>NW_026125282.1:0-185739 GCF_943737965.1 Phodopus roborovskii
CAGGAAGCATGTTCCTCTTTTGTGGGAAAAGGAAAGCAAGTAAAATCCCAGAGGCTTCCAGACAGATGTGACTTTTGTAAACTCATTCTCTGATACAGCTGGTATTCAGTGATTTATTTGAGAAATGTAAGCTTTAGATACAAAATGCACACGCTGTGGCCTGCACCACTAGGGGCCATGAGATACCCCTGTAAACAAACGGCTGCATGACAATTGAAGCTTAATTACAGTCAAAAGTGTGTAATCCAGAGCAAGCACAGAGGAACTTTTTCAGTGACAGCTACAAACTTGGACCAATGGAAATGTAATGGAATGCTTTGTGTTGCTTTCTCTGCTTAATGTATGGTTTAATCTCATGCATTTAATTGGTAAGTAATGTACAAAAGCAGTTTCAAAATATAGATTTTCTTATGAAGAACTGAAAGATTTTCCCTTTTATTTGTACATGAAAATGAGTTGTGAAATATGCTCAGATTTCAACACTATAGTTTTGTGTGACAAACTGGTTCATAACACAGTTGATCAGGCAAAAGCACAATGAAAAAAATCCTATTTGTGAAATCTTTTTAATGTGTTTTAATTTTTTTAT
Source organism: Phodopus roborovskii (assembly GCF_943737965.1). Classification (NCBI taxonomy): domain Eukaryota; kingdom Metazoa; phylum Chordata; class Mammalia; order Rodentia; family Cricetidae; genus Phodopus; species Phodopus roborovskii. The sequence continues at coordinate 590 of NW_026125282.1, forward strand.
TGGATTGAGGCATAGGTAAATACAATATATTTGTAAGAATGTGAGAACTTAAGTATGAGTTATTGACTTTGGGTTTACAGGTATTACAACATTTTCTCAAGGAGAAAAACACGATGGTTTAACTACAAAGATCATAACCGTTTGGCATCCCTATAGACTCTTCTAAGAAATTTATTGAGAAATATATTAGGTAAATTTAGTGTAGCAAGGTATAACAGAATTTGTGACTTTGTCTCAGAAGTAGGAAAAGGAAAGGCCAGTCACAGATTCTTGTGTTTTGTGTCTATGTAATGGGCACCTAAGGATTAGGTTTAAAGTCTGGTTCATTGTTCTAAAGCCAGCTCCCAATGTGAAATGTCAGGCAGGAATCAAAATAGCCTGACACACCAAGGCATAGAACCTAGCTAGTACCAGGAGAAATATTCATACCCCTGCTTTGTAACAGGGGCCACATGAATGTATGTGTATTTTCTGGCATTACCCTCATCGTTTTTGTAAATTGTGCCCTGTACAGCATCATGAATACGCTGGGAATTCATCCCTCCTCTTTGTTAACCAAAGTGTGTTTTTGCACAATGCATGTTCTCTTAATGGGGCAATCATTAGGACCAGGGACAGGCTAGTGGTCTGGGGCATGGGTAACATCTAGACCCAAGTGATACGAGACAAGGATTGGAGATACAACTGTTTTAAAGGGCCCTTTGACAATAAACTTTGGGAAATTAACAATGAAAGCACAATTGCTCATAGTCTTCCTGAAAGCTTGCTTGCTTGCTTATTTATTTATTTATTTATTTGCTTATTCATTCATTTGTTCATTTATTTAGTTTTTTGAGACTTGTTTCTGCTGTAACATTCATGGCCATCCTGGAATTCACTCTGTAGACCACACTCACTTGAACTCACAGAGATCTACCTGCCTCTGCATCCCAAGTGCTGGGATTAAAGTTGTGCATCACCACCACCCAACACCATTTTTAAGATTACAGTTTTATTGTTGTATTATATTGTGTTTTTCTCTTTAAATATTTTTCCCTGTATGAAATTTTTTTGCCTTTTCCTCACCTTCTGCTCTGGCCAGATTTACTAACTTAATTTCTTGATGCCAATTTTATCATTTGTTTTTTCTCCTTGACTTTATTTATATATATTAAGTCCTCAAGTTCTTCCCAGCCATCATTTACTCTTCTGAATTAAGTAATTATCTTTACTTTGGGTATTAGCAACTACATTTATTCTTATTTTGTATGATTTGTCTCAGTTTTCAATTTTTATATCCTCCTATATACATCTTTGAATACAGCTGATCTTATAGTTCCATTCCAGTTTCTTTCCAGTTGGTGGTGTGTGCCCTTGAGCAAGTTTTCATCTGTGTGTGTGTGTGTGTGTGTGTATGTGAGTGCTGGGTAAATGTGTGTATACTAGTGTGTTTTGTGCATGCGTCTGTGTACATGTGTACACTGTGGTAAATGTGTGGAGATCAGAGAACAAACATATCTTTTCCACTTGCACTTTTTTTTTCACAACTGCATTTGTTCATTAGGTTTCTCACATATTTATGATGAATTTGCTCTCTTTTCTCCATCTCTCTCTCTTATCTCTCTGCCTTCTCTCTGAAACCCTTTCTTCCCACAAGCACCATTTCCTACATCCACATTATCTTTTTTGTCTCTCCACCAATTGGGTTCATGGGCATTGCTTGGAAAAGTGTTATCTGTGCCAGGTTTGATGGCCTGGGATTTTTCTCACTGCGTTTTCATTATCCCCGAATCAACACGGAAATCTGCTGTTAACTTGGGTTCCTGGACCTGAAGTCGGTCTTAATACTGTCTTTGCTAGCAGTTTGTACTGAATCATCTCCCGAGAAAGTTGTTTTGTTTTCTTGCCCACAGCATTACTGGGGCAAGAATGGCGAGTAGTCAGATGGTTCAATGAATAATCTTCATTTGCTGAAGAAGCTTGAAATTCAGAGTTCAACTCCTGAACTCTTAATAAGCATCAAAATAAAAACAAACTCACAAAGTTGTCCTTCAACCTCCACACACATTTCAACACCCATATCACAAACTAGTAAATAATTGCAATATTGTGTTTTATTTTGGTGTCTGATTAAATTGGGAGGACTTACAAGAGATTTGTTTTATTGTTGATTTCTTCAAAGCATTGCGTGGAAAAACTCCAACTCTTGGCTGGGAGTTATGTTTCTCCACTGAATAAACCTTGCAGAACACTTTGATAAACATTTTGTGATTCATGAGCATTTTTGTCTCTGTGGGAATCATAGTACAATACGTATCCTCATATGACCTAGGTAGTTTGTCTGATTTGGGGGGGTGCTTCTTTCTCCAACATATAGAGAGCAATTTTCCATATGCAAGTGGAAATACCTGGAGGACCCTCTTCATATCCCTAGAGCATCTCTCTAGGTCCCCCCCCCTGCACTTAACAGCCCACTGTTCTTTTCAGCTCATTCCTCCAAAACCTGTGCTGAATGTCTTTGGCAGCCTGCATTTAGGAACCTTACAGTTTTCTATTTTCTCAACTTAAAGGAATTTCAATTCATGATATTATGCAGTGATCTTTATATTCTTTATATCTCTAAACAGAGCTCTGGGAGAGCACCTATGAAGCAGCCGCGCATTCCCAACATCATACAAATTATATTCTCCATGCAAGGCTCCATGCTTATGTACTCTCACTTAACTCATACTGATTCTGGGCAATACATATTTTCTATTTTCTAAATTCTGGCAACTTTGGTTAAAGCTTTCCTTGATCAAGTAAAAAGTATAAGCTTTGGCTTTCTATCAATATATATATATATATGACAAACTTCTCTCAATAATGGGTTCTACAAATGAATCAGGAAGACATAGGATTCCATTTACTTGATCTCTGTTGAAACTTCTTCAATGAGGGATCCACAACATGGCATGGATTTGGCTTTAGGGAATGAATAACTTTAAGAAAACAATTCATGAAGTGATTAGTGCCAGATAGAATGCCTAGTGATTTTAACCTTGGCAGTTTTCTCCTCTATATTTCCCCACTTAACAATTACTTCTAAGAATTAATATTGCTAAGTTTTAACTGGTTGACACTCTCACCTGTATTTCTTTTAATAAAAATGCCAGTATCTGAGTTAAACACAAATTAATTTAGTTGTTTATTTTATTGTAATACTAAAGTATATTCAGAAAAGTGACTAGAATAGACATAATATGTTTTCTTTGTTTATATAAATATACATATAATTCTTTTATTCCTGATGTAGCAAAAGGGAGGAGAGAGTTCAACCATACAATATTGATGTTTCTGGATCCTTCAGTCAGAGTTATAGGTCCCATGTGATAAAGCCCCTTACATATTAAAGCAAGATGTAATGTACTTATGTGAATGCTATAGCTGTCATCATGGCCGGAAGAACTGTCAGGTAACCACAGCAAGTTTATTAAACTAATATTTTAGACCCCAGACCAGCTGAGGAGGCTTAGGTACCTAAAGCACAAGTGACGTGCAAATAAAAGACTTAGGCACCATAGATCACAGTTACTCAGTGTAGCATTGCTAGGCCCTGCTCTACAAGATGCTAGAAAGTCTTCATCTTGATAAGTTTTAAGTCAAAATCCCTGAGCACAGCTTGGACTCAGACATAGATATTATAGAACATGTGGACCCAGATTAGTCGGGCTAACGTGGCTGAATGCATGAAAACAAAGTTATATTTTTTTCGTAGGTAGTAGACAGACAAGTGTTCCCGAGAAAGAGATAAGAATACTGTCGGGGAGGGGAGACTTGCATGGGAATAGTGCCTGGAGTGACCAATCTGTATATGGCATAACTTTTTGAATTTTAACGTCTTATACTAGTAAGGAATGTAAGCATTAATACAGTGTCAGGAATGTGTACTGTGCAAGGCCAACAAAATAGCACTATGAAAAGCAGTTGTTAAAAAATAGTGTTTATTGATATCAAGAGAAGATGTGATCTGAAGGACTGTAGTGCTTGAGTGACAATACGTAAGCTATCTCAGGAGAAAAAAGATGCCAATTTGACATATGATGTCAGATTGGGTTAATATGTTGGAATTGAGGAAGGGGAAGCAGAAGGCCCTGGAGGCGTCGAGCTGGTGAAGCAGCAAGGCAGTACTTGGGGAGGAGAATTAGTGGTTTCGCATCCTTACATCATTTTTTTCAGATATTATTGAATATGATGTTGGGAGTGCAGGATACATTATATAATCCCATCACAGAGGAAGAGCAGTGAGCCTAGGTAGAAAGTATGTGAAATTAGACAATAAGTTAGTGGCCCTTTGTAGATTAACTCAGGTGACTGTCAGTAAAATCTCATGTCCTTTCTAAGATACCTTGTTTGGATGTGACACAATCACAAAGCTCATGTAGAAACCAGGGTACTTCACCTGTCTAAGTTTCATAAAACTCACCCCAGATGACAAGGAACAACTTTAAAACACACACACAAAGTTAAGAAAGTGTCCATATACTTCATCGATATATTTCTAAAGCAATTTTGTCTGTAGCTTAAGATACAACACCCTTAAAATGACCAGAGGCTAGAATATGCCCCTTCAAGTAGTCCTCTTAGATGCTGTTTACTTCCAACACTCATTTTCCACAGTGCAGCACAGCTCTTCAGAGTTGTCCTCTTAAAAAAGAAATTTACATTAATAAAAAACGTTTGCTTGGCTGAAAGGATTTGTATCTGGGTGAGGGATGCTTAGAAATTACTTAGCAGACCGAGCATCCCTACAGCATGTGACCTTCCTTCACCAAACATTGCTCACCCTGATCTCCCAGTCACTTCCTCTTACAACTTAATTTTTAAATTTTTTATCTATTATTTTTCTTATTTTACAAATTAATCTTGGTTGCCCCTCCTCCCATGCCCCCAAGACACCTCCTCTCCCTTTCCCCACCCACTCACAGAGGCGATAAGGGCTTCAGGGAAAGATCATCAAAACCAGTCAAGTCATTTGGAGTAGGGTCTGGGCCCTCTCTCTAGGCTAAGGGAGTATCCTCCCATGGGGAATGTGCTCCCAAAGTCCTTTTTGCACCAGGGATACATCCAGGTTCTCTGTCAGAGCTCCTTAGACTGCCCAGGCCTTCTAACTTGAGCCATGTTCAGGGTCTGAATCAGTCCAATGCTGGCTTCCCAGCTATCAGTCTGGGGGCCGTTAGTTCCTCCTTGTTCAGGTCAGCTGTCTCTGTGGGTTTCTGTATCCTGGACTTCCCTTATCATTCCTCCCTCTCTGCATCTGGATCTCAGGAGTTTGGCTCAGTGTGTAGCTGTGGGTGTCTGCTTCTGTTTCCATCAGTTACTACAGGAAGACTCTAGGATGGCATATAAGTTAGTTATCAATATCATTATCAGGAAGGGTATTTAAGGCAGCCTCTCCACTGTTTTCTCAGATTGTTGGTTGGGATCATATACTCTTACCAACTTGAGGAGCACCAGCAACCTCATTCTCATTTGGATCCCTGGTATGATTAAGCTTCCAGCACCTTGGCTCTGCTTTCAGTTGTGGTGATATATTATTCATGATTTATTAAAACTTGCATGAATATTTAGAAAGCAAAGTCAGCCAAGAGCCATAGAAGCCCACACCTTTAACCCCCAGAACTTAAATTAAAGAGGTAGTTAGATCTATGTTAGTTCAAGGCTATACACACTTTATTAAATTGATCCAGTGCTAAGAGAAACAGCTCATACGAAGATGATCTCAGCACTTGGAATCACATGTCTTTAATCCCAGCATGGGAGAGGAATAAACGATAGGAGCAAGTCTTCAGTAGGCTCAATCTCAGGGATTCCATAGTCATGTTGAGGGAGAGCATTGCACTGTAGGATTGCAGTCTGAGATTTATTGGAGCCAGGATCACATTTTAGTCTGAGGAAGAGGTAAGAACTAGTGGCCAGCTGCTTGCTTTCTCTGCGTTTCATCCTCGACTTGAACCCCAATATCAGTCTCTGGGTCCTTTTTAATTTTCATTGTATTTTTTTCAGTACTTTTACTTGAGAGTCTTAAGTATTCATGCTGGAATCGAAATGTACTTTCCCTTGATAGTTTGACAATGAAGTATCACTTGTAGCTCAGACAGAGAACTTAAAGAGTAGAGAGAACCCATCTCCTCTGCCCAGAACTCCCAGGGCATACTGCTTGTTTGAAATGTTTTCATATTACCTGTATTGTCTCATCATCGAGAAACGCAAGAGTCACTAAGAGCTGAAGCCTCCATCCAAGTTATCTGTTCCAGTCAACCTCATGGCTCAACAAAGCATACTGAAGCCTTATTTTATTAAACCTCTTTCTTCACTTGACAAATGATGACATTTCCTTTAGATAAAAGTATTTTATACAATATATAACATTTGTGTCTTTCATGTCTTTAAAATCACCTCCCTGATAAACCACCATTAATTTGTCTACACATTTCTATGGTATCTAGTGTTTAATGCCACCACTGAATAGACAACAAGGCCTTTGAGAACTCTGGCTTAGTTTTTTCATTTCCAGAACCTCCATTTCCTAATGCCTTGAAATGTTGACAAGAACACAAAGGGAAATAATGACCCGATTCAAATGCAAGCAGCCAGGTCTCTGGGGTACTACTAACTTAGTGCTTACCATTTTGACCTTTGGGGAAAGCTGTGGTTTTGGAGGATATACATACTCAGGAGAGGCGTGGTCTAGAGGTACACTGGTTTGGGAAATGCTTGACCTATGGGCCAAAACTGCTAGAGAAATGCTGTTAGTATCACAGGAAACGCCAGAGATAGATAGTGGAGCATGACAATATCCAAACCCCAGAAGTCACAGTTGTCAGGGTCCTCCAGAAATTTCAAGCCCCATGCCCACCCCAATAAAACACAGTTATATTGGAGGGCCTAGCCAGGTGTGAGGTGAAACTACCACTACGACCATTGGTTTCCTGGATTCCAAATGCTTGATTTCTGGGCCAATATGATTCTTAATTGCCTTCCAATGCCTCAGAGTGCAGAGTGTTTATCCATCTGGGGGAACTGACATCTTTGCTCTGACAAATTGATGTAATAAGAGAAGTTTAGATACATGTGTGTCTGCCCAACCTCCCTTGAATATAAGATCTCCACTATTTGGTTTAGTGATAATATTCCATGAAGTCTGTGCTGGTTAATCTTGTATCAAAATGGCAAAGGTATAGTTATCTGAAAGCAGGGAAAATTTATTGGGGAAATTGCTCCATAGAGTCAGATGCAGAGCATTATCTTAATTAGTGATTCATCGGGGGAGGGTTCATTTCATTGGCCACCCATGGGCTGGTGGTCTTGGGTGCTATAAAAAAGCAGGTTGAGCAAGCCATGGGGACTAAGCATTAAACGTACCCTACCATAGCCTCTGGATTAGCTCCTGCCTCCCTGTTTGAATTGCCACCTTGATTAAGTTACTACCTTAGTTTTTATTTTTTTTTTTGCTGTTTTTTTTGTGTAGGATTTGAAACTTTGTAGAGTTTGAAAGTTACTTAAAGACTCTTTGATGTATAATCATATCTTAAGTTAAAAACTTGTGGTTCTGCTTGGCTAGGGCTGAAGAATCTGCCGCAACTATCAAGATACATGAGCCAGTATGGTAAAACAGTTTTGTTTTGTTTTGTTTTGTTTCTGGGATACTCGATATTGGTCAGTTGGAGCTGAGAATTTAGGGTTTTTAAGAAAAGATCAAAACCACTGAGATGAAATCTTCTAGGAAGTGGTCCCTCAGAGTTAGCACAACAATGCTGTTTTCTACTGGAGGCTACCTGGATCTTGTGCTTATAACCAATCTCTTTTATGTATGATGTTTTCCCAGCTGATAGTAGTATTAGAGGCATGAAGAATTATTACATAGTGACTTTCTCTCTTCATGGATTGCTCACCCTGTTTCTTCTAGTACCGGACCACCGTCCTAGGGATATCACCACTCATAAAAGTATGTGGTCTCCCCATCAACTACTAATTAAGAAAATGTTATAGGCAGTGCAGCAGGATCTTACTATTGGCATTATCTCACTTGAGGTTACTCTTCTGTGATGAATTCAGCTTCGTCAAGTTGACATAAAACCGTCTGCATAATTTAAATGTTTGTCACTGTTAAGCCACAGCCTCTCTGCTCCTTTCTTGTTCATGCTTGAAATCATACACTAATACCAAAATCATAAGATAAAACGTTTTACAAACACAAATATCCCATACTCTTTCACAAACATTGAATTTATTCAATTTTTCTTTAAAAACCCAAAGTCTCTTTTAGAATCTGAAATTACTTAAAAAGTTCAAAGTATCTCAACCATGGGATCTTGTACAATTAAGAATATATTGAACACTTCCATACCTCAAACGGAAGAACTAGGTATAGTCACCACACGAAAGAGCAAAACCAGTGTAAATGAATTCATGTCCAAAGCTAGGATTTACTCATAATTTTTCTCCTCGCTCCCAAAGGTCTGGGGCCACATACTTGGCTCTTCTCTCTGCACCACACATTGCCGTCTTTCCTTCCCCACTCCATCACTGCAGCTGAACTTGAAGGACATCCATGCTACGGGCATTTCCTACTGCAACTGGGCTGTATTTTTATCGTAGCCGTTTCTGGAGTCTTTCCAGGATGCCAAGCTCCAAATTCTCTCTATGTTCCTTTAGATCCTGGAGCTTACACTACCACTCAGTCTGTACCCTTCACTATTGGCATCTTTTGGCCTGTCATAGTGACAAGCCTCAGCTCTTCTGTCAAGTTTGAATTTATGCCTTGGCTACAGTCAATGGCCTGCATCCCAGGATACATAAGGCACATAAAGCCTTTTCTCCCTGAGTTACTTCTGGTTCCTGGTGTTATATCATAGCCAATAGTAATACAAGCCTCTTCTTGTTCACATTATCCCACCACATCTTAATGCTTTGATGCTAACAATGTGTCCCAGCTAAGGAACTACTAGATCTAGTACTTCAGTTAGAGTTCTGAAAGCCCAGAAATCAGCTGCGATGCAATACAAAGAAAGGTGCCGAAGTTGCACTGACTTGCACTCATAAACAAGTCTACATCCGTAAACCGCCATCTTCAAAATACCCCAAATAAGGTGCAATCTGCCCAGTATGTCTATATTTCAAGGGGGGATCTGAAAAGGTAAAATAGACACGCACTCTGTAAGATAAAGCATGCCAAATAACAGGTTTCTTAAGATACAAATGTTGTAAATAGCAGACGGTAAGTAATATGCTTAGATCTGTGAGGGAAACTACACAGTTTGCAGAAGTGGGTTTGTAATTTAAGCATCAAAGGAAACACTATAGGAAAAGACAACTGTAAGCAAAAACCAATAACTGTGTTTGAGATGTTCATTATTAAGGTGAGAATGGTTGAGGGAAAATCAGTGAGCAGGATGATATGCCAATATAAATTCCACATATAGTAGCAAGATGGTAAGAGAGAATAGAAACATTAGACATAGGACAAGACATCCAATAACTGCACATTTCACAACATACAGACACACTTACATGTTCTAATAGAAGAAGAATGAGAAAAAAAAGACAAAATTCAAGTTTGGAGTTTTGATAATTCACTTGTGGTGAGGATGGGGGATGTCCTTCTGTATACATGTTTCTCTGATTGGTGGATGAATAAATCACTGATTGGCCCGTAGTCAGGCAGGGCTACCAGACCAGGAGACATCTGGGGAGAGAGGCGAGAGGAGACTGCCACGTGATGCCATGCTTCCCAGGAGTAACATACCAGGTTTATGGGTATGACACAGCCTTGTGGCAACACATGGTTAATAGAACTGACTTAATATTTAGAAAGAGCTAGTCAGTAAGAAGCCCTAGCCATCAACCAAACAGTTTATAAATAATATTAGTTTCTGGGTATTTCTTTCTCTGGGTGGAACCCAGGAGAGAAAGACACTCCTTCAGTATTCCCCACAGACAATAAGTCATTTTATTCAGGGAGCTCTGAGATCTTTGGTAAAATCGCCTAGCTACATTAGGCAGTGAATCCCTAATACATAGCTAGTCAGCAACTACATTAGGGGAACTGAGCTGGGCCATTCCCTTACAAAATCCTACCAGTCCAAAGACAGAGCCTGAAGAGTCCTAATTCCCTACAAAAGAATGAGATCCCAAACTATCTCTCACCTGGGAGTGATATAAATTTTAAGTCTCTGAGATGAATCTTATTTACCCTTGGATTCAGGGAAATATAAACATCTGGCAGATGTTTCAACAAGCCAGTCCAATAATTTCATTTTTAAAACTTATGACATCATATTATATTATCCTTTTTTGCCCAATTACTTAAAATTATATAGAGCAGTTATAACTAAAATCAAGAAAATAACAATTTAATAAAAATATATGCAAAAACAAAAACAAAAAACATCACAAAATTACTGCAAACTGCTATGTGATTAGAATCAATTAGGGGAAGATAAGTCTATAATGATAACAATTGACTTGTGGTTTATTTATAGAAATAGCAGGTACTGGAAAGGAGGTACAGAAAAGACTTCTGTACTGTCAGTTGTAATCCTTGAATCCATCAGAGGAAGGAAGCCAGATGGCGCTATTATTGTATCCATATTTTCAAGTAAACCAAAAGTCATAGCCAGTAGGTTTATTTTTCTTAAGAACTATTAGTGAACTAATGCAGGAAGTTGGGCACCCCAGTTTTCTCATGTTGGTTATTAGGCATCAATAAATAGAGGCTAGGTACATCTGAGAAATGGTAGGAAGGCTATGTGGTATTTTGAATAAAAATGGACCTAAAGGCTCATATACGAATGTTAGTCATCAAGGAGTGGCACCATTTGGGAGGGGTTAGGAGGTGTAACCTTGTTAAGATAGATGTTGCCTGGTTGGAGGAATTGTGTGACTATAGGTTGGGTTTTGAGGTTTCAACACCTAAGCCAGTGCTCAGTGTCTCTTTCTGCTGCCTTTGAATTCTGAGATAGAACCTTCCGCTGCTGCTCCAGCACCATGAATGCCTGTACACGTCCATGGTCCAGCACCATGCTGATAATGGACTAAACCCCTGAAACTGTAAGCATGCCCCAATTAAATGTTTACTCTTATAAGAGTTGTCATGGTCATGGTGTCTCTTAACAGTAACAGAACACTGACTAAGATGGGCTGATAGTCTTATTCAAAAAGACAAATATAGAACTGGGAAAACTATTTGATTAGGAAGCACACCCCACCTGAGATCATGTGTCAGCGCAGATCTTCACTCATCAAAAAAAAGATGAAAGCATGTAACTTGGCATTTATTGGCTTCCATGTAGTATATTCACAGAGGCAGAACCTCAGAGATCCTCTTCATTCACCTCCCAATAACTGAAGCATGCACATGAGGACACACACACACTAAGGACAACAGTCCTCACTATTCCTCAGGATCCAGAGAAGAAAACCTGAACACATGTGCTCCACAATTACTCCATGTCTGAGAAGAATCCTTCCCAACAAAGACTGACACTGAGTCAACAATTATTGTCATAATCACAAGGTCAACTGTGATTTCCAGATCTCTGCAGACATTTTGAACTGCAAGGATGCATAACCAAGACACAGCTACACTGCAGAAGAAAACTCTTTCTCAAAAATATTCTTTTCTACCTATTCTAGAAGCTCAGCTTGTATCTAAGTCTGATTCCACCACTTTTATACATTCTGTAGTATGTCATCTATAAGTCATTAAAATATGTTTAACTAAAAATAGTAATCACACATAATGGGAGGAAGACCTATTAAATACAAAACTCATCTTCTATGATCCATATTACTCATTTTAAAATTTCTAAATTAAGCCCTGGAAATATGAACCAACTTGAGTCAAGTTTCACATTGTAATTTTGTTTTTCATGATTGAATAGAGAATTAGAAGAAAATAAATATTTTGGCTTCATTTGATTTAAATTTTAATGCCCCTTTGTCTCTGAAACCCTTGTAGATCTCTTGGCCCGTTTGTTGTCACAAGACATTTAACACAACAATATTAAGAATGTAAGCATGGTGTGACGCAACTTATTGTGCATGTGCTTACTTTAATCATAAATTTCCCTTGAGGCAGTATTTTTGTCCTTCTATATCTCTAGTTCTTGTAACAGTTCCTAATTTATCCAGATGTTAATTCTGAAAAGCATGGAGTACATGAATAGAGAGAGCATTGCCTTCAAACCTCTATTGAGCAGAGTATAACCAGATACTGAAAGTAAATTAATACTTCAGGGCCAGAAAGATAGTCTCATGAATAAGTGTTTGCCATATGAGCTCAATGACATGAGTTCTGTCTCTAGGATCAAAACGTGAAAGGAAAACGGGTCTACCATATTGTCCTTCAATCTCCCACATTGCACGCTGTGGCACCTGTGCCTACACACATCACAATAGCTAAAGAAGTTTGAAGGAATGGATATTTCAAATAAAATGAATCAGTCATAGAACATTGATATTTGAAGATGAGAGAGGCTAAGTGATAAACTCAAGATGTGCAATTGTCCCTGACCAGAACCTGTGAGAGACTCCCTCAACAACTATTTGACACAAACTTTTCTACTAGTTTTATTTCAAAAAATTCTAATATATCTTTCTCTATTGCCCTTTCTGCCAATTATTTTAGTTCAATTCTATCCAAAGTTAATTTTAAAATAGACTTGGTGGGTAAGAACATTTTCATGACATAGGGAATGCTATTATTTTATGGCATCAATGTAAAATTATGAAAAATATAGCATTACTTTCTATGGTTATTTCAATGCATTTGATACTACAATTGTAATATATCCATGGTTTAGAATGAATCAGATAACACAAAGCCTGAAGTAGCTATAGCATGTGTTTAAAGCCAAAGAGCATTTCAGGTGATAGCTAAGGCTCTTATGAGCTCCTATTTATACTTCAGTAGGATGACTCTCATTTCTTCCAGGAATTTCTGGTCCCGCAGTTTGGCTGTTAGTTGTTCCCTTCTTGGCCATCACACCATGTTCGGCCTCTCAGAATGTCTGAATGATATCTAAATATTCAAGAGCTCCATGTCAGGACATTAGTGAAACAGATGACTATACCGTAGTCATTGACATTCATACTAAAAATAAACATAAAATACAATATAATAACAAAAAAGAATAACATGCATTTATATGATAGTACCACTTCAAAATGCAAAATGAGTGACCTGTAAGATTTTCTAGTATCACAGAAAAACATACACACAGAGACTAGTCAGTAAGAAACATAGAGATAATAGGTAAGTAATTAACTTAGAAACAGGGTAGTGCTAGGTAATTTCCTGTCAGCTATTTTCAAACTTTATGCATTTACTGGAGTTGAACATTTGTGTCTTTCACGGTTATTTTTTTAACCATTAGAGCCTCTCAGCCAGTCAACTTTAACATCTTTATAAGACACATATTTGACAGGGTTGAGGTTTGTGTGAGTCGAGTATTTTTTTTAAATTATATCTGATGTGGCCTAGGCTATGTCTATTAGTATTCTTGTTCATAATAATAGCCAAACTTACCAGTGTTTTAGACCCACAAGCCTCCATTTGAAGAGGCCCATTGCTATTGTTCAATTAAATTATGGGGAGATGAATTACTTTTATTTCCTATTTTAGAAATGAGGAAAAATAAAACTTTGGGTGATAAGAACTATTGCCCACAGCCAAACACTTAAATAACAGCTTAATTTGAATTATGGGTGTCTGTGTCTAAAGCCTACATTATTTACATGAAATGAATTTTTATATAGAAACAGACACATATAATAAACACCATATATGATCTAAAAAGAAATTGAACATTTTTACAAAGTTAAATAGAAGAGAACTAATCTTTTCTCACTAAAATATAGAAACAAAAATATTGAAGCTTTAAAAATTGTATTACTTTTTCTTCAAATTGTGTATGAGATTTACTCTGATACCCTCTAAAACAGTGAAGAGCCCCAAACCAAAAACACTGTCTCCTTGAGAACAGCAGGAAGATGGACCATTTCCAATAGAGATTCCTTCTGTTTAGCCCATGATATAAAAAATTCCTTTAGTAAGAAAGAAAATCCAGGAAGTTTAGCCAGAGAAGCTCATCCATGTGAGAAAGTTTAAAATAGAACACCAGCTGAGTGCCTCCAACCCCTCCCCAGAAGGTCTCTGTTAAATGTTATAGGAATCCAGTTTAATGATTTTATTTCTTTGTGTTGGTATTCTGTTTTCCATTTTTGAAGCCTTATCTAAGGAGACACTGTGCTCACCTATGGCTCTTTACCAGGAAGAGATAGATGATAGATGAATGCTAGCTATATAATAGGTAGATATACAGATACAGGACAGATAGCTGATAGACATACAGACAGAAAGGGTAGATGATACATTGATAAATAGAAGATAAATTATAGATTTAGATATATAGGTAGGAAGATAAGAGATAACAATAAAGCATCATCTAATTGGGTGCTCATAATATCTAGGAGAAACCAACAGAAACCCCTTTAAAGTAGACTCCTGGACTCCCAATCTAGAAAGCCCAGAACAGAGCATAGCATCCCCTTGGGGGAGGCTTCCAAGTAAATGAACAAAAAACTACAGAAAGGTGACATCAACAAATTTAGGGTTTAAAACATCCAGTAGAAACCAACTGAGGATATCCCATCAAGGCAGCCTACTGGAGTTCTCTCAGGTTTCTACTGGCTTGCTCCAGACATAATTCACTAATCTATGGCTATCAGAGATCATTCTCTGAACCATACAGGACAACATCAGGGTGTCTATACTCAGTATGTTAAGCAGTGACTATATGCATAGCACACTATACCCTTTTAGCCTATTTGTAGATTATCGACCTATAGTTTTCCATCCATTAATTTGCTAGTTTTCTATTGAGTTACTATAGCAAGCTCTGCCATTTACACCATAAAGCATGAAGTATTGCATTTTTCACTGCATTAATTTCCAGGGACTCTCCTCTTTTCTGCTTTTCCTCCACCTCCCCTCTTCCCACACTGTATGCGTGCAAGAAAGACACAGTGAAGAAATGTAGTGAAATTTCTTCGGAATATATGAAAAAAAAAAGATAAAATTTGAGTATATGTTATCTAAACACAACACACACACATTATGTACAAACATATTAAATTGTATGGAAAAATTGGTACGGAAGTTCATGTTATTGTAGGACCAAACTAAACCACTGTAAAGAAGAACAAACATCTATGTCGATCATGTTTGTGTCAGTAAACTTTGAAAAGCACCCGAATTTTTACTTCCTCAAAATTATCTTGGCTATTACCACTCATTATTTACATTCACTTCTCAATTTCATTACCTGTTTCTGATTTGAACACAAACTCCAATTTATTGTAAATGTGTCTTGGAGTTTATCTTGCCAAGTTCTGTGGAGCTAAGCACACTCTTATTTCAGTATATGTATACACAACTTAGCATGAAACCACGTAACAGTAAAGTAAAATACCACAGATTTCAATGGCATTCTTTCATTGTTTGCACAGATGGCATGCTCTTTCTGAGACATAATTGGGGCAAACTCAGTGACCTAACTACCCCCACCTACTCTGCTATAAAATTACCCATAATATTCTCCGAAAAAGCTTATTCCACAGAACATCATCAGGCCAAAACAAAGACCATATGTTACAGAATGGGATGAAGATCCTGAAGTTCTTACCTAGGGGAATTATTTTATTGTTGCTGGCCAAAAATAGCAATGAATCCTTGAACACGGACATGGTATACATCTGGGTCCACTTGAAAAGTGACACAATTTTCTGGAACTTTCCCCATGCCAAAGATGACCTAGGTCTTAAAATGAGATACAGCAAGCTACTACATGTCTCTTTTGATTCTGGATTTTTTGCTTAGCTAAATTTATAGAAGAAAGAAAATGTGTGAGTACAATGTAGGAAGGTTCATATGGGCAAGTTGTTTAAGCAGTGTAGTTTTAGTGTAGTTTGGGACACTCTTTGCCATCAGTGACAAGAAGGACCTGAAGGGTTTGATCCTTTACAGAGAGCTCTCAGGGCTGAGGTCACAGCCCCCAAGTTCACTGGTGGTCAGGTCTGAGGATATCTAAGGAACTGAAGATTCTTCTATGCTCTCATCCCAGCAAGGTATGCATAAACTGTTTTCTCTGTATACATACAGGGTCCTCTTTCCAGCCCAGCACTAACAGGGATGTATTTACATATTAGTGATATACTTCTTAAATTAACCAAATGCAAAAACAAAAATTAAGGGAAAGAGATAAAAGAGCTGCTCACTTAGAGGAAAGGGTTTGTATTTTTAATGAAAGTTCTATGGGTGGAATCACATAGGATGAAGTCAACTTTGTCACAATACAACATGGAAGCCAACACCTGGCAAAAGCCTACTCCATTTCCAGCTAATTACTATGCATATTGTGTTGGAACTGGCCTAGAATTGTTCATTATGTTCTCAAGCTATGTTTGCTTTCTGCTGTACTAGAAATACTATTTACATAAACTTAGTTCTTCAAAGCCCCAATTGGACACCTCTTCATTGCATGGTGGAAAACTTTGAAGCATTTTATGAAGGAGAAAATTAAGCATCAATTTTCAAGACATTTGTGCTTACTTTGCGGCATCATAATCACTAATGCTTAAAAGTTTACTAGTTTTCTCTTATTTCATTGTTGGATTATCTTCTCTCCAACAAATGATGAAAACTGGCAGTACGTGGACAAATTAGATTATTTAGCATCCACAAACCCATGCTTCTCTATTGAGAAAAACATGTTTTTATGTATCTATCTTAATACAGAGAACATCAACAGTTTCACCCTCTCTGTTTAAAACATGGTTATATTATTTGAAATCCTCAAAATATAAAGATTTCTGAGGAACATTAATACACAAAATATCAATTCATTTATACACAAATTATTGTAAATTTATCATAATGCAAGTACCCAGAATAAGTAAATGACTCCAGATAGATAGATAGATAGATAGATAGACAGATAGATAATCCAAGATACTCTTTAGAGTAGATAAGTTAGTTTGGGGAGTTATATCTCAGTAACATGATAAAAAGCATGCTGTTCTTAATTACTGTAAGGGTGTGTGGCATCTAAGAAAAAGAATAACTAACACCCTAGGCCTCACTCTTGAACAGAACACAAGTCCTCATGAAGTGCACCTTCCCAGGTGCCCTCTCAATACCCTTGACACCATATCCTCTGAATCTGTGGCATTGCCTTCTAGGTACACAAGGTAAATTGAGTGCTTGAACCTGATACATTTTTAATAGTGGCAACCCAGAGATACCTCATGGCAGAAATTGCAACTTGATGCCAAGATGATTTGCATATGTTCCAGCTGCAGCCAGCCCTTCTGCTGATTTCCCCAATGAACTGTGAAACCCTCAGAAGTGTTTTGCTGACCTTGTGTTGAATGTGCATTTCCAGAATCCCCACGCGGAAAGAGAGAATATTTTTACTCACACTGGCAGCTGTCTTGCTCACTGGTTACCCTGGCTGGTGATGGCACCTGAATCTGTCTTACTAGAACATTCTACCGGATAGAAAATGCTGGTGAAATTCTAAGCGAGATGGAGGGATGGGAGAAAGGAGAGGAGAAGAAAGAGTTGGGGTACTGAGGTAATACTATACATTAATACTCTTAAACTTTAAAAACTATAAGAACTTCACTAAATACTGTGGATTTGTTTAAAACAGTTACCTAAAATGCTGTTTAATGGTCCCAAAGCTGCTATCATTCATGAAAGCTGTTTTGCAACATTGAATTTTATTGTAAAATTCTTTATATATCTAAATAAATTGCTTTTATTCACTCATTTCTTCTGTTGCACTGAGTATTAAAGCTCCATGACAATGCATTAACACTATTGCATTAACACTGTTGGAATTGAAAGGTGCTACAATTATGAAGTCATACCCATGGACTTTAAAATTATTTTCATGAAAGCTTGATTTTTAAAGCCCCCTCAAAGGGAAATGTCTGTAAGTTTATATATGCCATATCCTTCTGATAAAATCTAATCACCCCCAAAAGGGCACACTAGAAAAATCTACAGCTTCCATTAATAAACTGTTCTGAGATTCTTGGATAAGTTGATGGCAACCATAATGAAAATTTCCATTTGACATTTCCATCATTTGAAGGGAAATCTTTCCCCAAAGCCCTGTTCCAAACAAAATTCATACTGAAAAATGTATCTCACAGTGTGAAAGCAAATAGATCTTGAAATGTAAATTTTCATTTTACACAAGGTTGTATTGTAAGGGAGAATGGTGGTCATGCCTGTCTTGAAAAGTCTTTCATTGGCTGGTGCAGTTATGGTCATTTAGCAAAATACTAAGTAATTACAAATGTGGTTACATTATACATAGAAAGGAGGTTTGTAAAGGATATGGATCAGCATGAGATGATAATTTGATAGAAGGCAACTCAACTGAGTAGGAATGAAGAAATAATTCATGTTCTAATCAGCAAACATTCATACAAGGCTGGAAACTGAGGACAGAACTAACTAGAGCTAACAACTCACATGTGTTTCATGGAGTAAAAGTTAGAAAGGGTGGATAAGGGATGGATGAATAGGAACCACTAACTACATTAATGAATCAACATCAATGGAAAATGTCACAATGGAGGCTGAAGGTCTGGGTTACAGAGACTGTAACTGGCCTCAGGGTATAATAGCACAACATGCTCTTCCAGAGGAAGTGAGTTCAGTTCCAAGAACTCACAGTATGCCTCACAACTACAACTTGGACTGGAAATCTCTTCTCAACTCTGTGAGTACTAGACATGTATTCAGAGAATATACATAGATACAGACAAACGTTTATACACATCAAATATTAAAAAATATAATTTGTTCATTATAAATATCAATCCATGAAGAAAACAGGTATCATCCCCTCATTCCATATACAAAATACATCCAAGCTAAATACATACATGAATCTAAGAAGCATTTTACACAAATGCAATAATGTCTGGTTGTAGATGCCCTTGCTAAGATTTATTAAACAAGAGCACACAAACACAGACTGAGTAGGAGAAATTAGTTAACTCCAGTTGAAAATTTTGTTGATTTTAATATTCACAAGATTCACAGAAGGGAACTTGGATAAAAATTCACAGATCTATGCTGTCTTGGAGTTTATATTATAGCAAGACACAGACAGAAAACAAGAGTACATACCATAAACGAGTTATCACATAAGCGAGGAACTTGTGTATTCTACAATGAAAAATTAAAAATAGACAAAACAACATTTTTGGTGTAATATTTTTTTGAACTGAGATTTCAGAAAGGGCAACATGGATAGGGATTATTGAACATTGAGGTTTGATCAAAGACTACAAAGAAACATGCACCATGATGATAACTCAGGAGAAAGGATTTCTGGAAAAAGTTAGAGGCAGTGGAAAATATTCAGGTATGACTCTGTGCATGGTGGTGGTGGTGGTGTGTGTGTATATGTGTGTGTGTGTGTGTGTGTATGTGTTTGTGTGTGTGTGCACGCACACGTTTTTTGACTATGTACCTATGCATGCCTGTGTGTGTATAAACACACACATGTATGTATATACGTACATAAATATATATATACATACATATATATGTTTATGTGCTTATGAATATGTGCCTGTGCATATATGTGTGTCACTGTATCTATATGTTCTTGTATGTATGTATCTGTGTGTGTGTGTCTTCTCTTTTTCTCTGTATATGTTTGTTTATCTTTGTGTGTGTGTGTGTCTGTGTGTGTGTCTCTATGTGTGTGTGTGTCTGTATGTGTGTATGTATGTATGTGTGTGTGTGTGCCTGTCTGTCTCTCTCTGTATATGTTTGTTTCTCTCTCTCTCTCTCTCTCTCTGTGTGTGTGTGTGTGTGTGTGTGTTTATCTGTCTGCGCTTGGGTATTTGAGCACCTCTACGAAAGCCAACCTCAATAAATATGCTATGGAGAGAAAGCTATGTCACCTGATAAGGTGACATAGGAGGAGAAGTTCTTCCCAGGTAAAGTTGAGCTTTGTTCAAAGATCTTTTCTTATGTGAGCTAATAAAGTCGTCAAGATAAACTTTCTCCTCAAAGTTTAAAGTTTTGACTTTTACAGGGATGTTTATTCGCTTGATATTAACAACTTTTCATGGTGAAATTTGAAACTTAAAACATTTAGACAAAATTTAAACATAAAATATTGTTCGTATTAACAGTCACCTATTCCATCACTGGGCATCAGATGACTCTTTACTCTCTCTAATTTCTAAAGCCACCACCGCCTCTCCTGTCAAATCCTCCTGGCCACTACCACCTCATCAGGCCTTCCTGGCCATGTGCTCAGAGTTGTCAGTTCCTCTGCTTTGTTTGTTGCCCACATATGAAGGATTACTTATTCTCTGTCATACTCTTGCTGTTGCCATTTAAGCAAACCAATTCTTCTTCTGGGTCCTTGTGTTTCTTTAAACAGAGATGGTTGCTGTGCAAACTGTCAGGGTTTCTTTGTTACAATCTTGGTGACAGTAACTAAAGATCTTTATTCTAATCATTACCTCACACTCTGAATTGTTTTACTTTCATGGATCCCTTTTGTCTTACAAAATAGAAACAATATTCCCTTCTGAATATCTCTGGCCACGAGAGCTGGTTGCAGAGGAGTTTCTCAAACAGCCAGTGAATTATTACTTTTAATGTAGTTGAACACATTGTACTCTAGTAATTCAGCAGAATAAAATCAACTTTTACAATTTGTAGAAAATAAGATTTAAGTTAAAGCTAAACGTATTTATCAGCTCTTTGCTCTTGGCTATTATTGTTAATATTTCAGATACTCAAATTCTCAAACATTCACAGAAAAAAATTCATGTTATTGGAATGGAGGAAATTATTTAAAAATATTCATGTATGTATTTACATAAATTCTATTAATATTGATTTCTGTGTAAAGAATTGACTAACAGGTGGAAGAGAAAGAGGAAATAAGGGCCACTGGTTTCTAAACCTATTGAATACAACAAGGAACGGAGTGAGTTGTGACTAAGAGAGGCTTGATTAGGTAATAGTATATCTGGGTTTATTACTTGTAACCATTGTATGCTTACAGCATATGATTAAATTGTGCAACTGTCATAATTACAAGATAAGGCATGTTGTATTTTTTGAAAATTAGCTAGAGGAAGACACCATGCAATAGAATTCAAGTGGAGATTATTATTATTATTATTATTATTATTATTATTATTATTATTGGAAAGAGATCATAAAGAGTGGAAAGTGGAGGGAGGAGACCAGTCTCCAGGGAGGAAAGAGGAAAGAGAGGTGGACAGGATGGAGGGAGAGGGGCAGACAGGCAGACAGAGAGAGGGAGAGAAAGAGAGAGAGAGACAGAGGTGAGAGGTGGCCAGGGCCCTTTTAAAAGTGAACATATTGAATAGGTGGTCTTAATAGCAATGGCTAAGAGCATATCTTTTCAGAACTCCAAAGGCAGGTCAGTTCAAATACCTAAATACTAAAAAGGCATACACAGAATGTGCAGGTCTTGTCACCTGTCATCAAATGCCTATTCCTAAGCACTGCGCCATGACACCTCAGGAATGTGAACATCAATTCCTTTGCTTGGCAAGCTCATTGCCTAACTAAGTCATCCCATCCCTCCCCTCCCTCCAAGATCTGCTTTGACTTTCACCAAACTCCACTGTGCTAACTATGCTTTCTCAGAGTGCTATTATGAAGACAGACTGTTTTCTCTAAAGCCACACCTTCAGACCACATTCTCTTGAAGGTGGTAAAAGAATTTCCCTCAAGTTTTGACCTTATATCTGTCTTTTTAAACATGTAGAATAATTAAGTAGAAATTGCAGTAATATTGAACACTATTGTATTTTTAATAAAACCGAACTTACTGTACTAATATATATCTTAAAACATCACCTCATAAAGAGTACAAAGCCAGGTATATTGCAGCAAATACATAAAATATGGCTCTGGAGAAAAGTATTTTTGTTGGTGAAAAGTAGCTTCTCTTTTCTGATTCTAGTTCTTTTGACCCAGGGCCATTTCTGCAACTTCATCTAGTACTTATTTCCTCTCTTGTACATTTCATTCTCTCCTTGCACATTTCTTCACATTTAGCAATACAGCACTCTTATTCTCTTAAATGACCACAAACACAGGAAGGTGACTTTTAAGTGACAAGTGAGAGTAATGATTTCAGATATCTATAATACAACACAGCTCTCTGTATGTATGACACAGAATATGATGCTGTCATTATGCATGTGATGCATAGGCAACCATATTGTTGAAACTGCATGGGAACTGTTCCCATGTGTGGTCTAGAGGAAAATATCTAGCAGTAAGCATTTTGGCCCTCTGACATTTAGATATGTTTCCACCCCATCTTCTGTGATGTTCCATGAGTCTTGGGTGTTGTAGCTATACTATTCTGGTGTAGGCCCTCCACAATCACTTATCCCATGCCTTCTGACAAGTTGTGACACTCGGTAACAAGGTGCTACCCCTAGGTAAAAGCTATAGACAGTCAATGCGAATGAGAATGTGATGAAAAGCTTTCTCCAGAAATGAGACTCCCCGATAGGTTATCTAATGCCAACTTTGCAGTTCTAAACACAAGAACACATGAACAAGAATAACAAAAATATCTAAATGAGAAATCATGAATATGAAAGGCAATGTTCAGGAAAATGGAGGGAGAAGAAGGAGGGGAAGAAATGATGAAAACATGGTACTTACATATGCGATTCTAAAAAGTAAAAAAAAAAAATTGACATGAATTATGCTGATACACTATGTATTATTTATTAATGCTTGCCTGAGTACTCAGAAAACAAAGTCATCCTCAAGCCATAGAGATCAGGAAGTGGTGGTACACAGCTTTAATCTCAGGACTCAGGAAACAAAGGCAAAAGGATCTCTCTGTGTTCAAGGCCATCCAGGGCTATAATCCTTTAACTGCAGCATTAGAGACATATAAAGGATAGGAGTAGTGTCTTCAATAGTCAGTGTCAGGGTTACCCAGTCATGTTGAGCAGAGCATAGCTTCTGAGGTTAGGTGGAGCCAGGATGGCCTTTCAGTCTGAGGTAGATGTAAAAGCTGGTGGCCATCTGCTTTGCTTACTGATCTTCAGCTTGAAGCCTGAACCCCAAAATCCATCTTTTGGTCTTTATTTTTCATGCAATAATGAGTTTTTTTAACGCTTTTGGTCACCTTCTACCATTGAAAACAAACCCATTGTTTCCTTTAGTGTGACATAAAAAAGTAGTCAAGGAAGCCTTGCTATTTCACAATGTGAGTCAATGGTTTAACCAGGAAACTTATGGGATGGGAGTGGGATAAGGGAGATCAGAGATAGGAGTCGTAATGTATGGATCAAATTTAATTAACTCAAAAACACAATAAGCCAATCTTAGGTTTAAAAAAATAGTCTTCTAATAATTCAACTATATGCCAATACAAAGACAATGAGGAGGTGAAGGTATAGGTTTGGAATGAGCATCATATATCATGACAGCAGATTTAAAGTCACAAGCAAACTAAGTGGAAATCAGCTTGGAACAGTAGCCACTATGTGTGGTCAATGACTGGATTTATAGTTCCTATGTCCTACTCCCTTCCTCTTTGTCCTCAGTGAGTCAGCAGCTAAGTCATTTTGTTTTATTTTTGGGAGACTCTAAGCTTCTTCACTAACATGCTTGAACATCTTTAGTATAGGTATCATGTGTTGCTGCGGTTCTCACCTGCCTTTCACTGCAGAATATGCAACTGTTTTGAGGAGCCATCCCTGTAGTTTGCTTGTGATTCTGTGATGGTTCGAAGCTTCTCCTCCTTGACACTGTGAGCATAGCCGCAGGAGGGCATGTGCTGGACAAATGAGGGGTCTTAGCTTCAATCAATCAAGCACTTTACAACCACTAAAACAAAATAGAAGAATTGAAAACTTACCAGTTACTAGGAGATCCAGCTTTGACCATTATCATCTCCTGTCTAGCCACGCTGCAAATATTGCACTATTAAGGCAACAGAAAATTGTGTAGGTTCTAGAGTACACATAAGTCCAAACAAACTGCTAATAACTATAGAACAAAGACTACAAATCTTCATTCACAAACTTACATGGTATGACTCATGACTTAAATGTATTACACACATTCAATGATGTGTTAACAAAATAAAACATAAAAATAAACATTGGTTTTTTCTCCCTGTATTAGCTTCTTCTGCACTGTGGTTTTAGGACTCCACAATCATGTCCAAGATCATCTAGTTTCAGTTTCAAAATATAAAGCATTCAAAATGTAAGTTCTCAGTGTTTGAAGAGAAACAAAGGAAAAAGCAACTTTTTAATTTATTTTTCAAAGAACGCATGAATTCCAGAGACTTTCACATTCATTTCTATCCTTTCTCTCACCAACCCCTAAATTTGAGTAGTGATGAATATAATAGATCCAAGTATGGTGCCATGACATTTTGCTATTGTGGCTAAGAATGTCTGTACATTTTACTTATGTTAAAGTTGACAAAATGTTAAACCAATTACTCAGTGACACACTTTTTAAAAAAGAGTTAAGATAAAAAGGAAATTCTGTGTCTTCCCTCCCTAAATAAATAATACATAATTTAAATAATTAATCTTGAGTAGTTTGACATTTATGGAATATATAGGAAATACAATTAACTTTCAGAGAATAAAGAAAGTTCTTGAACTAAAAAGACAATATGTGAGTCTTTAAGACATTTAAGACATTTTAAAATCCATATAGAGCTTTAAAATGTAAAAGTCAAGAAAATCATTATTTTCTGTTACTTTATTATATGATACTCTGGTGTTGCCAATTAGTCCTATAGAAGTCATTAAATTACTATGCTTATGACAGTTTAATGTCTTAAAGAGTAAAACTTAAGGACTGATGTAAAAGAAGGGACTTTTATATTTGATTTATAATATATTTCATGTATAATTTTGATATTTCTTTTTCTTATTCTCTTAAGCAGTGAAGGCCTGTGTTGAGGAAAAAAACTGTGAGGGAGAGGAGGATTTGCAGTAATTGTAGGACAACATTTGCTTACACTGGGGTAGGTATAGGACAGAAGCAGTGGGGTTTGGGAAGATTTATGCTGAAACTATTGCCTATAATTTTTAAATTCAATAACAGTTCAAGAGAATTGTATGTGGGATTAGTCAACCCTCCAGAGTACCGGAAAAATACATGTAGCTGTTAATAATGGCTGTGTATATCACTGTCCATAGAATTTCAAATGTTTCTTCTGCTCTTCAATGATTGTTAACAACAGAATAATACTAATTGGAAGACATTGTCCAAGATGCAGGAATCTACCTATGGGAGAGTAAATGAGTACACTGAAGACCTACCTAATTAATCAAGGATAACAGACAGGAAAAATGCTGTTGACTGATTCCACCTGAAAATATTATACAAGGGGATATTTAGAAATTTATTTTCATTAAAAGTTGACTATTCATTGAGGGTTTAAATCATAAATATCACTGAAACTAGACACATATTACCAGATTTTACATGTATGTGACCTTGAAATCCTGCACTCTTAGCTTCTCAGGATTTGTTAAGGATTTTCTTGGCAAAATGGGAAATGTTAAAACTATTGTGACACCAAAATAAATGACTTTTTTTAACTTCCTTTATGCAAATTCATGATATCTATGACAGCCAAACAAATGCAGAAAGCACAACATTTTAAAAACTGAATCATTGGGCAATTTTTTACAACTATATTTTGATACTAATGTAAAAAAAATTAGTCACTTTCACTTACAGCTTCCTTAGGCATTTTGTATAGATTTTCTGAACTTCATCTATGCCATTAAATCAAAACTTTGAGGTAAAAGAACCCCATGGCTACAAAGATTACAGTTTTAACGTGAATTCACCTTGGATGCTCCTCATGGAAGAATGTCGAATCTATTCAGAGAACCACACATACATGTTAATCATGGACCTTTCTGTATGCACAGGTTTCTACAACCACAACCTTTCTCATTACCAGGCTCAGGTTGCATTGTCTACTCTATCCCTGGGGCCCCTCACTGTTTTTTTTTTTTTTTTTTCCTGAATTCCACCTCCATTGTCTGCTATAGAAAGCAAACTCAATTGTAAACATTTTCTTCTATGGGTGTTTTACTCTCAGTGGTAAAGTCAATGTCATTAGATATATAAATGATATTTAGTCATTACTGTAAGTTTTCTTTCTCCTGGCTAGGGTCCCACCTGTCTGGAGCCCCAAATAAACACACAAACTTTTGGCCAATGGCTTGGGCTTCTTATTGGCTAGCTCTATCTTAATTATTAACCCATAAATACTAATCTATGCATTTCTACATGGTCTTATCTTACCAGAGAGCGCCTGACTCATGACCTCTCTCCTTGGGCTCATATAATGACTCTTCTCTTCCTACACCTCCCATAATTCTCTTTATCTGGTAGCTGACTATCCCTCCTCACTGGCCAGTAGCCACATAACCAATTCATAAACCAATCAAGAGAAGTATATACAGAATAACATCTTCCATCTGTCATGATAATAGGTACAGCTACATTCTTTTTAAACAATCGAGATGATGATAGCAAGATAGCTATGCATATCCTAGTTTAAAATTCCTAAATTCTGGGCTGATAAGGCAATAATCCAGTTATATTTATTTTAAAAATCTTATTGTGTGTGTGTAGATATGTCTATGCCACATCATAAATGTTTATACAGATATGTGAGAACTAGTCTCCTAGTCAGTTCTCAGCCCCTCCAACTACAGGAAGGATTTTGTTGCTCTTTTATTCTTTTTCATTTTTTGAGTAAAGATAAAATAAGACATAATTTGGTAAAATGGTTTAGATTTTGAACTCAGATCCTCTGTAAGAACAGTATTCAACTTTACCAGGTGAGCCACCTCAGGAACCCAAGTAAAACAATTAAAAAGGTTTGAATTGTATTTCCATAAAAATTCAGTGCTTAAATTTCAGCCATACTTAATTTTGGTCAACAAAAATTTTCTTCAATATATGAGCAGACAAATCATCTTTGTACACTGAAATTCTATGCAGCTATCAGGAAATGAACTCTTGCTTCATGAAACATAAAAGAATTTGAAACATACTTTACTAAGGTCTTCAAAATGAAAGCAAAATATACAGGAATAGATTAGATCACTCCCCCAAACCCTCACAATATACATATAATGTATACATACCCATGTGTATACCTACAGTACAGAGTGGATTCTTGGGCTTAAAACAAAGTGAAAAAGAAGAGAAAACATAAAATTTGTAAGTTAAAAAAAAAGTGGTAGGAATAGGGGAGGGCTTGGGTGGGTATGGAGTAATTTGGACAAAATTTGTAACCAAATATGAAATGTGACGTCAATAAAAAAAGTAAGAAAAGAGCATGCCCCTTTTCTGCATTGCACATAAAGAAAGCTCCATGTGCATGTGGCTGCTCATCTATAAGGTAGGAATGCCAAAGGACAAATAATTGTATAAGCATTACAATTAAAGCAAAGAAATAAAACATTTGGTTTTCTAAAAATACTAGAATGTTTATGGGGGGATGCCCTTCTGTATATATGTTCTACTTATTGGTTGACTTAAAAAATACGGATTGGCCAGTAGAGGCAGAGGTATAGGAGACAAGGAGAAGGCTAAGGAGAAGGCAAAGGCACCACGAAGAAATGCCATGTGGAGACATGCCAGGCGTTCACTGGTAAGATAAGGCCTTATAGATATGGGTTAGTAGTCAAGAATGAGCTAGCCAGTAAGGAGCCCTAACCATCAATAACAGTTTATAAATTAATATAGAGCTAGCCAGTAAGGAGCCCTAACCATCAATAACAGTTTATAAATTAATATATGTCTCTTTGGGACTCAAAGTTGTAGGGACCTGGTGGCAAGAAAACTCTATCAACAGAATGTATCTAACCATTTATCTGCATTTTTTTAAACTAAAAACTGAATAAAAGGGTTGGTATTTTATTGCTGTGCAAGGTTATGAATTGAAATAGGGGTAGTCAGCCTTAGTGGTGGGGGGATGTCTTTCTGTACTACGCTTACGCTTTGAATGTAGTTTTCTATTATTGGTTGGTAAATAATAAAGCTGTTTCAGCCAATGGACAGGCAGGCTGTAACCAGGCAGGAAGTATAGGCACATCTACCAGAGTAGGAGAGCCTGGGAGGTAAAGCACAGAGAGTTGGCAGAGGAACGCCATGTAGTTGCCAAAGGAGTAACAGGCCATGCCAGAGAATTACAAGTAAGCCACAGCCTTGTGGTATTGATATTTAATAAAGATCAGGAGAAAACTAATAGGCCGAACACATGTTTATTCATGGAGAAATAACTCACAACATAGACAGATGAACACCGGCAGGTTCCTGGTCCCAAGGATGCCTCCAGATGTACTCCTGACCCGTGCTGCAAACAAGAGAGCTCCTCCAAGCCCCTTCCTCAGTCTTAGTTCCTCCAGGTCACGTCCAGCCCTGTCTCCAACCCCCAATGGGCATGGTCTATGCCACAGGTGCCACTACATTGTGGCAATACATAGTTTAATAGAAATGGGTTAATAATTAAGAAAGGTCTAGCCAATAAGAAGCCAGAGTCATCAGCCAAAAAGTTTATAATTAATATAAGCCTCCTTGTATTTATTTGCAATTAAACAGCTGTGGGACCAGGCAGGAGAGAAAAACTTCCATCCATAGCTAAGCAGTTCTGTGATATATGGTGTGCAAAGTATTGACCCAAGAAAATCTAAAGAGTAGGGAAGCTGATAATTGCAATATGGGTCCAAACACTGAAGAAGATAGAGTTAGAGCTCCTAGAAATTGAGAAGGAACTCTAATTCACTACTAAAAATATTATGTGTTCATTGAGCGTCTCAGAGCAAAATTTATAATTTAGATTTGGGGACCTGATTATAAGCTTTGATGCTACTTTTCAGTATTTTTGTGATTTGAACTTTTCAATTAAAACTGGGTTATCCCATTTTACCACCAATAATAACAAATTTCCCACTTGTGCATGCACTACTGATATTTTCCCAAGTGAGACTGTGTTTAACCTGCTCCCTGAACCTTATTTAAGAGCTAGAATGTGGAGAAGAGAAGTATGAAATACCGTTTGGGGGGGATATAAGGCAGCCATTGCAATCATGAACACACAGCACCTGTGGTCATGGCCACCTTCATAAGACCTACATGCACAAAAGGACACAGGTGCAGGTTGGTGACTACCAGGGATAAAGGGTAAGAGTAAGTGAAAGGCAAAAGATGATAATGGTATCAATTATAAAAACAGTTACAGATGCTAGTTAAAACATAAAGAAATGAAAAAATAATGCCCCTCTGTCCTAAGTATTAAATAAATACTTTTGGAACAATGGTTCCTAATCTTCATGATGCTATGACCTTTAATACAGCTCCTCACATTATAGTGATTCCCCCCAATCAAAA
Source organism: Phodopus roborovskii (assembly GCF_943737965.1). Classification (NCBI taxonomy): domain Eukaryota; kingdom Metazoa; phylum Chordata; class Mammalia; order Rodentia; family Cricetidae; genus Phodopus; species Phodopus roborovskii. The sequence goes on from NW_026125282.1 coordinate 30,114, forward strand.
ATATATTTTTGCTGCTGTTTTCTGACTGTAATTTTGCTACTGTTACAAACTGTAATGTAAATACCCATGTTTTCTGATGGTGTTATGTGATGCCTGTGACAATGCCATTCGATCCCCAAAGGAACTGTGACCCACAGGTTGAGAACCACTGCTCTCTTGTCTAATTTAAAGTTTCTGTATTGTAAAGAGACACAGTGACCATTTTAACTCTGACAAAGGTTTAATTGGGGCTGGCTTACAAGTCCAAAGGTTTAGTTCTTCATGGCAAGAAGCATGGCAGTGGGCAGGCAGACATGTTGCTGGAGAAGGAGCTAAGAGATCTACATAAGGATTAGCACGCAACAAGAATAGTGAGCCACTGAGCCTGGTTTAAGCTTCTGAAAATGCAAAGACTATCTGTCTCTAACACACTTCCTCCAACAAGACCACACCTATTCTAACAGGCCAAGCCTCCTAATAATGCCATTCACTAGTGATCCAGTATTCAAATCTGTGAGTTAATTGGGTATAACGAGTACAGGTTTTTCCTCCCGCCGCTGGTCTTGTCCCGCCACCGCAGCCCCAAATAACGCACAGAGACTCTGTATTTGATGTAATGCTGTTGGCCAGGTGCTAGTTTCTTATCGGCTAGTTCTGTCTTAATTATTAACCCATTTCTATGTATTTCCACGAGGTCTTACCGAGAGCAGAGGAATGGCGGTTCTGTTCTCTCAAGGCTCTCCATCTTGGCTCCTCCTTACTACTTCCTATTTCCTCCTTGTCTCCTAGTCCCTCCTGTCTTCCTTTCCTATTGGCCAACAGTGCTTTATTCATTAACCAGTATGAGAAACATATATATAGAAAGACATCTCCCATCAATTGGGTCCCTTCCTATTCAAACAACCACACTTAGTGTTATTACACTGATTAGACTTACAAATTCTAAATAGAACTTTATGGATATACAAATTATTATGGTTGTTATTATAAATACAAAGGTTATAGGACCCCGATTGTTAGCAGATCAAACCATATTGTGGGATTTCTCATCCTGAAGATGATTAGATTCAGTATATTTCCATGATATTATAATGTCTGATATTTATCACCTAAAATTGCTAATAAAAACAATTACTTTATTCACATAGTCAATAACTTCCCATCTATTGCATTTAAACTGCAAAATGTATGTGGTTTTATTTTCCTAATAAGAAAAAGAGGTTTATGTATTATATATAAATTTATGATCATTAAAATTTTAGCATATATATGGAAAAACAACAGTAATACAAAAGTTAAAATGCATATTTGAATAAAGCGTGATGAAATTTTATCTCAAATGTATGCATGCGTCTTTGTTAGTTTCAGGCACACCACAGTTAATAATGTGTAGGTATTTGTGCCACTTTGTCTAGTACCAGCGTCTTCCTCATGTTTCCATACAAAACAATGAGGCAACCAAGCTGTGTTTATGGTATGTGGCCAGTATATATCAAACAAGTCTAGAATCTGATTCTCTTGGTTGTAAAACTAATTCATTCACTCAAGGAATGTATATTTCATTTTTGTTAAATAGGCCAGAATAAAGGTGAAACTATGCATTTAAAAAAATAATTCAGTGTTTTGTGTATTTTTCTCTAATAGGTGAATGAAAAAGAAACACTTTAACATTTTTCAACTCACCATTTAAAAGAGAAATACAAAAAATACAAACAATGTTCTTGTGTTTTTTAAACACATGCAGATGTAAATAAATATAGTGGACAAGCTGAAAAATAGAGCAAAATTAAATTATTGTGATTAATTTTACAATATAGTCAGACTGATATATAATGCTTAGAAGTATATTTGAAGTATGTTCAAACTGAAATAATATAAAGATACAATAGTATCACTAAAATACAAATTAATACTTATATTTAAATTTAAACACACAGAAAATAATTTAATTAATTTATTTTAGCTTCAATATGAATGTCTAAACAGGACAATCTAAAATTTCCAAATGCAACTTTGTTTAAAAACAGAAACAATAAAATTTTATACACTCACAATTTTACATTAATATTTTCTATCAACTACATTCACATTCTCACCAAGGCAAAACTGTTACAGATGCTTACAGAAAAAATATCCTAAAGGAAACTTTTGTTTTTGTTGAAAACCTAACACCATTTTAGGATTACAAATTATTTCCTAAACTTAAAAATTGGGTAGTTAAAAAAAGAAAAGGAAGCACATTATCTACTCAGATTAATGCATGCTAGATCCATGGTCCTATGTCAAGAGGCAAGAACTACTTTTCTCTGGTTTGCATATCACACATGTGTGTACATACATGCTGTGTTGATCTGACTCCTGAACATTAATACTGTTTGCATTTTTAGTAACTGTGTACAATGTCACAGAGAACATATGAGCACTGGACCCTGTCTTTGTTTCCTTGGGATTGACAGTTGAACCGAGTCTGCTGAGTACATGGCAATTAAGAGTAATAAAACTCTGTGCGACCCAGATGGAGAAAACCAAGTTTTCCTTTGGGAGTTGTTCTGGGTTAAGAATAGGGTCTTGTGTCAACTTCCGCTATCAGTGCTGGGAGACCATCTGGCTTATACCTGTGCATACTTTCACAATCACTGTGAATTCACCTGTGTGTCAGGTCTGGAGTCTCATTTTGAATACAAACCAAATGTAATAGGTAAGAGGTTGCCTCATGCCCAGATCTAGATATCAACACAAAATTAACCCAATGCTAATTTTGGAGGCTTTTTTTAAATCTCATAATGCTTTGTCTGGTCATTTTTTTAAAACGCCCAGGTCTTTTACTTATATATTGTAGTTTTCCAACTTCATGATTTTATGGGAGAGAGAGAGAGTGTGTGTGTGTGTGTTTTAGTGTATTTGTATGTGTGTGTGTGTGTGTGTTTGAGTGTGTGTGTGAGTGTATTTGTATGTGTATATTCTTATGTGTGGCACTTTTTCTTTATTTTGTCTATTCTGCATGCTTTAGTTGCTTATTGAATTTTAATGACAGATAAAGTGGTCTTGTCTTGGCTGACAGGGAGATGAATATTTGGGGAAGAGTTGGGGGAAGAGAATCAGAAATTAGAAGATATACAAAAATATATTTATAATAAAACAAAAAGTATATATAAAATGTATTTTTAAAATGATGCATTTGTCTTGTACTATTTTGACCCTGTATGAGGTTAACCTGTATTTTTAAAAACTATACAGCTGAGAATTTTGGATTGAGCATACTTTTTAATTTTCCCAATATGTGCTTTTAATATATACAGTAACATTTTGAAAAAATAATATTTATGTTGCGATTTTGATTTGGTGCTGCTAATTTTTAAAAGGCTGTCATTAGCATGCTATTTCTAAAAAGTATTTTAATAATTTTTTCTGAAGAAAGTAAAATGTGTCCCAGTCAGAATAGATGTATTTATGGGTTAGGAGTATTTTCTGCCCTTGCATAAGAAATTCCAGCACCCAAATGTCAGTTTACATTTGGAACTAGAAAGCTAGTTCCAGAGAGTTCACTGTTCTTTTCTGGCTTCTGCATCTACCAGGAATGCATGAAATGCACTTGCATGTATGTAGGCAAAGTACTCATATGCATAAAATGTAAATAAATAAATATTTTCAAAGGAAAAAAAGAATACTGAAAATATCATTGAGACCATATCATGGTTGCTCACTCGTCAATCACTAAGGAAGGAAGAGATTTTCTGGCTTGGTTTCAGCTTCCTAAATAAAAAGCAAACATCCAGAACACTCTGTCAGAGCCAAGAAAAGGGCATGTTTGAGAATCAGCCATCTCAGAGAACATTGCCTACTGTTTGCCCTTAAGCATATATTCATTCTTTGGCTGCTTTCTGTGAAAAACATCGGTTTACCTGGGATTTAGAAAGACTTTGTATTCGGAGATGAATACATCAGATGGGGAGAAAACAGATACTTGAGAGATTGGTCCATCAGAGAAGAAAAATGACAAGCATAAAAAGGCTTAAGTATTAACTAATCTTCGAATCAAGAGAGCATTCCTTGTCACTAACTATGGATTAGGAAATCCATAAAACATCAGTGTGCTACAGTTAGTGTCAAGTACTTTCATTAAAGGACACACACTCTGTTTGGCTTGTGAGTCATTTGGTTCCTTAATTTTCTAGTAAGAAAGAAATCATAGAGATTATCCTACCCCGGGTTTAATATCATCCTACTGCAAATTTAATTGTATAGTTCATTTAAGTGGCAAACAAAAAGACAAATGATGAAATTACAGAAGGATATGGGTGTCTTTGTACACAAATACTTCTGCATACTCAAAGTGTTACTTGGATCATGGTGGAATGATCTGTGATTGAGTCCAAGAATATTTTGAAAATAAAAGCAAAGAACCCAGGTAGAAAACACCAATTAGATTTAATAGAGTGATCTTCTCTAATCAATGCATTCTTGCAAGTGAAATATATTATTTTTGACCAAATATTCTTAGAATACAATTTGAAATTTAGAATTATTTTTAAAATATAAGTGAATATAAAGGGTTATTACTATATGTTTAGTCCTTTGACCAGTGATGTTTGGTTACTTTTTTTTAGATTTATTCATGTACTTTATTTATATGGTATATTATCTGTATGTACATTTGCATGCCAGAAGAAGGCATCTGATCCCATGGGACTACAGTTACAGATGGTTATGAACCACCATGTGGGTGATGGGAATGGAACTCAGGACCTCTGGAATAGCTGTTCTTTACTGATGAACCATTCCTCCAACACTGTTTGGTCATATTCTTAAAATATCGCTGTTAGGAACTATTTTATAATTTCAAACATATTTAATATTTTTTTATTCAAATTTGTTTTGTCATTGTCTAATATTAAAAAAAAAGTCATGACAGTTATAACTAGGTATTTTCACTGCTAAATAACTTAAGGAATTTTTTGTGTTGAAAGAGAAAGAGCTTAGCTGTTGGAAGCAGGAGGGTGCTGAGTTCAGTTAGAGTCAACGTTATATATGACATTGGGTCAAAAATGTGGAAAGTGAGCCTGATGTTTATGAATATATGAATATGATTTAAAAGGTATGATAGTTTCTCTTACAGTATCTCTTTCCAAGTGTTTACATGTACTGTTGGCATTCTTGTAGTTTAAGAAGCATGCTTAAACAGAATCCATTTTACCATAGACATGGAATTAAGTCATGTCATTCAACTGGCAATTGATAACCAGGAGAATTTTACTTGTAATGAGCATTCTCAAGTGTGTTTGCTTTTTTTGGTTGTATTTTCACTGAAATAGGGAAGATGATGTTCAACTTTAAATGGTAATTATAAACAAGTTGCTGTGTTTAAAACTAAATATAATAAATACAATTGTCCTAATTTCATTTTGTATGCATTCAATAGAAAAGCATCCCCAATAATCCTAAATCACCATGCGTGAGTAAAAATGGCATCCCACCTGTGAACAGGCAAGTTGAATGAACTAGGCTAGAACATATAAACTCTATAATAGATGGAGGATTAGAGCAAAATTTGTCCCAACCTTAGTCTTCGCTGGATGTGCTGATTGTGTCTTGTTAGATTCACACTCATAAATTTTCCATCTCCCTGAGGGCCATGCCAGGGAGCACCCACATGAAGGATAGACAGAAAAATCCTGATGATGGTCCTCGTTCAGCTGTCAACCATGCCCGAGTTCAATAATGACCAGTCCATAGATAACTTCCCTGTGGTTTTTGGATGTGAAACAAAACCTTGCATTTGATGGCATTGTTAGGAGCCATGTAACTTCTTTGGGGGACATGGGCTGAGAACAGCAGGAACAAGTTCTTCTCCTGATAAGGCCCTGGAGAATCTGACCCATATTTGGCAAGGATGGCGGATAGTTCACTGCATAATTCTGGGCATGACATGAGAATTTTATGTGTTACTTGTTCTTTTTGCCTTCTTTGTACAGATCATATTGCAGGTTGACTTTAGTTTCAATTTCTTAGGGCTATGAGTAAATGGCTACTGCTTAAGGAAAATGGCTCTGGGATGACTCTCTTTTGCCTGAGCCAGAAGGGATGTTATTAAAAATGTTCAGTGGATCTGATTTAGACCCTAAAGTCTTTGATGTTTCAAGTATGAAAGTGTATTCAGGTTTCTTAAAAACAGGTTATTGTCTTTCCAATACTTCTGAAAGAATCACAGTAGTTCAACACATTACAAAACTGCATAACTTTCTGAGAGAATGGTTTTAATCACAAGAGTCTTGGAGAAATGCTAATAAATAGATAATATCATAAATTAATAGTCTAGGGACAGGGAATGAAGCACCATCATTTCTATAGCTGTGCCAATACTGCAGGAAGTTGAGAGAAGAAGGAGATGAGAACAAGGGAAGAAAATCGCCAATTACTATGAGTAAGCTTTTTAGTTATGTACTTTGCAGGGTAATAGGAAAAAAAAACTGGTATATTCCCTATAGGAAATAGAGTAGTTTAGCATGAAGAATGAGTCGATTCAGCCTTGGTTGATGAGTTGAATGTAGGAGCTTAGATTTGACTAGTGGTAAACATGAACCACTAGAGGCAAAATTCCCTTTCACTTTACATGACCCTGTAACCACAAATGCTGCCATCTGTGAAGTGTTCTAGTGTTCTACCTATAAGTGTGCCTAGTTAGAAAACTTCATTTCTCACTTTCAATACTGCTTGTTCTTGTAACATTAGAGCAGCGAATCAAGTAGGTTATGGTTACTAGTAGGGAACAGAAGTGAAATAAGTTAAAGGAACAAACTGGGAATTATCACAACCATTATTAGAAGCTTAAGGAAACAAACTTGACTGTAAAACTGTTCATGCAAACCATTGAAATTGCATAAATAGACTGTCTAATCTATTTGGGGTCACTTGTTTGAAACAGGTAGCCATAGTTTCTTTCCTGAGCCGACTTCATCGACCCACCCCAGGTCATTAAACAGTATTTGGATTAAGGAAGTCTTTCATTTATGCTCCCCTGAAACCCAAGCATGAAATAGGATTTTAACTTTGAGATTTATACTTTCTATTGAACTTGGGAACAACCATTTTATCACCACTCCATTCCATATCAACACTTTGAAAATAGAAGTTTGTTTCTTTAAGCCACCCTACAATGTGTACTGACCCAAGAGACAACAGAGAGAACCTACCATTCCTAATGATTAGCTGATTTCCCTTATGCTTATAAATTCTGCGTCTTATTTAATGTCGTTAAGTAAAATTTTACTTTGTTCTATGAGTGGATGGGTATTGGTACATTCATATGTAAAAAGCAAGGGTTATTGGCTGGCACCATTTTTGCTCATCATTTATTTACAAAACACTATTGAAATTCACCATAATAGTTTTCTTTCCTTATCAGAGAAGCTCTTGTTATAAACCCCAGGTGGCCTCAAACTCTCAATTCTCTCAATCACTTAGGGCCTAGGAGTTTGCATTACAGGTGTGATCCTCCACACCCAACAGGCTTTTCATTACTATTATTATTAGTAGTATTAGTATTATTAATGCCTTCAGTATATAGCATGGTGGAAAGGCTATAGAAAATACCCTAAAACTTAAGTACAACAAATAGTTGGATAATTTACGTTTAATGGCTCACCTACAAAGTTCCCTAGGAAATGAGTTTGTTTAATTCATTTATTGTTGAGTAAAGGTCCTAGATTTAATGAAGTTACTTGCTGTAGAATAATTTTAGTTTGAAATATGCTCACAAATTTTGCTTAGTTCAAAAGATAACAGAAAATGTTAAAGATTACTTCTCAGTAGGACATGACTCAATTTTAAAAGCAATCCTAAAGTATTAATTTATTATCATTAATTTTTAAATTAACACCTAACCCTTCAAATGCAATTAAATCAGTCCTGGCATCATGCAGTTTTTCCATATTAACTAGTGAACTAAATAAAGTCACTGACTAGTAGTGCTTTACATTTGTTAAAAAGTCATAATTTTATCTGTGGAAAATTATATATTAGCAGTTTTGAAGCCTCAACAAATTACCCAGAGGAACCAGGCTTAAACATCAGTGAGAGAGTGCTATCTGACTAACGAGGATTAACTCCTGAAATATTTTAGTAATCAAATAAGATACTATTATGTAACACTTAGGTATGTGGAATTAGAAATTTGTGATAGACTACATGGAATACTTATGTAAAAGTATTTATAGTACAATTATACTTAATATGTTCTAAATTTGAAAATAATTTCAATGTTTTGTAGTTAATTTAAGGGATAATTATCAAGTATTTAATAATTTCAAAGTAAAATGTGATGTAAGAATTGATTATGGAGTTTACATACCTTTATTTTTATATTTTACAAGATACATCTCTGTGTGCTCTTCAATAGCATGTTAATTTTTCTGATATTCAAAGTTGATAAAATTATATAGATGGATACAGAAATATTACATGTATTCATGAGTTTCAGCTTTATTTACAATTGTACATATGCCTCTTCCTAATAGCTACCTATGTTTGTCATGAAATTCAAGTTGGTTGCATTGTTACAGTATTATTACTATAATCTTTCTAATGAATGCAATAACACACAGAGATTTCTTTACATATCAAAATGAGGGTCATTTGAGAGGAGTAGGCAGGGGAATTAGGAATTCAAAGTTAGGATCAATTAATAGCAGTTCTGGAGCCCACCAAAGTTACCTGAGACCCTGCCTTAACACTAACAAAGAAATAAGACATATGATCATCACTGAAAACATCACAATAAAGTTTCCTAATCAAAGAAAACTTGCAGATCAGAGATTAGAGAATATACATGGAATAGCACATTTAGAGGCTTCACAACTTTGTCGTAAACTATAGGCAAAGCAGAAAGCAATGGAACAGGATTTTGAAAGTTTGGCATAAGAACTACAGTATAAATTATTTCTAGAATTAAAGGTCAAGTAATAAAATTTCTGACATAGCTGAGTTAACCCTGCCCTGAGATGACCTAAAATTATCCAAAAGATGTTCCACCAGATGATAAAAACAACAAAATGAATAAATAAATAGTACGAAGAAAAATAATGTTGCTGTAATCTTCTAGTATAGGGCATGATAACTGGATCCCAAAATTTTAAGTTTCAAATTATTTATAAAATAGAATGTGTAGCTTGAAAATCAAGGATAAAGGCATAGTGGTGGTATATACCTGTGATTAAAGAGACAGGTACTTGCCTTTGATCCCAGCAATCAGAAGATAGAGGCAGACAGGTCTCCAGAGTGTGTTCCAAGATATCCAGGGATGTATGGGGAAATCCTGTCTCAAAAACAAACAAAGACATAGGATATATGATGGTTTGAAAGACAGTGTCGCCCATGGGGGGGAGGATTACACTATTAGGAGGTGTGGCTTTCCTGGAGTGTATCTAGCCTTGTTGGAGGAAGTGTATCACCCAGAGGGTGGGCTTTAAGGTCTGCTATACTCAAGCTTCGGTCAGTGTGACACACAGTACTGTTCCTTTTGAATCAGCACGTAGAACTCTCAGCTTCTTCTCCAGAACCGTGTTTGCCTGCATGTTGCCATGCTTCCCTCAGTGACAATAGTGGAATAAACCTTTGACGTGAAGTTAGCCTCAGTTAATATTTTCCTTTACAAGAATTGCTATGGTCATGATATCTCTTTAAAGCAACTTTATCTAAAACAGGACAGCCTTTAGTAGATTATATAGTGTATATCAACCATGACTTCCCACTGAGACCCTGTCTTAAAAACAACCAAAAAAAAAAAAAAAAAAAAAAAAAAAAAACCTCAACACACACACCACACACATACACACAAACAGAGGAAACAATTTAGGTGTATTGTAATGTTTGGGAAGTTATAAGAATGAATTTAGAACTTTTACTCTGAATATAGCTTTTACTATAATTGGAACCTCAGTCAAGATAAAAGCTGCTAAAAGTTAAAAATATGAAACAGCAAATAGTATTTTATATGTATATTGTAAAATAAGTGAAATATAAATAACTAAACAGAAGTTGGCTCATGTAACTAAAGAGTGCTAAACCAACATGGAACATGGAAAAGACAAGTATTATATTAAGAACATATTTAATGTGAAAAGAACATTGGGGGAAGTTCTAGAAAAATAAACACACATAGAAATCGTTAACTCTCTTCTCTTTAGGGACAGAGATGGAAGTGCACTCCGTTATTTGTCTAACAAGAAAGCTGGTCAGGTCTGGACAGTGCATAAGCAAGAGTGTTTATCCCCAGAAAGGAAGAATCTCTCTGGAGTCTAGGAGCAATGTCTGCTCCAGCTAAAGGCTGCCATGGGACATCACCCTGAGTGGACAGTAAGCTTCAGAGAAAGGCTCACTTTGCATCAAGACAACAACTTTTGTGCAATGAGGCTTTGAAGCTTTAAAATTTCATACCTGAAATTAAGATCCTCTTCCTAAAACTACATGGAAATCTGCTAGTGTGCTTTCAAGAACTATTGCTCAAAAATCTCCTGAATACATTGTTCATTATGATCTAACATCTTAGTCTCAGCACAAGTCTCTTATGTTCCTCTTGATATATACGCAACTTAGTACATAGTATATAATATATGGAGAACAATGCATTTATGTTTTGAGAGTCTTCTTTAATTCTCCCATTGTAAAGTTGCATCTGTAACCCATAATGACAAAAATTAAAACTTAATCCAAAATGTAATTTCAGTGTGTTAGTTAATTAGAAAGGTAGGAAGGGTTAATTGAGACTCGCTGGTTGAAAGGGTTTCTTTTCAGACCGTCATGGAAGGGAAGGTGTGGTAGTCCAATGGGTGGATCTTTGCTGGCTGAAGCACATATCTGGGGCCACACATCTTATATTCTGGAGGAACAGGAAGCTGAGGGTAGACAGGAAGTGGGGGCTGGGCTTGTGAAACCTCATAGCCCTCCAATTGTAGTCCAGTTCCAAATTGAGGCCCCACTTCCTGAAGACTCCACACTTGTCTGAAACAAGAGCATTAGCAGTCACAGAGCCTGGAAGAGGACCTTCTTTTCCTGCTTTTCTCTGGGAAGCTAAAAATTAACACGCCCAAAGCATGCACGATTTTTCATTAATGCATTTGCTCCCAGGGAAACACATCAGTGTACCTTTCCAGTGAGATAATAAATAGCAAAAATAATTTCAAGTTCTCAGTGTGGGCACACCATACATATACACCAAGAAAAAATGATTTGATAAATGATAATAGCACCAAAATCCATGTGCCCATCATCTATTGCTAATAGCACTATTGCTAATAATACTGCCTTTTGTTTTTATTCACTTACTCCTTAAAATCATTTGATCACAGGGCATAATGCATTCATTTTTCAAGATTTCATGCTTCATAAAAATTGTTGGCAGTTCATCATCTAGGTGGCACATTCAATTATACAACATATTCTTATTAACTGAACTAAGTAGTCTTGCTAGAAAAAAATATTTTTCCTTTAATCATGATACAATTGATAAGGGAACTGTTCATATTACTAATTTAAGAAGTTTGTTTTGTTTAAAATCTAAATGATTCAAGGTTATTCATCCTCTAACTTTTTACTATTTAATTGTGTATATTTCGGATTATTTTTGAAAGTTTTAGATGATTTTTGAGCAAGTCTATATGAATGTGGAAGAAAAATATATCCTATTTTGAAACATTCTGAAATAAACTTCCAGATGTTGCCCATTTCTCCTTTTCAATGAGAGTGTTTTGTGTTGTTATAGTTCAAGACAAACAACAGTAGAACCTAAACTCAACAATGACACAGACACACACTATAAGGAGTAAATTTTTCCTTCTGCCACTGGTCTTGCCCCACCACAGCGCCAGCCCCAATTAACGCACAGAGACTCTGTGTATAATATAATTCTGTTGGCCAGGTACTAGTTTCTTATCGGCTAGCTCTGTCTTAATTATTAACCCATTTCTGTTAATCTACGTATTTCCACATGCTGTCATCTTACCGGGTAGAGGCGGCTGGCAGTTCTGCTCTCTCCAGACACTCCATCTTGATTCCTCCTTACTACTTCCTCTTTCCTCCTTGTCTCCTAGTCCCTCCTATCTTCCTTTCCTATTGGCCAACAGTGCTTTATTCACTAACCAGTATGAGAAACATATATACAGAATGGCATCTCCCATCAACACACACCATCAACTTATTCTGGATATCTTTAAGTGCATATATTGAGTGACACATGGTGTGCCGTTTTAATAAGTCATAAAGGTTTTTATGAAACTCTGTGTGTGCTGTTATTAAGCCTTAGTTTTAGCTTTAAAGCTATCACTCATAAACTGCTTTGTAATGTTGGAGTTAGAACTCAGTAAGCAACCTGCCTGATTGAGGAGGCAATGTGGTAGGTAAGACAGAGGAGTAAGGGGACTGAAGAACTCATCTGGTTACTTCTGTTTGCTTCCTGCTTTTGCATGTGTCACAGGAACAAAAACTAGTCCATCAAAGTGGCCGTCGTTATCAGTGTCACAATCAGCAACATATTCCATTCACTTTGGTTGTTGTTTGTGGCTCCTGCAGCCCAAGGACCATAGCCAGCTCTGCTCCAGACTCACAAAGCCATGCCCAGTGCCAGTGGTTTCTCCTCCAACTATTTAAGTTATTAATGCAGCCAAGGGGATAGATTTTTCAAGGACCTGAATCCCAGTCTTTTGTCCCTGTTTCAAATCTCCTGGTTCCCCAAGTTTCAAGGTGGTGGCTGAGGTTTGTGACTATCACCCTTGGAACTCCTCAGTGTACAACTTTGCGTTTGTATGTGAATAGACCATTTCATATCATGCGACATGGTTGATTTCTCTAAAGAATGAGATTTATAAATTAAGAGAGTAGTCTTCCATATGAACATGGTTTAAGTCAGTTTTTCATTAACTTTATTTTAATTATGAATAAATGCTGCTATTTTGAACATCCAGGCCACGCATGTCCCTTTTAGTGTGTTTAAATCAGTTTTTAAGTTTTATACATGTTTCTAAGAATGAATCCTTGAAGGAACAATCTCTTTTCTCAAGTCTTAAAGTGGAAGAAAACATTTTCAGAGACACAAGTGATGCTTGCTAGTCACCTGGGTAAAACACCAACTCCTCAATGGTAATCATGCCACTGATGGTTCCCAAACCATTGCACGATAGGCTACAGTGTGTGTGCTTAACCATATAGGATTTTCATTACAAGTACATAGACTACATAGATTAAAACACCTTTTCAGAGACATTAAAAAAAATCTCAAAATTTTGTTAGAGACATAATAGACCAGGATACTCTAAATAATCCTGCAATAAATGTACTTTTCAGTTCTTTTCATTTTGGATCTACTATGCATGTCATGAAACAGTCATTTAATGGAAGTTCCCGTTTCTTCTGGGTAGCTTAGTGAGAATTTCCAGGTTGCCAACTAACTGTGGCTTTGATTAGTAATGAATTCATGGAGGATGCCAGATGTCTCCTGATAACTGGGGGTGGGAAGAACATGAGTTGTTGCTGCTGCTTGAGCTCTTCTAGAACTTTGACTCTTCTTGTGACTTATGAGATGAGCAACTTCTTAGTTGGGGGAAGAATCAGTTGAGGTAATTTGCTTTACATTTCAAGAAATGAATGCTGTCTCTTTTACTACATTACCCAAAAGAACATCAAGAAAACATAGAAGGCATTTTGCATATGTACTTATCAGTATTCATCCACTCAAAGAACGAATTAAATTTTTACTTACTTAATTAAAGAACATGTGGGAATTATCAGCTTAAGGGAAATTAGTGTATTATCCAGAATATTAGGTTCCTATTTTGTGCCTAGATTTTAGAGGACCATATATGAAAGCTTTCTTGAATTCAAATACTATCTAATCAAGTCCCAGCAAGCCAAGTATGAGTCTGAATGAAACACAAATTATACGTATACATAAATAATACATCCATACACATATACACGGGTGTGTGGGGGGGTGTTTGTGTGTGTGTGTGTGTATGAGAAATTTTATCCTCATTTTTAACATTTATGGACCCAGCTAATTTTGATACAATGGTTGTTGTTATAATGAAGGAAAACTGTAAGTGTTCTTCACATTTGCAATCTGGCCACGTCATACAGCAGCAGTTATATATTACAATGAAAATAAGAATGTCCCTTTTTCCTGTTTAAGAATTATTTTTGATACCAGTTTTCATTTCACATGACAAGCAGGACACTTAATAAGACAATAACTTACATGAGAAACACAAAGATCAAATAAGGTGGTGGTATTAAAAATAAAGTTCAGTTATGTACGCATGAGGGTACTGACCAATGTGTGTGTAGTTGCCGTTGTCCACATGTTGTTCATGTTGTCCAAAGTAAATGGACACATTCTGAGAAGCACCACTTACATAGGAAGCTTCCAGAAAACCCACCCAGCATGAGGCTGGCTCTGAGTGGCAGCTCCTGGGATCTCCTTTGAAGTGACCGAAAAAGACAGTGGCTAGAGGTTGGGACCGCTGCAGTGAATCAGAGCGCAGGCTACAGAGTGGACTGTGATGGGGATGTGGGGTTCTGGGCTGCCCTGAGTTCAGTGCCCCTCACTCTCAGGCACAATTCACAGGGCAGTCGTTCTGAGTCTAGTCAAGTTGATAATGAAGACAAACTATCACAGGAGGATAGCTCAGAGACACAAGTCTATCTGGTAAAAACCGGAAATCGTAACTCCTTGAGAGCCACAGAACAACTCGGGTAGCCACCCGGTGAGGCTCACAGGCTTGCCAGTTTCATCGAGCTTCCACACCCCAAGCCCAGGGGACTCTGTATTCTCCATGCAAACCTGTTCGTCCCTCCAGTCTTGGGGTACCTTGTACTGCACCCTCTGGGATGATCCTCGTGCACCTGTGTCTTGGAGATCAAGCCCAACAGTCTCAGCCTCTGAGCTTAGTGGAGTCTGTTTTGCCTGCCGCGGGAAGGCCTCTCACCTAAGAGGCACCTAAGCTCTGCCTGCCTCTCTCTCTGGACAGGGATGGTCCTCTTCCCTCTTTCAGGGCCTGTGGGTCCGCAGCTTTTAACCCTTCCCAATCAGCCTGCCACTTCTGCAACGCACCTGGTGCTTCTCCAAGCCTTCCACGCCGAGGACCGTTTTGCCTGTTTGAAGACACATTTTTGCACATTTGAATAAGAAATATGTTAGTTTGTTCCAAGACTTGATGATTTGATAGTGAATCAAATTCCTCAATCATTTATAATTGTGTCTCTGTTTAAGGGGGTGATATGGGAGGATGGGAGGTGGAGGGAACTGGGATTGACATGTAAAACAACCTTGTTTCAGAATTAAATTTTACAAAAGAAAAAGAAATTTTTACTGGTGCCTGGATTTCACTTTTGATCGTTTAGTTCCAAAGAGCCTGAGGCCTGGGTAATATATTAGGAACAATAATTTGTCTCTTGCTATTTGAAATGGAGGTCCATAAGGTTCTAGCTTCAGGCTGACTGAGGGTTTACTCGCTGGGCTTCTTTTACAGAGTAGAATTCAAAGGACAACCAGCCCGATGCTACATTCAAGTCCCTTTCATGGAGTGTCACTCTCACGAACAATGGCAGAAGTTCTCAGTGTCCCATAATTAACCTACTCTCTTTGGCCAAACTGACATTTTTATAGAGTACATTGGAGACATGGAAGAGTCTCCCAGGGTAGTCCTGTAACAGCTTTCCGGTGGGTAAGTTTTTGCTTGTTTGTATTATGATGGAGTACGTGTGAGAATAATTGTAGGCAGAAGAGGGATGGTAACCTATTCACAGATCAGTGGCCTGCTGGACTTGAAACCCTGTGAAATGAGCCATGTATTCATGTTACATTCCACACTGTCTCCACAAATAACTCAGAATTGCTGAATTAGAAATGACCCATTCTATTGGCATTTCTGTCTTTTTGCCCATGTAAATCAAAAGCAAAAAAATGTCTGCACATCGTGAGTCTGTGTGACAATTAACAGTAGGCTTGTCTATCAGGAGAAAAGAACCTTAAATTTTTCTAGCACAGAAATCTCTCACCCCACCACACACACAAGTGTGCATGAGCTACTTTCAAAGGGAACAGCTTTTCATCTCCACACAAGCACAGCGATTTTAAAAAGGAATATATAATCTGACTTCAAAGGACTCACAGCAAAACATTAGTGAGTGACAGACATACCCTCACATAAAAAGCACAGCACATGATTTTAAGAACTTGAGAAGAATTAAATCAATTCTATCCCCAAAAGTTTCTTATGTAGCTTTAACATTTCCTTTCTTGGCCCTTGAGTATTTCTATGTGCACTTAACATTCATCAAAATTTTATGGTCTATAAATAATATCATAAGAAAAATGATACTTGTCATTTATATATAAATTTATGCATAATGTGACTTCAGATATTATTTACATAAAGGATCAACTTATTTTAAATACATTCTTTTAGATTTTAGAGGAAAAGAAACTGAACATTATAATATGCAGCTACATTGTTGCTAATTGTGGTTACTTATACGTTTCAAGATTTGCCTTGAACTTGAGATAAGACACCATGGGGTCATCTCAGATGTGTTAATATTGAATGTATTAATTGATGGAGAAGAGAAACATCCCAGGACAAGAATGTGTCTTTCTAGATTTCAAAAGCAGTGTTAGAGATAGGAGAGATGGTTATGTAGTAAAGAGCAATTGGGCCAAAAAGGTGGATAATTTGAGAGCAACTAACAACCTTTTCTGGCCTCTGCTATCTCTCTCTCTCTCTCATTCTGTCTCTCTCTCTCTCTCTCTCTCTGTCTGTCTCTGTCTCTGTCTTTCTCTCTGTGGCTCTCTCTTTGTCATAATCACTCTTAAATACACACATGTACACACTCACACACATCAAAGTATAAGAAGATGTACAAAGGCAATGCTAGCATTCTCAAATGATCACATGGTTTGAGCTGCCTCTGATCTGACTACTTGAAAACACATGGTCACCAGCAGATATTTGAATTCCTCCCATTGATGACATGGTTATTTTATAAGAAGCTTGTTGAGTGAACAGCAGTAAAGAAAGAGGTCATATGCACAGTTCTGCCACTAGTCTCTCAGCTTTAAATTTAACTTGTTATGAATAAATACCAATGGAAGCAAAAGGGGAAATTAGAATTGATAAGAGCCTGAGCTCTGAGTGCATTTGAGAACCTATAATATGGTAATGTCTCAGACTCAAGCTAACAGAAAAGAAAGTCCATGGTGAACCAATGACCAAGATTTTGTGGTTACTGAATATATAAAACATTCCTTGGTTTAGGCTTTGAGGAATAAGTATACTTGTGACTTGTCTATGAAATGGTAGCTTATATTTATGCAATTCTATCTTATAAATGAAATTTAGAAGGTTACATACAACATTTAGTGATACCTTTTCAATTTGAGTTGTTGGAGCATTGAGAGAAGAAGGGAGACAAAGAGTTTGTTGGATTCTTTCTGAGGGTTGATGTCTCAGGTTCCTTCACAACCATTGTCAGTATCCCTACGCTATGTATAACAGAATCAGATATTTAATGGCACAAATGTCACATCAGCCTACTATGCATTCACAGTACTTATTCAAAGTCACAATCATATTTTTCTACAACACAGTCATTGATTTACCATGTTTACATAAAGTTATACATTCTTAAAATGTTTGGGCATATCTTTAGATCAAGTCTATGTGCCTTAAACTCAACATAAACATATGTGTTCTAGTCAGAAGAAGAATTATATCTACACCTATGCATAAATATATGCATATTTAATACTGTGCGATGTACTATAATTACTATAGCTTTCTGTGAAGCGATAGGATAGTAAGTATATTCAAAAGTGGAATGTGAGAAGTAACTTTTTTCAGGCATTCATATCCTAAGAGATGGATGCTGTATTTATAAGCAGTTGTAACAGATTCCTGCAAAGGCTAAACATTCCTTGTCTTGAGAGAGCAAGAGCTGGTAGCATGGAGGGTGTCTAGGTGAAGGGTGCTCTGCGTCTAGTAACTGACATCAGACACACAGCAGAGAGTCTGGGTGTGAGGTGGCATTGGCATCCATAGAAATCCTGAAAGTCTGGGGCAAGGAAACGTCAAAACTGTGTCCAAGATAGCCAGCAAAGGGCGTAGCACAAGCAATTGGTTTCAGGAGCATGGCAAGCTGCGAGGCTCTTTGTGTCTCCTATAGAAAGTCATCTTCCTTCCACTATCCAAGGGACAGAAATAAAGCTACTCCCTTTCTTGACTTTTCTTAGAAAATTCCTCTCAGTTCTGAAGATGTTTCATGAAAATGACTCAAATATCAGAATACAGGAAAACATTCATACAAAAAAATTAAATTCTGTATTACAGAGAGTTTTCATGTTTGAATAACTTTGGGTCAGTTTAATCAGATAAATCAATAAAACTATTGATATAGTACTACAATGAGATATATCATCTGTAGACATCGGCCTTCCTTTTATTTGAGTATTACTCTAGCGTAGAAAGGGCTGAATGTTGCTAAATAGTATTAATTCAAAATCAAGAGCAGTAATTATGATGCAGAGATCGGGAGATCTGAACATCATTAGACATCAATTCCTTTATTTGTCAAGTTTCCTCCATCTATTTTCTCTTCACACCAATGTGTGGGCTTATAACTTTCAGAGGAATGATCACTGTAATGTTTATATTGTTGTCTGTCACTGCAAGTGTGCTCTGGTTATTGGATCCTGAGAAATTTTAACTATAAAATGTATGATTTTGAGACTTCCCATAGTCTAGATTCTTTACATTAGCATATGTTTTGCCTAAGCCGGTCAAAGAAACAGGAACACTTTGCATACCATTAACAATACTGCTCTTTGCATTGCTACTGAGTTCACACGGCAGTGATTTTGAAATAAATACTAGTTTCTCAGATATACTACTCCTCATTTTGATGGTGTTTCCAAGTCCTATTGAAACAAGCCATAAATCTAAGTAAAGATGAACTTACCTTTTAGGGTTTTTAGGAAATGGGATGGTATTATAAAGAGGACTCTGGTGTATTTTGGTATTAAATGATATAAGGTCATTGATGTGGCACTCAGAATGTACATTTTACCTCTCAGAATTCTCTTTTCATTCTGTACCGAAGATTTCTTCCCCATCTCATCATTTCCATTCTATAAGGGATTATGTAAAATCATAGCAAAGAAACATAATAAATAACAACAGGATTAAAGGTAACTTGTGTTCTCTGCTTGGAATAGGCCAGCAATATTTCTCTACAGTATCTGATTATATTGCCAAGGAGAGTACATCTTTCATATATACTGTGGCAAGAAGATCATCTTTGCCTTATCAGTCTTTGACCTCAACTATGGCCATCACTGAAATCCTTTCTTCTTTCTGTTACTTAACAGGGTGGCTGAAATATTCAAGAGACAAGTTTTTGAGCATGCCTATGAGGGGTTTCCTAGATTTGGTTAACTGACAGGGGAAGATCCATAATAGAGTCAGTGACATTTGCAATCCTAGAAGGAACTAAAGTAGATCAATTGCTCCTGACTGCAGATTCCATGTGACCAGCCATATCCTCCTGCTCCTTACACAGTAATGATCATTCCCAGCCTCAGGAGAGATATTGAGTTTCTTAGAACTGAAAGACAAATAAACCCCTCCACCCTTAAATTGTTCTGCATAGGTATTTGGTCATGAAAACAAAAACAAATAACTGATACACCATATTGCAGAGCATGTTCCCATTCTTCACACTATGTTTTGATTATTCCAATGGGAGGAAAGCACTTAGTATTTTACATTTAGCATACTATCAAGCAATACCCCCTTTCTGTGTTAATTCTCAAAGTCTCATTTTTCTTCAGTTCCACCCTCCTCTACTCACTGTAGGAAAACATGAATTTATTTCATGGAACACATGGGAATTTCCAGATAGTTCATCAATAAGGTCCTGTGATGGTTAGTCCTCGGTGTCATATTGAGATTAAACAATACCAAGGGCATCCCTTTGTGGATATCTAAAGGGTGTTTTCTGGGAGAACCAACTGAAGAAGAAGGAATAGGCATGCTGAAGGCAGAGGCTGAAGCTGATGCAGTAACTCCATATGTAGACTAGTAACAGTATCTGAATGGAGAAGATAAACTGAGAAGCCTCCATGAGTATCACCATCCACCTCTCTGCTCCCTGACTCCCTGATGTGAGCAACAGCCGCATGCCCTTGAGTCTTTGGCTCCCTTGCCAGTCCAACCAGGAGTCAAATGAAATCTCTCTCTTAAGTAGTTCTGTCAGGGTGTTTGGTCATGATAGCAGGATAAATAACCAATATAGATTGTGAAACAACACTGGATCACTCATAATGGGCAAATACTAAGAAACACCATCTCTCTTCTCTCTGTCTCTCTCTCTCTCTTCTCTCTTCTCTCTCTCTGTGTGTGTGTGTCTCCCTCTGCCTCTCTTTCTTCCTCTCTCTCCTCCCTCTCTCCATCTCTTTCTCATGAAGAACACTGTGCAAAAAACACAGAATGTTTCAGAGACAACCCTTATAAGGAAAAATATTTAATTGGGGCTGGCATATACTTCAGGGGTTTATTCAGCCATCGTTATGGTGGGAAGCGGGGTAGCACCCTGCAGACACTGTATTGAGGGAAAAGTCCAAAGTTCTGTATCTGGAGTGGCAGATAGCTAGATGAGTTGAGCCACAGAGCCTGGATTGAGCTTCTGAAATCTCACAGCCAGCCCCAGAGACATACTTCCTACAGTAAGGCAACAACACCATGCATTTTAATCCTTTCAAATAATGGTACTCCCCCATGGGCCTATGGGGGCCAATTTCATTCAAACTGTCACACTAAATTAATTGGAATTCTTTCACCATTTTAGATTTTCTAAGAATATTGTTCAGGGCTGGAGAGATGGCTCCGCACTTACAATCTAGTCTTGTGCTCTTTGTACACAATACTGGATTTTGATTCCCAGCATGCACAAAGTGGCTCACAATCATCTCTAGCTCAGTCCCAGATATTAGATCCCCTCTTCTGTCTCTGTTTCAACCAAGCATACAAGTTTCACATAAACATACATGCATGCAAAATACTCATACACAGAAAATGAAAAAACAAAAGGAATATTATTTTGTGTTTAAGAGACAAAGAGATGGCAGAGGGTAGGCCAAATGGGACCTATAGTTGACTAATTGTAAACTCATCAAATCTTTGTAAATTTTAAAGGATGTGTGTGATAAACAAAGCCAATAAATGCCATCTGCTATATCTGGTTTTATTTCTGAGGCAAGAAATGTATGTCTGAAATTCTGTTTTAAGCAAAGCTGCATCCAGGAGTGACTTTTTTTTTTTGTCCTTGCTTCTCCTGCTCTTAAGTTACCTTCTTGGCCTCTTGTCCTATTCAAATTCCCTTTCTTTTTTATGTAATATACTTTATCTCATCATGGGATCAATAGACTCCTGTAAATTCTTTTGGTATCATAAATTGTTAATTTATCCTTTCATTGTGGGATATTTTCTCATGGCTTTATTATAATTAATAATTAAGGTTAAAAAGACCCCCTTTTGATTCTCACATTAAAAATACACTACAGTTAAAAACATAATAAAATAAACATTAAAATGGAATGAAATATTTAAAAGCTCAGCAAATGTGTCAATAAACCAATGGGAAGAAACTGTCTTCACTGAGGCTCCTGAGATGAGAAACCTGTAATCACATGTGGCTGTGCCTTATTTCAAAAGGCAGCATCTCTTGTTTAATCACTCCCTGGTCTTCTGCCTTTTACTTTCTTGATTATTATTGGGTGATCTGTCATTTTGAAGGATGAATGGGAAAAAAATGAGAGACTTTGAACTATCTGAATGGAGACCTGGCTCCTCAAGGAAAATAAACATTAGCAAATGTACTTAACAATCTTTTAATAGTTGAAGTGGATGACTCTATGTCTGGTTTGATTTGTCTAGATCTAATTTATATGATCCTTCAGCATAATTAATTAGACAGTGTACTTTACTTAATGACTTCAATAGCTGTAGAAGACAAGAGTAGCAGTAATGGTATTCGGATTTTAGGTATCCTTTGGCATTCAAATCCCCATCAAGTTTTATTTTAAAAAAATGTAAAATGAGAGTACAGGTACTCTCTAAGTTGATAGTTACAAGATTGAACTGTTCTATGAATTAATACCCAATGCTACCTCAAGATCAGTGAAAGGAACAATCATCTCAGAACATCAATAAGGAACAAAAAACATTCTAGATAAGAATTAATGATATTTCATGTTGTCAATGGAATTTGAAATTCACACGCAAATGTAGAGAACTAGAATAAACCATCCTGAGTGTGAACACAGTCACAAAAAGACAAACACAGTATGTATTCATTTGTATATGGATTTTAGACATAGAGCAAAGGACTGCCAGCCTACAATCCACACCTCTAGAAAAGCTATGAAACAAGGAGAACACTAAGAGAGACATACAAAGTCCCCTGGAGAGGGGGAAAGAGACAAGATTAACCAAGCAAATTGGGAGCATGGGAGGAGGGGAGAGGGAGTTAGGGGGAAGAGGAAGGAGGACAGGTGGGCATGATACAACAGGAAGATTGAGTCAGAGAAAGAATAGAGGAGAGCAAGAGAAGAGATACCATAGTAGAGGAAGCCATAATAGAGGAAGGGTTTAAGCGAAGTCTGGCACTAGGGAAATGTCCAGAAATCTACAAGAATGACCCGAACTAAGAAGCTGAGCAATAGTGGAGAGGCTACCTTAAATGCCCTTCCCCAATAATGAGATTGATAGCTACCTTATATGCCATCCTAGAGCCTTCATCCAGTAGCTCATGGGAGCAGAAGAAGACACCCACAGCTAAACACTGAGTTGAACTCCTGGAACTCAGTTGCAGAGAAGGAGGAGTGTTGAGCAACGGGGTCAAGACCAGGCTAGAGAAACCCACAGAACCAGCTGAACTGAATAAGGGAGAGCTCATGGACTCTAGTCTGATAGGAAACCAGAATAGGACCAACAAAAGCTCACTGAGTGTGAATATTAGTTAGGAGGACTGGGCAGTCAATGGGACCTCTGTTAATGGGTCAGTATTTATCCCTAGTATATAAATGAAGTTTGGGAGCCCCTTCCACAAAGAGGGGTACACCATCAGCCTAGATACTTGGGGGAGGACCTTGGCCCTACTCCAAAAGATATGACAGACTTTGAAGACTCTCCATGGAAGGACTCTCACTCTCTCTTGGGAGCAGAAAGGGGATTGGATGGAAGTTGGTGGGGGGAAGTTGGTGGGGGGGATGGAAGGACGGGAGGGTGTGGGAACTGGGACTGACATGTAAAACAAGCTTGTTTAAATTTAAATAAAATGTATCAAAAAATGCCATTTAATGTTATACATAAATTATTTTATGACAATCGTAATTAAAGGTTGACTACATAGTTATAATGATGTCTGTTTATAACTGTGTCCAATGAATTTTGTTTTGCTTGGTAGGAAAATTAGCCCACAAAGCTGATTCAAAATTCAGAAATCAGTCCCTTCATTATGCATGTATCTACAATTAGACACTTCTCTACTTCAGTAGAGAAGTCTTGTTTTCATATTCATTCCCTAGTCTCCATTTTTACTCACCCTGGAATTTTAGGTCATCAGTATCTTTCCTGTCATCCAGTACTTAGGAATTCCATGAAGTTAGCATTGTGTGCTATTTTATTACTGAGTAAGCAAGAATTCTTGATGTACGTAGGGGGATGTTCTTCTGTATATATGTTTTTCTTATTGGTTGATGAATAAAACACGGATTGGCCAGTAGCCAGGCAGGGAGTGTCGGTGGTGCGACCAGACCAGGAGAACTCTGTGGAGAGGAAGGCAGAGAGAAACCTTCCTGGGAGACGCCTAGTAGCCAAGGAAAGACAAAGATGCTACAGCCATCACTGGGAGGTGAAAACCACATGGAGATACACGGTTTAATAGAAACGGGTTCATAATTAAGAGAGCTAGCCAGTGAGAAGCCTGAGGCATTGGCCAAACCATTTATAATTAATAAAAGTGTGTGTGCACTTATTTGGGGCTACATAGGTTCAGGACCAGGCTGGACAGAAACTCCATCTACAATTATTAGTAATTAGTTGATTAACAGTCAATAATATTATTAGTTATCATTTGGTTAATATTTGGTGCTAATATTATTATCTTGTTTCATTGGAAATAAAGTAGACGAGTTAAACTGACTGGTGTCGTTAACAGGACACAAAGCAAGATATAATCTGGGTTTCAAAAACATCAAGAAAATGAGAGAAAGTAATTGGAAAACTGAGGCTGCCTTTGGTAGAGGCCACATGCATAACAGGTGAGTGTGGGTGATACCTGGCTCATAGAATCATGAAACACAGGAAGTGCAGATGCATTTTTGTAAAGAAAACTGAACCTCCATTTCACTATTATTACACAGTCATCCATTTGCTTAGGAAAGATATCAGATTCCTGAAAAACTACCTACTCATCAATCCAAACTTTCCACCCAATGAATGTGCCACAGATCGAATGTGCATCTGGGTCTCTGTAAAGTGAGTATTAGAAACATTATAGAATTTATATAAAATTGTGCTTCTTTTTAGTTATTGCTTAATATTTCATTTTCTTATTTTTATTTAAATTTGAAACAAGCTTATTTACATGTCAATCCCAATTCCCTCTCCTCCCTCCTTTCCTCCCCTGTCTGCACCCAAGGCCCATTCCATTCCCTTCTGCTCCACAGAGAAGGTGAAGGCTCCCATGGGGGATGTTCAAAGTCTGCCATTTCATTTGGAGCAGGGGCAAGGCCCTCCCCCAAGTGCCTAGGGTGAGAGAGTAACCCTCTATATGGAATGGGCTCCCAAAGTCCATTTGTATATTAGAGATAAAACTATTCCACTGGCAGAGATGAAATATACTGTCCAGTCCTCCTAACTCAGGTTTAAGAAGTCTGGGTTGGTCCTATGCTGGTTTCCCAGCTATCAGACTGATGTCCATGAGCTCTCCCTGTTAAGTTCAGCTGTTTCTGTGGGTTTCTCCAGCCTGGTCTTGACCCCTTTGCCCATCACTTCTCCATCTCTGCAACTAGATTCCAGGAGTTCAGCTCAGTGTTTAGCTGTGGATGTCTACTTCTGCTTCCATGAGCTACAGAATGAAGGGTCTAGGATGGCATATACGGTGGTCATCAATCTCATTATTGGGGAAGGACATTTCAGGTAGCCTCTCTACTATTTTTAGTTGATTTAGATTTTTAGTTGGAGTCATCCTTGCAGATCTCTGGATATTTCCCTAATGCTAGATTTCTCTTTAAACCTATAATGGCCCCCTCTATTATGATATTTCTTTTCTTTCTTTCCTTTATTCTTCCCCTTACTTTATCTTCCTGCTCCATCATGACCTCCTCTCCCCTCCTCTTCTCCATGTCTCTTTCTCTTAACTCCCTTCCCCCCATGTTCCCAATTTGCTCATGAGATCTTGTCCCTTTCCCCTTCTCCAGGGGACCATGTATGTCTATCTTAGTGTTCTCCGTTTCCTAGCTTTTCTGGTGGTTTGGATTGAAGGTTGGTAATCATTTACTCTAAGTCTACAATTCATGTATGAATGTGCATCCTTTGGGTGTATGCCTAAGTGTGGAATTGCTGGATCTTGAGGTAAACTGATTCACATTTTCCTGGGGAACTACCATACTGATTTCCAAAGTGGCTATATGAGTTTGTACTCCCCAGCAGCCTGAAAAACAACTTTATGATGATAATAGAGACCCTCAAAGAGGTAATGAGAAAAGTCCTTAAGGAAATCAAACAAACAAACAAAAACTCAAGGAATGGAGGAAAAGACAAACCAAAAATTGCAAGACACAGTTCAAATAGTGCAAAGCATGAAAGCTGAAATAGAGATAATTAAAAAAAAAAAAAAAAAAAAAAAAACATAGTCTGAGAGAGTGCTGGCAGTAGAAAAGCAAAGTAAACCATCAGGAAGTACATATGCAAGCATAACTAACAGAATATGAGAGATGGAAGAGAGAATCTCAGGCATTGAAGATACACTAGGAAAAATAGTGTCCTATCCTACAAATTTCTATCATAAAATTTCCAAGAACTATGGAATACAGTGAAAAGACCAAATATAAAAATAATAGGCATAGCAAAAAGTGAAGAATTCCACCTCAAATGTGCAGAAAGCATATTCAACAAAATCATAGAAGAAAACTTTCCCAACCTAAACAAGGGCACACCAATGAAAGTACAAGATACCTCTACACTTTGTCCTGTGGGGCCCACTGCTCAAGGTGAGCATTCGGCCAGAGTGTGAGCCCACCAACCCCTCCACCTCCATGGAAATTCCTGGGTCTGCTCTGAGCACACTGGACACACCTATCCATGAGGGACCACCTTGAGGCTGCAATCTTTTGATCATTGGATCCCACAGCAGAAATCCTACAAATTCATGGAAACTGAACTATACACAACTGAATCATACATGGGTCAAAGAAGAAATAAAGAAAGAAATTAAGGACTTCCTAAGATTCAGTGAGAATGAGGACACAATATACCCTAACATATTGAACACCTTGAAAGCAATGCTACGAGAGAAGTTCATTACACTAACCATCCCCGACTTTAAGTTCTACTGCAGAGCTATAGTCCTGAAAACAGCTTGGTGTCGGCACAAAAATAGACAGGTAGACCAATGGAATAGAATCAAAAATCCTGATATTAACCCACACACCAACAAACACGTGATTTTTGACAAAACAGCTAAAAGTGTATAATGGGAAGTGGAAAGCATCTTTAACAAATGGTGCTGACACAACTGGATGATAGTGTGTAAAAGGCAGCAGACAGACCCATGTCTATCACCATGCACAAACTCAAGGATCAAAAACCTCAACATAATTCCAGATACACTAAATCTCTTGCAGAAATTGGTACAGGAGACTGCTTCCTGAACATGGCACCAGTACCACAGACACTGAGATCAACAATTAATATTTCTCCTCAAACTGAGAAGCTTCTGTAAAGGCAAAGGACACTGTGGACAATATCAAATGGTAGCCCCAAAAATGGGAAAACATATTCACCAACCCCACATCTGACAGGGGCCTGATCTCCAAAATATACAATGAATTCAAGCAACTAATCATAGAAATACCAGATAACCCTATTACAAAGGGGGGTACAGAAGAAAATAGAGAATTCTCACTAGAGGAATCCAAAATGGCTGAAAGACACTTAAGAAAATGCTCAACATCCTTAGCCATCAGGGAAATGCAAATCAAAACAAGTCTGAGATACCATCTTACTCCTGTCAAAATGGCTAAAAGTAGAAACACAAATGAGAGGATGTGGAGAGAGGGGAACACTCCTACACTTCTGGTGGGAGGGCAAACTTTTACAGCCATTTTGGAGATCAGTATGGTGGTTGCCCAGGGAAATGGGAATCACTCTACCACAGGACTTGGCAATCCCATTCTTAGGCACATACCCAAATGATCCACATCTATGCAACAAAGACATCTGTTTAACTATGTTCATAGCAGCATTATGTGTAGTAGCAAGAACCTGGAAGCAACCTAGATGTCCCTCAACTGAAGAATGGATAAAGAAGTTGTGGCACATTTACACCATGGAATACTACTCAGAGGTAAAAAGAAAAGAAAACAAACAGAATATAAAAAATGGAATCTTGAAATTCACAGGCAAATGGATGGAACTTGAAGAAACCATCCTTAATGGGGTAACCCAGTCACATAAAAAGGAACATGATGTGGACTCACTCATATATGGATTTTAGACACAGAGCAGAGGATCACAAGCTTATAGTTCACACCACCAGAGAAACTAGCATACAAGGAGGAATCATAGAGATTCATCCAAGGTCTCTCACAGAAGGGGAAAAGAACAAGATCTGAGTATATTGGGAGTAGATGGGGAGGCAGTGAGTGGAGATATTTTAGGAGAAGAGAAGGGGAAAGATAAGAACATATGGGAGTAGGAATATTAAGTCTGGGAACAAACAGACGAGAGGAGAGAAAGAGAGAGAGAGAGCAAAGTAGTGGGAGCCATTATAGGTTTGAATAAAAAACTGACTCTAGAGAAATGTCCAGAGGCCCACAAGGATCATACCAACCAACAACATGAGCAACAGTGGAAAGGCTACCTTACATGCCCTTCCTTGATAATTAGATTGACAACTGACTTTATGCCAACATAGAGCCCTCATCTAGTAGCTGGTGGAAGCAAAAGTAGACACCCACAGCGAAACACTGAGTCCAACTCCTTGAATCCAGTTACAGACAGGAAGGAGTGACAAGAAAAGGTGTCAAGACCAGGCTACAGAAACCCACAGGGATAACTGAACTGAACAACTGGGTGTTAATGGACCCCCAGACTGATAGATGGGAAACCAGCATTGGACTGACTGAGACCCCCTGAACATGGGTCTCAGTTATAAGGCCTTGGCAGTGTAAATGACCTCTGACAGTGGAACCAAGATTTATCCCTTGTGCACGAAAGGACTTTGGGAGCACATTCCCCATGGAGGGATACTCCCTTAAAATAGAGCCAGGAGGGAGGGCCTAGACCCTACCACAAATGATAGATTTTTGATGATCCCTCCTGGAAAGCATCACCCTCCTTGGGAAGTAGGTGGGGGAATGGGATGGTAGAAGGGTTTGCCTGGCTTGGGTCGGAGGAAGAGGGAACTGGGATCAATATGTAAAATAATATCAATATACATACATATATATATGAAATCATACTCGCGTGATCCACTTCAGATTGCATATGTTAAAATAGTAATTAATTGAGTTATTACATGTATCCTTTGCTTGTAAATTCTATTTGAAATGTCAGTTTAATATAGTGTATATTCATAAACTGAGTTATTTTTACTCCTCAAAGCTTCCCAGGATACTCCTTTACAATGTTTATATTTTATATCTGAACAAATTACTTTATTGAAAGAACACTGAGTAAAATGATGAACTTTGTGATGATTTGTACACTGCAAAAAAAAAAGCCATGTTAAGTATTTGTCATCATGTCTATTTTCAAAGGATTTCATGAATATTAAAATAAAGGTATTGTGTTTTCCCAATTTTTAAACTCATATTTTTTCAATTTGGATAAAGCATAAAAGAAATGAATCACACTTGTCTCAAATGGAATAAAAAGTAAAAGAAAATAAAGTACAAGAAGCTTATAGAACTCCAAATAGAGTAGAACACAAAAAATCCCCTTCCCCACATAATAACCAAAATACCAAACATACTGAATAAAGAATATTAAAAGCAGCAAAGGCAAAAGACCAAGTAACATGTAAAGGTAATGTTTGGATTTACACCTGAATCTCCTTGGAATCTCTGAAGGCCAAAAGGTCCTGGATAGATATTCTACCAACACTAAGAGACCACGGCTGCCAACCCAGACTACTATATCAGCGAAGCTTTCAATCACTATAGATGGAGAAACAAAGATATTCCATGATAAAATCTGATTTAAAGAATACATATCAGTTTGATCAAGCCAGACCGCCTGAAACAGAGTACCAGGTGATCCTACATTCAAAACAGCTGGACAAAGCAGCCTTACAGTCTATAGCCAGGATTTCTGCATCTTCTTCGAATCCCCTTGACAGTGCCCCTTACCAGCAGGAAGTAGTTTGGAAAGATCGACACCCAAATTCCCAAATATTGTCTATAAATGTTTGTTTTCATTTAAATGGACTTGGTTACATAAAATAAATTAAAAAAAAAGAATACGTATCAACTAATTCAGCCCTATATTAAGTTCTGGAAAGAAAACCTCATATTGGAATGACTTACAGGCTACAATCCAACAATAGCTAGCTGTGAATGGAAAATCCAAGAATCTTGTTGCTGCTCAGTTCCATGAGGCTGTGTCTCAGTTTGTCTTCTGTATATGCTACAATCCCAAAGAAGCACTCTTCAATGTCAGTGAAGGAAGGGACAGCCTGACAAGGCAAGGGCAAATAGGAAAAGAAAGACCCCTTCCTCCTTCCATTATCCTCATATAGACTTCTGACAGGAGGTGTGGCCCAGATTAAATGCTTGACTTCTGGCTTTCAGGTCTGTATTAAAGGTGCATTTCCTCCAGGCTGAAGAACCAGACCAAATGTTTATTGTCTTGTTGCATCAATATCCAGATCACTAATGTCCTCCATTTCTGGAGTATAGTTTATTCCAGATATATTCATGATGACAAACAAGAATAAATTCTGTTGCTAAATCAAGTAAAATTCATTCTTCTTCTTCCTCCTACTCCTCCTCCTTCTTCTTTATCTTCTTTTTCCTTCTTCTTGATCTTCTTCCTTCTTCTTTTCTTCTTCTTTTCTTCTTCCTCTCCTTCTTTCTCCTCCTGCTCCTTTTTCTTCATTGTAATTGAATTTATAGTCTTTTTCATACAATACACCCCTACCACAAGTTCCTTTACCTCCACACATCCCAGATCTCACCCTACCTCCCCTCTCCTCTGAACCTATAGCTCCTCCATCTCCCTTCAGGGAAGAGCAGGCCTCCAAGAGACAACAACCAAACACAATGAAGCAAAATGCAATAGGTCAAGGCAGAAGCCCTTACAACAAGGCAGAACATGATATCCCAATGGGAGAAAAAGAGTCCCAGGAACAGACAAATGAGTCAAAGATATACTTGCTCCCACTGATAGTAGTCGCACAAAGACACCATGCTAACAGCCACAGCCCATTCACAGAGGACATGGTGCAGCCCGTTGCAGGCCCTGTGCTTGTCACTTGAGTTTCTATGAGCCCATTTGCTTCGTGCTTAGCTGATTCAGTGGCCCAGTTCAGTTCTGGTGCCTCCCATTCTCTCTGATTCCTGTAATAATTCTGCCCCATCTTCTGAGGTCCCTGAGCTCCAAAGGGAGGGGTCCAATGGAGACCTCCAATTTAGGCCCTCTCTCTATAACATCTGATAGTGGGTTTCTGCATCTGCTCCCATCTGATGCTGGAGGAAGTCTCTCTGATGACAGTTTGACAAGGCACTGATCTGAGTATAGCAGGAATAGTATAAATAATTATTTGATATTTTTTAGACCAGTCTACCTGACTCCTCAGGGCTATACAGTCTAGTTCTTGGCCATCCAAGCAGTGTCATACCCCAAGATAACTTTATATCATTTGAAGCTCCTGATAAACTGTTGCTTCCCTGACTCCTCTTTTAGTCTAGTTTTCATTTGTATGTAGGAGCACTACTAATTATCTAGAGTTAGTCATCTTTTCAGCCACTTTACTGGAGGCGTTTCTAAGCTGTAGGCATTCCCTGGTAATATTTTTCACATAACTTATGCATAGTAGTATAGCATCTTCAAATAATGATGTTTTACTTCTTCATTTACATTGTACCCCTTTGATCTCCTACTGTTGTATCATTTCTTTAGCTAAACTTTCAAGTACTATTTGGTATAGATATAGAAAGACTGGGTAACATTGTATTATTCCTGATTTTAGTGGAAATATTTTGAGATACTGATGGGAGATGTTCTTTTGTATATATGTTTCTTTTATTTGTTGACGAATAAAATGCTGATTGGCCACTAGCCAGGCAGGGGATATAGGTGGGCTACCAGATCAGGAGAATTCTGGGAAGAGAAGTCTGAGAGAATTGGCCTGGGAGACATCATGCTAATGAGGGAGTATCATGCCAGATTAAAAGGAACCCAGTCCTGTAGTAATACATAATTTAATAGGCTGCAGTGGGACAGAAAACTCTGTCTACAAGATGCTTTCCAAGTAATTTGATGTTAACAATAGGCTTTCCATAAATTGCCTTTATTATATTTAGGTATGTCCCTTGTATCTTTGACCTCTCCAAGACTTTTATCATGGATTGGTGTTGTATATTGTCAAAGGCCTTTTCTGCATCTAATGAGATGATCATATCAATTTTTTCTTTCAGTTTTTCTATATGATTGATTATATTTTCTATTTTTCTTATACTGAACCATTCTTGCATCTCTGGAATGATGCCTACTTCATCATGCTGGATGCTTTCTTTGATGTGTTTTTAGAATTAGTATGCAAGTGTTTTATTGAATAATTTTGCATCTATCTGCATAGGCAAATGGGTCTGCAATTCTCTCTCTTTGTTGAGTCATTATGTAGATTGGGTATCAGAGTAACTGTAGCCTCATAAAATGAATTAGGGAATGTTCCTTCTGTTTCTATTTTCTGGAATAATTTGAGGAAAATTGTCCTATCTCTTCTGTGAAAATCTGGAAGAATTATGAACTAAAACTGTGTGGCCTTGTGGATTTTGGGTTGGAAGAATTTTAAGGACTACTTATATTTTACCAGTGGTTATGGGTTTATTTAAGTTGTTTTTCTGATCTTGGTTTAACCTTGGTAAGCGATATGTTTTTAAAATATGTCTCTATGATTCTCTGGATTTCCTTGTTATCTTTTGCTATGTCTCCATCTTTTCTGATTTTATGAAGTTTAATATTCTTTCTCTGTCTTCTAGCTAGCTTGCATAACAATTTTCTATGTCTTTTATTTAGTTTAGATAAGGGTTTGTCTGTGTTGTTGGTTTTCTCAAAGAAGGAACCCTTTTTGTTTCATTGGTCCATATAGTTGTTCTAGTTGTTTCTTTATTGCTTTCAATTTCTCTCCACTCCTCTTGGTTGTTTTTATTTCCTTTTGTTCTAGGGCTTCCAAGTGTGCTGCTAAGTTGCTGGCATGACATCTCTGCTTTTTTGTTTGTTTTTTGGGTATGGACTTGGGCTATGAACCTTCCTCCTTCCATTGATTTCCATGTGTCATAAGTTGGGTAATGCTCTTTATTTATTTTCATTGAATTCTAGGAAGGCTTTGATTTCTTTCTTATTTCTGTCTTGACCCATTTTTTCATTCAGTAAAGAGGTTTTCAGTTTCCATTTGTTTGGAAGCTTTCTGTAGTTTCTCTTGTTTTTATTTAGCTTTAATCTATGATGGTCAGATAGGGAAGTAATTCAGGGAAATATTTCAATTTCCTTATTATCTATTGCTTTATGTCTAAATATGTGGTCTATTTTGAAGAAAGTTCAATGAGGTAATGAAAGGAATACGTATTCTTTTGTGTTTTGAAGAACTGTTGTGTAAATATCTTTTTAGGTAGCATTTGGTTTATTAGATTAGTAAGCTCTAGAATTTTTCTGTGGTGGCTTGTCTATTGGTGAGAGTTGAGTACTGAAGTCTTCCACTATTACTATGTGAGAGTCAATATGTGTTTTAATATATGGTAATGTTTCTTTTTTATAAAAGTGTGTACCCTTATGTTTGGTGCATAGATACAAAAAAAATTGAAATGTCATCTTTGTGGATTTTTTTTTTATGAGTATGTAGTGTCTTTTGGTTAGTTTTGATTTGAAGTCTAATTTTTAGGTATTAAAATGCTACATGAGACTGATTCTCAGGTCCATTTGCTAGGAATATTTTGTCCAACCCTTTACCCTGAGGTAATGTCATGGATGTAGCAGAAGAACAGATCTTGTTTTGCAACAGTTCTGTTATTCTGCAATTTCTTATTGTGGATTTCAGATCATTTTTATTGAGAGTATCAATGACCAATGTTTAATGTTTCCTATTATTTTGTTGTTTTGTTGTTTTGGTGATGGTGATGGATGTGGTGGAGGTGGAGATGGTGGTGATGTGTGTGTGTGTGTGTGTGTGTGCGCGCGCGCTTCCCCTTTGTGATTTCGCTTGTGTGAGGTTGTTTATTTCCTGTGTTTTCATAGGTGCAGTTAATCTCTTTAAATTAGAGAATTTCCTTCTAGTACACTTTGTAGGGATGGATTTGTGAACAGATTGTTTATTGTTTAATTTTAATTTTTATTATGTAATATCTTAAGTTTTCTATCTATGGTGATTTAAAGTTTTAATGGGTATAGTAATCTGAGTTGGTCTTTGGTCTGTTAAAGTCTGAAGTACATTTGTCCAGGCCCTTCTGTCCTTCAGAGTCTCCACTGAGAAGTCAGATGTATTTCTAATAGGTCTTCCTTCATATGTTACTTGGACTTTTTCCCTTGAAGCTTTAATGTTATTTTATTTGTTTTGTATGTGTAGTGCAAGGGGACTTTCTTTTCTGATCTAATCTATTTTATGTACTGCATTGTAGTATTTGTTGTTTTTTTTTTTTCTCTCTGAACTTAGTGGGGCCTGCCACCCAGCTCACAAATGAGTACACTGAGACTTATTGTTACTTATGAATGCCTGGCCTTAGCTTGGCTTGGTTCTAGCTAGTTTTTCCTTAACTTAAAGTATCCCATCTACCTTTTGCCTCTGAGCTTTTACCTTAACCTATTTCTCTTTATATTTTCTCTGCTTCTTACTTTGGCTGGCTGGCTGGCTGGCTGGCTGGCTTGATGGATGGATGGATGGATGGATGGATGGATGGATGGATGGCCCTGGACATCCTCCTCTCTTTCTCCTTGTCTTGATCCTCCCTCTTCTCTTTATCTCCTTCTATATAATCTCATTGCCTGGAATCCCTGTCTATCATTCCTTCTGTCTAGCTATTGACTGGTTAGCTCTTTATTTAACCAGTCAGGTGTTTTAGGTAGGCAACGCAACACAGCTCCACAGAGTTAAACAAATGCACTATAAAAGAATGTATCACATCTTTGCACCATTTGTGTGTTGTTACTTATTATTTTTTTTCAGACAGATGTCAGTTTGGTCTCAAATTGATGCTCTTCCTGTTTCATTATAATATTTTTGATTTTTTACTTAATCTCAAAAGAAATTATCTTTATAACGTTTTGTAAATCAAATTTTAATGATTTAAAATATTTTATTGTATCCAACATCATTGTGATTCACTTTATGCATTTTGTGTAATATTGAACTTATTTTTACTAAAATTTCCATCTGTGTATTAATATCATAGGATAAATTTTTATAGATAGTAACATGGAATGAGGTAATTTATGAAGTGATAATCAATTCCTATTCTCTAATAGTTTTGGTTGTGAGCCAAGCCTTTAACGGCTGGCCCATCTCTTCAGCCCTCAATTCCTATTCTCTTACCACCGATACATGGACCTTTCAATGAAAATGCTTTGTTGAAAGCAACTGCAGGAACATGGGGTCCTTCATTAGCATACTAGTTCTTCTATTATGGAATCAAGTGTGTTCAAAAACAAACAAACAAAAAAAAGAGCGATGTTTCCCCCTCCCTCTCTACAAGTAGACTCCAGGAGTTCAGATCAGTGATTAGCTTTGGGTGTCTGCTTCTGCTTCCATCAGCTACTGGATGAAGGCTCTAGGATGGCATATAAGGTAGTCATCAATCTCATTATCAGGGAAGGGCATTTAAGGTAGCCTCTCCACTGTTGTTTCGATCTTAGTTGTGGTCATCCTTGTAGATCTCTGGATATTTCTCTAGTGCCAGATTTCTCTTAACACCTATAATGGCTCCATGGATAAGTTAGTTGTTGATCTCACTCTCCGGGAAGTGCATTTATGGTAGCCTTTCCACAGAAGCTCAAATTGTTAGTTGGCAGCAGTCTTGTAGTACTCTAAACCTTTCTTTGTGTTCAATTTTATCTTCAAACCAATATTGGCTTCCTCTTTTATGTTCTCTCTCTCTCTCTCTCTCTCTCTCTCTCTCTCTCTCTCTCTCTCTCTTCCTCTCTCTCTCTCTTTCCTGTCTTCTATTCCTAACCAGGCTCAATCTTCCTGGTCACACCTGTTTTCCTTTCTTCCCCCTCGTTTTCTCCTACTTGTCTCCCCATTCGCTGCCCCCCCCCACTTCCCCTGAGCTCTGGGAGCAAACACCCATACATAAACACTGAGTCGAAGTAGAACTCAGATGTAGATGGAGAGGACAAGACCAGGCTGCAGAAACACATAGAGACAGCTGACCTGAACAAGGAGGAGCTAATGGGCCACCAGACTGATAGCTGGGAAGGCAGCATGGGACTGACTCAGGCCCCCTTGAATATGGGTCTCAGCAGAAGGACTGAGCAGTCTAAGGGACCTCAGACAGTGGAGCCAGGATGTATCCCTGGTGCACAAAAGGACTTTGCGAACACATCCCCCATGGAGGGATAACTGCCTTAATCTAGAGACAGGAGAGAAGCCCTAGTTCCTACTTCACATCAAAGGTATTTTTAAGGAAAAATTGCAGGAGGTTACATTTATGATGTTAATGGAATTAGAGTCCCACCCACTTTTTATTGTCAATTATCTGAAATGGATTTTTTTTTAAATTTACTTGTTAGAGAATTCTTCTGCCCTGAATCTCAAATTTATCAATTTAGATAAGTGAGAATACTCTATAAAACAAGTAGAACTGGCGGCAGAAACACATAGAGATAGCTGACCTGAACAAGGAGGAGCTAACGGGCTCACAGACTGATAGCTGGGAAACCAGCATGGGACTGACTCAGTCCCCCCCCCAGCGAATATGGGTCTCAGCCAGAAGGACTGAGCAGTCTAAGAGACCTCAGACAGTGGAGCCAGGATGTATCCCTAGTGTACAAAAGGACCTTGCTAACACATCCCCCATGGAGGGATAACTGCCTTAACCTAGAGAGAGGAGAGAAGCCCTAGTCCCTACTTCACATGACCTGTCAGATCTACATGACCCCAACTGGATGGCATTCCCCTACATATGGAATTGGGGTGGGGGATGGGAGGGGAGGGTGGTTAGGGTGCATGTGAGAGGGCAGAGAGGGTAAAAGGGAGGGGACTGGGATCGACATATAAAATAATAAATTAAATAAAAAAAATAAGCTTTGATGCCAAAATTTAAGTTCAAGGACAAGTTACTGGGGAAAAGGATTTCTATATTTGTTTCCACAGAAAATGAAAAGCTGTGGATTCCTTCCAGACTAATGTGGTTTGATCAAGCCAGACCACCTGAAACAGAGTAAGAGTTGATCCTACATTCAAAACAGCTGGAATTTCAGACTACAGCCAGGATTTCTGAATGTTCTTTGAATCCCCCATGACAGCGCCCCTTACCAGCAGGAAGTAGTTTGGAAAGAATGACGCCCAAATTCCCAAATATTGTCTATAAATGTTTGTTTTCATTTAAATAGACTTGGTTACATAAAATAAATAAAAAAAGAAATGGCTCCTTCTCTTATGTCATCTCTTTTATTGTTCTCTTCTATTCTTTCCCTGACTCAATCTTCCTGCTCCCTCATGCCCACCTCTCCCCTCCTCTTCTTCCTAACTCCTTCTCCCTCTCCCCATACTTCCAAATTGCTTAGAGGCTCTTGTTTCTTTCCCCTTCTCTGGAGGGCTCTGTATGTGTCACTTAGTGTTTTCCTTGTTTTCTAGATTCTCTGGAGGTGTGAATTTTAGGCTAGTAGTCCTTTGCTCTGTGTCTAACACCCATATGTGAGTGAGTACATCTCATGCTTGTCTTTGACTGGGTTACCTCACTCAAGATGGTTTCTTGCAGTTCCATCCAATTTCTTGTGATCAAGACTATGCTGGAGAAACTGACAGAAACATCTGGCCTGACCAACTAAGAGCACACAGACCACATTCTTAAAGCTGGGGAACCAGCACTGGACCAAACCAAGCCATCTGAATGTGAGTGCCAGTTAGGAGGCCTGGACAAATCTATGGGACCTCTGACAGCGAAACCAATATTTATCTGCCGTGCACAAATGGACTTTAGGAACCCATTCCCCATGGAGGGATACACTCTCAGCTCAGATACATGGAGGAGGGCCTATTCCCTCCCCCAAATGATGTGACAGACTTGATTCCCCAGAGAAGACCTTACACTCCTTAGGGAGTGGATTGATGGTGGGATGAGGGGGGAAGTGGAGGCTGTGGGAGGATGGGAAGGAGAGGGAACTGGGATTGATATGTAAAATAAGATTGTTTCTAAGTTAAATAAAGAAATATTTAAAAAGAGGAATCTTGAAACTCTTATAATGGGCATCTCACAGTGTGAAGGTATTTGTAAATGGGGCTATTGGTGAACTAGAAATTTTAGTGAAAAGTACATGAAGTAGATAAAGTACATAAAGTAGAAACATGGCTATCTTAGAAGGAAATAAGAAGAAGTACATGTAGGAGATCGAATTTAGTTACAGTAGAGACAAGTCGAGGAGCTGTAGAATGCATGCAAAAATACCATGGATTACAGTAAAGCCATAAAAAATGAGGAGACATGAAACATTCCTGTCTATCAGTTACACAACCATGAATGCCCTGGCTGAATTCTTAGTTACAGAGTCCTGGCAACCAGAAGTAGAAGATAGGTTCCTCTTTTGTAGTTTATTATAGCAATGCTGGAGACTTTCTCTGCCCCATAAAACACATTCTTTCTTAAATACATACTGTCCACCACTTACATACATCCATGAATAAAAATGAATTTGGTTCTTTATAAAGGATTCTAATATTTTTCTTTAACTGATTTCTTCATTAACCTCTAGTTTTAATAAGCCCTCATGATAACTTATTGATCATTTTGCATTGCCTAAAACTCTGTTTTAATTTTATTTAAACCATTCAGCTAATCATATTCTTAAAACATATAGTCTCTTTCTTCTAAAAATAATAAAAATTATATTAAGTTCAAAAGGATGGGAGTTTTGTTGTATTCATGAAAATATCTGTTTTATATGTTGAGGGAAAATATCTCACAGCTACTACAGATAAGAACTGAAATTATTCAGTGACTTATAGTTTAGATTAACTTGTTATTTACATTTGAATCTTTTATTTTTTTCAACTGAAATATTTTTAAATGAATTTTAAAAGTAAACTGCCAACTTATTCATTTCCATTGATTTATAGACATGCTGAGGGAACCAAGAAACTTGACTAAAATAACATGCTGTTGTATTTGTCATCCAGAACTATACATTTTTAGGAGTTTGCTCTAATAAAAAGCAAGTTTTGTTTGCATTAATTCACCAGTGGATTTGGGGCAGAATGAGCAGGGGTATCCCACGAACATTTTATCGGTTCCACTGGATCAGATCTTGAGTTTCATGTAGGGTGCTGTTTCCAGATGCCTTCTGCTCCAGGTGTCTTCTGTACCAGAAAGAACCTCTTAGTTTTTCTTGAAGCAACTTGATTGCTCTTGTATTATGTGGATAACAAAAATTCCACCCAGCTCCTCTGAGCATTTTCAAACCAGTCCTCAATCTTGGGCTCCATATCTTCCCTTGTGGAATGTCATTTTAGACGTAGGTGTGATAATGCAGGGTTGCAATCATGGCAACCGGGCACCTCAGCCTGGACAATAATGAATACAGTGTCAGTTTGTGCTCTGTAGTTAGTTTAAAGCCAGCCTTAGCTACATAGGGGAAAAAACCTGTCTCAAAAGAACTGAAACAAACAAACAATAAAATAAATCAAAATCACACTTTTAGCAACTACCTTTCTAAAACGATTTACTTTCCAGCCACCTATTTCTGGCAAAGTTTTTCAGTCCTGACTGCAGTACTCAGACACTTATCCTTCCTTTGGTTATAATACTGTGGAGATGAAGGAGCCCAAAGCTTGCTTCACTCTCCTTGTAAGTAGTTACATATCCATTTATACTCACTGTTCCTTTTTGATACAGCCATGCTAACTCTGACACTACACCAATTTTATGTGAGACTTGTTTTCCACCGTTTCAGTAGCTTTCTTTCTGGCTTTGTAGAATTATTTATTTTATCACTTTAGGATAAAGCAACTCACTCTATCTTTTTTTCAAAAGCTGTAGTATATTGCTTTTTTTTTCTGTGAACAACTACAATGGCATTCTGCAAGCTGATTATTTTACATAGCAGTTCTGCATTCTGGCTAAATCTTATGTCAAGACACTTATGAGTGTTTCAGTGATGTTTTCAAACAAAGCCGTTAGGGACAGCCAGCTTTTTTCAGGATGTAGCCTCCCATGATACTTTCCTGGCCTCAGTCCTTTGCCCTTGTCCATAACGGCCGCACTAAGTATATAAAAAGAAATTTCTTTCAAAAAGAAATTTAGGATACCTAGTCCTAAATAATAAACCTACAACACACCAAATACCTAAGACTCAGGAAACATGGCAGAAAAGGGGAAAACAGTTTGTTGGAGCCTGAGAAAGTCTGCTGTGTGATGGTGTACTCTGTATATGAGAGAGAAGTTGTACCAACAAAAATCTCAACAGTTAAGTGTTTTAGTCAGTATTTTTATTGCTATGAAAGACACTATAACTATGCTAACTCTTATAAAGAAAACACTTAATTGGGGTACCTCACTTACAGTTTCAGAGTTATAGTCCATTATCATCATGCGAAAACACGGCAGAGTGCAGGCAGATGCAGTGTTGGAGGAGTAGCTGAGAGTCCTACATCTTTTAGGGGAACGGCAAGTTGACTTACACACTGGTCAGTTTTCTGAGCATAGAAAACCTCAAAGCCCACCACCACAGTGACACACTTCCTCCAACAAGGCCATACCCACCCCAACAAAGCCATTCCTCCTAATAATGCCACTTCCTTGAGATTTTGGGGGGTCTAATTATATTCAAACTACTACAATATGATTGTCTAAACAAGATTTGAAAAGGACAAAACCCGGGTGACATGTCACTATATATTGGGAAATCTCGTAAGTCATGACACATAGAAGAAGAGCTGTAGCTACAGACAGTTAAGGTTGCTTAGAAATGAAGAATCAGTCTTCTCCAGAGATGAGCTTCTGGTAAGTTATGAAGTCAGAAGTGGTCAGCCATAAGCAATACACATACAAATAACACTAACGTGACTCAAGACGTGTGTGTGTGTGTATACATAAAATATGTGTGTGTGTGTTGCTACCATTTCCTATGAATCAGTATGCAAATGCAACTGTGTGTTTCATATAAAATATGATACAATATGTAGTAATACAAACTCAAGATATCTTTGTGCTTCAGGTATAAGGAAAGCAAGTTATCTAACCCATTGCATACAATTCCCTTGTCTTTCTATTAATAATACACAGACAGGCCGATGCACAGTTTGAATGTTCACTTTTGCAGGAATGTTCCTGTTTTCTGCGTCAGTTTTTGCTCTTAAACATATTTAGTTCATCAGAAGTCTAAGAACCTGTTCTCAGCTTCCTAAATATTGTTTAAAATTACATGGAAAGAAAAAAAGGCAACAGCATTGCATAATACAAGCTTACTTATGCTTCCTTTGTGGAAGGGCAAGGATTAGAGAAACTCATTTGTATTTTTGAAAATTACATTTACACATTTTCCTGTGGCATGAATCTGGGGGTGACATGTTGTTATCATACTTGTGAAAGCATAGACACAAAAAATGTGTCTGTGAGTAATTGTGATAAATAAAATGACCATACATATATAACAACAATTCAAGATATGCACAAGCCAATACTTCAGAATTTATGACTTCCTGTGGGAGAATCATATTAAATACATACCTTTCGTATTGATATTAGCTCTGATCAGTATATGATACATCTGTTCATTACTCCTCACATTTTATTTATTTTATGGTCTTCCTTGATGGTATTGAGTCTTCTGCCACATGCGACTTGAAAAATAACTGAAGATATTGAACTTAATTTTATCCAATCCACTTGAAGATGGAGGGCATACATTCTCAGTATGAAATTAAATATCTTATTTTATTCTGCAGTGATCATTTTCACCTTCCAAAGAGGTTCCATCATATCTGAAAAATACGATTGGACTGAAAGAGGTTCTGGGGCTAGGCTGGATTTAAAATCTCTGCTTTGCATTAGACCATCAGCCTCATCATGATGCGTTTACCTATCCTCATGTTGCAGTTCCTGATATGAGAAAAGGCTCTCTGTCCCATAGCATGATGAGATATTCAAAGAAATAAACCATACTAAAACTGAGAATTGTAGCTCCTTTTTATAATTTATGTTTATTGAAATTTCATTTTACTTTCCAATCACAGCTGTCCCTCCCATCCCTCCTCTCTCCCCT
This sequence comes from Phodopus roborovskii, assembly GCF_943737965.1. Taxonomy (NCBI): domain Eukaryota; kingdom Metazoa; phylum Chordata; class Mammalia; order Rodentia; family Cricetidae; genus Phodopus; species Phodopus roborovskii. The sequence goes on from NW_026125282.1 coordinate 72,047, forward strand.
TCTTTCCCCCAGCCCACTCCCGTCCTCTCCTCCACATGGGTTAGTGCTCTCATGAGGAGTCAACACAATAGGTTGGGGCAGGGCCAAGCCACTCTCTCATGCATTAAGGCTGAGCATGGCATCCTGCCATAGTGAATGTGCTCCAACAAGCTAGTCCGTATACCTGGATTGTATCATGGTCCTACTTCATGGGGACTCCCTGATAGTACACGAGTGACAATTGCTTCCCAGTTATGGAGGTCCTTGTTTGGTTCTCTGACATCTCTACTGCTGTCAGTCTAGAGAGTATGAGTTTCCATGAGCGTGTTTCAACTGTCTCTGTAGATTTCTCAATCATGATTTTGACACCCCTTGCTCATGTATTCCAATAGATGCTTTCTCTATTATGATATATCTATCATTTCTCTTCCACTGCATCTCTTCTCTCATTGACAACACATTCCCATATTCTTATCCCCCTTTCCTCTTCCTTACCATCCTCTTGGCCCCAGTTACCCGGTAGATATAATATAACTTCCCTTCCCAAGGCCATCCATGTGTCTCTACTATGTTCCTTCTTGATGGTGTATATAAGTGTCCCCAAAATATCTACCTGAGAACTCCTACAACTAAGAAACACTTTCAGTAATGTGGTAGGATATAAGATTAACTCAAAAAATATATCAGTAGCTCTCCTATGGACAAATGGTAAATTGGCTGAGAAAGAAATCAGAGAAACATCACCCTTTACAGAAGCAACAAATATAAAATATCTTGGGTAACTCTAGCAAACAAGTAAAAGATATGTATGATAAGAACTTCAAGTAACTAAAGAAAGAAATTAAAGAAGATACCAGAAAATGGAAAGATCACCCATGCTCTTGGATAGGTAGAATCAACATAATAAAAATGTCATTACTACCAAAAGCAATCTATAGATTCAATGTAATCCACATCAAAATCTAACTTTGGAAGAAAAATATTCAACTTCATATGGAAAACAAAAACACAGAACAGCTAAAACACTTCTGTACAATAAAGGAACTTCTGAAGGCATCTTCACCCCTGATTTCAAACTACTTTAGAGGTATAGTAACAAAAAAATCTTGGTACTGGCATAAAAATAGGTGGGTCAAGGGAATAGAATTGAAGATGCTGACATTAATCCACACACCTACGAACACCTGATTTTTCACAAAGAAGCCAAAGTGGTACAATGAAAACAGAAAAGCATCTTTAACAAATGGTGCTTGCATAACTGGGATGTCAACATGCAGAAGATTTCAAACTGATCTATATCTATAACCATGCACAAAACTCAAATCCAAGTGGATCAAGACCTCAAAATAAATCCAGCTACATTAAACCTTATAGAACAGAAAATGGGAGGCTGCCTTGAATGCAGTGGGACAGGAGATTTCTTCCTAAATATAACACCAGTAGCATAGACACTGATAGCAACAATCAATAAATGGGTCCTCCTAAAACTGAAAATTTTCTGTGAAGGCAAAGGACACAGTCAATAAGATAAAATGGCAGCCTACAAAATGGGAAATGATCTTCACCAACCCCACATCTGACAGAGGGCTGATCTCCAAAATTTATAAAGAATTCAAGAAACTAGACATCAAAATACAAAATAACCCAATTGAAAAGTGTGGTATAGAGCTAAACAGAGCATTCTCAACAGAAGAATCTCAAATGGCAAAAAGACATTTAAGGACATGCCCAACATCTTTAATCATAACGGAAATGCAAATCAAAATGATTCTGAGATACTATCTTACATCTGACAGAGTGGCTAAGATCAAAAATACTGAGGGCAACTTCTGCTGGAGAAGATGCTGAGAAAAGGGAACTCTCCTCCACTGCTGGTGAACGTACACACTTGTACAGCCAGTTTGGAAATAAGTTTCTAAGAAAATTTGGAATTAATCTATCCCAAGACCCAGTGATACCTCTCCCGGGCATGTACAAAAGTAGAACAAGGACACTTGCTCACCAATGTTCATAGCATTATCCATAATAGCCAGGTGTGGAAACAACCTAGATGCCCCTCAACTAAAGAATGGATAAGGAAAATGTATTACATTTACACAGTGGAGTACTACACTACTCAGCTGTAAAAATTGATGAACTCATCAAATTTGAAGGTAAGTGAATGGAACTAGAAAAATCAACCTGAGTGAGGTAACCTAGACACAGAAAGCCAAACACAGTCCATCATAAATGGATAACAGATGTAAATCAAAGGATAATCAGCTACAATCTACAGCTCCAGAGAAGCTAGGTACCAAGAAAATTGTATCTCTTTTATTAAATACAATACATAAAATAGTTAACTGCTCTGTATTGACCAAGGTTTCTATAAAATATTACTTAGAGGATGGAAATCAGGACTCTTACTGCAGTCACTTGAAACTACTTTCAAAATGTAATGTTTTTAGTTTTCAATTTTTATTTGCCATCATTATTGTGTGTGTGTGTGTGTGTGTGTGTTGTGTGTATTGTGTGCACACTTCTCTGCTCATGTGTACACGTACAAGCATATTTGAAGTTTCAATGGCAGCTTTGTGAGAATGGTTCTGTCCTTCTGTCCTTAAGTGAATTTCAGAAACTGAACCCATCAGTGCTCCTATTCTCTGTGTAGTCACGGCTGTCCTAGAACTCACTGCGGAGACAAGGCTGGCTTCAAATCCAGAGATCGTCCTTCCGCTGTCCTCCAAGTGCTGGAAGTAAAGGCATGCTCCCACCACGGGTGAGCTCCTTTTCTTAATTGTTATTTTTGCATATGCATATATTATGCTGGTAATTTTATGGCCACTTGGGTCTTAGGTAATGACTCTAGAGTTTAAACCTGCAGAAAACTGATCCTCCTCACTGAAGCACCCGATAGCCAGGGGCACCTCTGTTAGGGGAAGAGCCTTGTGGAATTTCCTCAGATCAAGTTGGCTTGTTGATTGTTATCATTATTCATGTCATTCATGTGCAACTCTATTGTTGAGATATCATGACTTCAGCATCCCTGCTTTATCTAGAAGATACTACGTTACAGAAGATGTTCTGGTTCTGTTTCTTACCTTTCTCTGCCCCCCTCCCATCCCCCCTTCTATGATGTTCTCTTGAGACTTAAATGTAGGGTTATATAGTATTTCTAGCCATTAGGGCTTGACATCCACATGGTCCCTTATTCGCTGCAGCAGCTTATATGATTATATACATATATTCATAGTCACTTAAAATAAGATAATGCAATATCCAAGACATCTAATTTCATAAAGACAAAGGTTTGCTTAGATAACAATTCAGAAATTGCAAGTCTCTCTGGACTCTGCTGAGGGTGATTGATAGTGGCAAAGCGTGGCAAGAGGACACATAACTGTGGAAGAACTTGTATCAGCCTAACAAGAAGTCAGGTTCTGAGCACTTGAGTCCAACAGCCCAGTTAACAAGACAAATCCCCAGAGACCTATGAGATTACTATCAATGTGTGTGTACTCCTCCATATTCTGTTTACCTCTTTGTAGTGCTGCTCTGGAAAGCAAGATTTAATCATTGTGGACTTCAGAGCTAGTGTGGAGACTAGCAAGGACAAAGAGAATGAAAGGAACCATCTGAAGCCACTAGCTTCCTGGGCTCCTTCTGGGAAACTTACGTGTGTATGCCAGATTGTTTCGGCTACATGTCAGGGTCCGTAACAGCCCTCTTGACAGAGACAGCAGATCCCTCCTTTTGAGATGTATGAGTACCAGTGTGGTGACACCCTGTGACGTAACCCTCATGATGGATGGTGACGTAACCCTCATGATGGATGGTGACGTAACCCTCATGATGGATGGTGACGTAACCCTCATGATGGATGGCGACGTAACCCTCATGATGGATGGCCATTACTTCCCCTTATGAGTGGTTTGGCCTGTTGTGGATAACCTTCTTTGAGGTAGATAGCTGGTGTTTTCCTTACCCAGGAGAAGCCAGCCAGTGATACATGGGGATAAGGAGAAAGCCATGTCATGCATCCAAAAGAGAATATGCTGAAGACATGCTGAGTAAATGCATCAGTAACTACACTGTTACCGAGATACACATTTATACCCCAAAGCCCCTCCTGCGAGGCAATGGCTTTCAGGCCTTGTCCTACGTAGTGTTTCATTTGTTATGATAGACCATAACCAAAATGAATCTGGGGAGGAAAGGGTTTATTTCACCTTATAAATTGGAGTCCATCATTCAGGGAAGTCAGGGCCAGAGCATGAAAGCATGGACTGGTGCAGAATCCACAGAGGAATGCTGCTTACCTCTTATTCAGCCTGATTACTGAGAACACCCAGAGCTACCTGCTCTGGGGTGGCACTGGCCACAGTGACCCGGCCACTCCTTCATCAATCATTAATCAAGAACTGGCAGCACAGCCTAGCCATGGGAAAATCTGGTAGGGGCACTTTCTGAATTGAGGTTCCTTATTCCATGTTGTTATGAACTAGCAATCACAGGCTTGCAGTGCTAAGCTGCTTATGGTTTCTAACTGAGAGAATTCGACCTTCTCTCCCACCTCCCCAGGGGAGCTTTTTACTGCCTGACCTCAATGACTCATTGAGTTCTAACTCAGAAATTAACTTTTTTCCCCCCTTACACCTCTGTTTACAGACACCAAACAATAACTTGAACCTTGTTGAGCTGATTCCTCAAGCACCCTGGTGTTCTCTGACCCTCCCCGAAAAAAAGACAGAAGTTCCTAGCAAACTTCTATTGCTGAGGCTGCCTGGTTTGCTATTTGTTTGATTTAATTATATTGGATTCCACAATGTCATTTTTATGCACGCACATAGCACACTTTGTGCTTCGTTCCCACACAGTCTGTTGCTCTCCTTTTTTCTTTACTCCTCATTAGTTCTCTTGCTTCCCCAGATAGTTTGCTTCCACCTTCAGATCAGCTAAACATCTGTGATTTATGCATCTCGATGAAATCTATGATCCCCAAGTGAGCTGCAGAACAGGGCAATGTCTTTCTGAGACTGACTTAATTAATTTAATACGATTATCTCCAGTTGTATCCATTTCCCAGAAAATGACATAATTTTATTCTTCTTTACGGATGAAAAAAATTCCAATGTGTATAACCAAATCCCCTTTGTGCCGTGCTCTGTTGATGGACGCCTGAACTCTTTCAGTCACTTGCTATTGTAAATAGCCATGTGATAGACATTGGCATGCGTGTATCCCTGTGATGGGTTGCCTGAGGGGCTGGATGGTAAATATCTGATGGTGGTGTCACTGAATCATGGGGTAGATATAGGTTTTCGTACTGAGAAACCTTCACACTGATTGTCATAGTGGCTACAACACTTTACAGAGCCGAAGCATGCTTGTGTCTGCACCCTAGCCAACATCTGCATGTGTTTCTTGGTAAGTTCTTCTCAGACAGGGTTGGATGGAAAGTCAATGTAGGTTTTATCTGCAGTTCTCAAATGCATTGTCATGCCGAACTCTGCAGCACACCTTCTTTCTCACCTCTAACTCAGAAAGAATTCCCTTTTCCTTTGCCAGCTCCTCCTTCTCACAGCTGCCAATGTCTCCATAGTGTCTGCCCTATTGTTTCCCTCTGTAGTCCGCCCTAAAATTGTCCTTGATTGTCTTTCCAAGTCTGTTTTTAAATCCTTTTCTCTATAAGATTATGAACTTGCAAAAGAAATCCTATATCCCATTATGTTAAGTGGAAATTGTGACGCAAGTGAACCACAGCATTTATTCCCTGTTAACTATTGTTTTGATGAGGTACTTACTAAAATCATTTTCCTTGCAAGAACATGACTATTCATGGTAAAAGGTGCTCCCTTAGTTGTCTGGTAAAGTAATTCTAAATTGGAAAGGATAATAACCATATTTAGTTAATTTTTACATACTTTAAAAAGTCTTTCCAAAGTCAGTGCCTTAGAATTTTATATTTAAATTTGAAACAAACTTGTTTTACATGTCAATTCCAGTTCTTGCCCCCTGCCATCCTTCCCTATTCTCTCTACCAACCCTCATCCAATCCCCTTTCTGTTCCCCAAGGAGCAGACTTGGTTGGGAAGTCTTCAAAGTCTGTCATATCATTTAGAGCAGGGCCTAGGTCCTCCCCTATGTTTCTAAGCTGAGGGAATATCCCTCTATTAACTTTCATTGCTTAAATAAACTTACATTAAGGTATAAGGTCTGTGTATACAAGGAAAAATTATTGAAGGCATTTTCATAGAGCATTTCTAGAACAGACTTTGTTTATTCTGCAAGTACCCAAGACAAAAAAGATAAGGGGCCAGAGGGCATCCATACTTCAAAACATGGCTTTACAGTGTGTGTGTGTGTGTGTGTGTGTGAGAGAGAGAGAGAGAGAGAGAGAGAGAGAGAGAGAGAGAGAGAGAGAGAGAGAGAGAGTCAGGGTGTTTTTGCATGCATTATCTTCTGTGGACCAGGTTGACTTGTTATTTTTAAAGGTATTTTCGATGCATACTTAAATCCAAATATCTTTTCTTTATAGAAGAAGAACTTAAGATAATGGATTGTACAAATATTTTTACATTTGTCCCCACACCTAAACTGCAGGAAGCAATAATACACACGGCATGTTTCATGGATTAGCATCATTGCATAATTTTCCTGGGAGGGGGCATAAGAAATGTGTATGTACCTGGGGTTGGCCACTGCATATCACACACACACACACACACACACACACACACACACACACACACACAGGAAGGAAGGAAGGGCCTATAGTAACAGTTATCGTGGACCTTTGAACATTCAGTGCACCTAAAGAATACTTTAGACAATTGGAGGAACTGGGAGAAGGAAACACATGTTGGGAGCCCGGCTGATTCATAGCTTTCTCAGTGGCCCCATGAAAGGACAAAGGGAACACTGGTTCTGTGTCCTTTCCTAGGAGCAGAATTGTCAGTTCCAGTCTGTGACTGTGGTCATTCATGGTCTCAAAATGGTTATGGTTTGTTTGCTGTACATAAATCTTTTCAATTCGAAGGATGCTGGAGTTATCAATTCCAAGGCTGCTGAGCATTAGGTCTGTCTGCCATGCTTGCGCTATCCCGTGTTCTCTTTACACAGCATTGCTTGATTGGCTTCCTGCTGACTCTCTCCCACTCCTCCCCTGAAACTGTGTATAAGACATGGCTTGGCCAAGACCTCCTGACCCCAGCTGTGTCCTATTTATTATCTCCTGTCCCCCTTGGTTCACTTTTTCAGGAATCTGTCACTGAAGAATAAGCTGCTGGTCTAGATCAAAGTAGAAAGCCTGAAGTGACAGAAGTCACTCATAGAATAAGTTAACTACATATATCTTAAACACTCTGTCTCTAGTCAAATAATAGACACATAATAAGCAGAAAATGATAAATTGTGTATATTTTAGAAATGGAAAAATAAGGTTCTGAAAGTCTAACAAAAATTAGTGGTAGTGTTTATGATCTATTTCTTCCAATTTATGTTTTCTGAAAGTATGGATGAAAGCTGCTGGAATCACCAAATTTTTCAAATAGAAGACCTCTTAATATGGTAACACTAAATAAATTAGGACTTAATAGAGAAACACATAATTTTCATAGTTTTTGCATACTTATGCTTCATTCAGGGATTTTTACTTCCTGGATTGGGCAATACAAGTGACGTAATTGTTTACAATTGGAGAACACACCTATTTAACATATCATTCTGGAGCAAATATTAAGTAATTTTTGCGAGAGCACAAAATGATGGGTTACTTTATGACTTTTCTACATGTTTACCACTGTTCTTTGCTCATGGTTTCTTCCCCTAGTGCTGTCCACTTTTCTGTCTGAAGTCATTATTCATCTTTCTCAGGCTATGTATACCTATCACTATTTCTATGACTAATATTTATGTGCTTGATGAAAGATGAATAATAGATATAGGTGGTTGGATATGTATATGCACAGCTAGTCTTAATAAACAACCTTCACTTCATAACTAGATAATCTCAGTAGACCTGACATAGATAAATATGTAGATGAATGTGAGTGATAGAATACTAAGGTCATAATAATAAAAATGACTTTATTCCCAAGCAGAGTAACACAATCGTCCTTGTGAGTGAAGGCTAAATTGCACATTTTGTGTATTTTGTTTGTGTTCTGTATTAATGATGATATTACAATCTTGGATATAAACATAAATTACACACAAAGTTCTTCCTTTTGAATATCTTATGATTGACGTCTAACGATAGGTATAAGATTGCTTTATTTTGAAGTGGCATCTTGTAAGTTTCACAGCCTCACTGAGTGAAATTTACTGAGCTTGCACACACTGTCCATACAACTTGTTAGTCTATGAGCCATAACCTGTTGGGTTTTCCTACATCTTGTGCTTCTCATATTCTCTTAATTTTTATAATTTCTGTTCTCAAAAAAGGAATATTTTTTATCCCCCTAATGTTGAGCTGTTCAAAGCTAATATGAATCTGATAACTTCCTGTTTGAATTCTGTTTTCCAGGCAAGAAGATTGGTTATTTTCTCTTGATTTAGTTTTCTGAAAGGCAGGAAGTCCATTTTGTATAAGAGCTGATGTGTTTGGGAGAATATCTTGGATTTTCTCTTAGTAAGCAACTCTAGGAATTTTATCCATTTATAACATTCTGTCTCACTAAATCATCAATTATGTGGAAATGTTGCCTCACGATGACTAATGAATGGAACCAATACATATTTTTGCCTTCATGGAGTCTAACACTTTACAGAAATCCTGACTTTAGCCTTGAATAGGACACAAATGGAACAGTCAGTCAGTATCCAAATAAGCTACACAGCATCCTGAGTAAGGGGAACTTAGAAATTCCCACAATATCATTTAGGAGAAGGTAAACTTGACAATTCAACTGGCATAGCAATTCCCTGCTTATTATGTAACTGGTAGTACAGTGGCACAAAAATAAAAATGAATCTGAACAAAAGGTTCAGGATTGGGAGTGACAGTGATAAAAGCAGATGGGGAAATTCTGTGGACTGTTAGAAATGCCTTCTGCAGCTATAATGGATGCTGCTGGAGAGGTGTGCAATTTTCTGCTTTATGATGGACATTGTGCACCTGATATCAACAAATATCTTCAAAATTTCTTGGCTACTCAAAATTCTCCGTAGGTATTTCACAGTACAAAAAAAGTAGCAATAATCATTTTCCACTTCAAGCAACTTTATTATTGCCCACTTTATTTTTCAGCTTCAGTATGCTAACAGAAAACAACCACGTGTACAAAGGTGGCTGTGTCTGTAGGATCCAGCTAGAACTCATACAGAAGAACATCATCCATGCTGCTTTTGATGACAAAGAGGTGCCTGACTGACAAAAACATCCAAAGGTTCAGAAATCCTAATCCCCCATGACAGTGCCCCTTACCAGCAGGAAGTAGTTTGGAGAGAACAACGCCCAAATTCCCAAATATTGTCTATAAATGTTTGTTTTCATTTAAATGGACTTTGTTATATAAAATAAATTTTAAAAAATCCAAAAGATTTGGAAGTGCACTGTTTGGCCAAGTGTACATATTTGCCTTCTTTCTTGTACTCTGCAAGAATTTGAGGACCTGGCAGAAGGGACCACACAGCACAGGTTTCAGAAGAGAACCTGGTCCTAAAAGAATAGAGTAGAATGATGTGTTAAGAAGCAAGGAAATACTGATTATAATGGAAGCAATTCTAAAAACAAACAAGCTAAAATTTTGTAAAGTTATTGCAGGAACAACTGTTCCCAACTAATCAAAATTCAGCTCTCTGCATTGATTTGAAACTAGCATCCACACGTTTAGACTTTGGAAACCATCATGTTGTATTTACTAATCACAGCCTTTATTTTTCTCTCCACCCCAATGCTAAGAATAGAGTGTGAAGAAAATTTAATTTAAATATGGAAACAAAACAAAATTTCATTTTATATAAAAAACACTCTAATTTTTTGGCTCTTAATATTGACAGTTCAAGATTCTAACTACACCAGATTCCTAGGAAGGATGAGTGAAGTTTATATGCAATGGAATATATCTCATCCAACAAGGGAGCACTGTTTAGATTAAAGATCATGACCTAAATGTTTTACATTAAAAAATCAATAGGAGTCTTGTATATCAATGGCTGTTGTAAATAACTTTAAAGCTCTTTGTAGAACCACATCAAAGTTCACTAAGACATTGTTATCCTTTTGTACTAAAAATTTTGAGGTCAAAACTCTATTCTTTCCTAGTTTGCCTGTAACACACAGACAATTCATACAACTCACATTTTCCCCAAATAAATATTATCCCATTCTATTTTGTCTCCTCCCCAAATCACCTGTATCTTGACCTTTTCACTGTCTCCTAATAAGTATATTGACCTGGCGCATTTAGCAGGTTTAATTTGGTAAACATTTTAAACCTTAACTGTTTTTAAGAGTACATAACGTTACAGGTAGTTATCATGTTAGAAGCAAAACTCCATACTGTCTCCTCTTTGAAACTTGAACTCTAGTCTCACCAAACACAATATCCTAGTTTTTCACTGCCTCGAGCCCAGACAACTACTATATGCTTTATATTTCTATGAATTTGACTTTTACTTAATGAAGCCATACACCACGGTCTTTGATATTGGATGCTGCCATGTAGCATGGACTATTTATGGTTTACTCAAGTCATGGTAAGTGTGAGGGTCTTCTTCCTTCTTGATGCTGAATATCATTCCTTTGTCCATGCTTTTCATGACTTATTTATTAATCCATTAACACACTCCTAGCTTGATTCCAGCTTTTGAAACTTTGGAAAAAACAACTTTCATGAATTTAGCATGTCTTTCCCAAATGTTATTGCTAAAATTCAGCTACTATTGCCTTTGAATTATGGCAGAACAAAACACTAGACTCATATTTTAGGAGACAAATCACGAATGTAATAAATCATGTGATAAAAATAGTTCTGTAATTATTCTACCATTATTATGCATAGTATTTTCTCCATGATCGAGATGAGATTATCTCTGGAAGTTTTGTGGAAGAAAAAGCCCAGTACTTATAAGACATATGGGGAGGAGAGGAAAGCATGCCAGGCTAGGGAGAATGAGTCAGGGGAGGAAGGGAAGAATAGACAAGAGAAGAGAGAGAGACAGACAGAGAGAGAGAGAAATACCATAAAAGAGAGAGCCTTTATAGGTTTGAGGACAAAATTGACTCTAGAGAAGTATCCAGAAACCTACAAGACTGACCCCAACTAACAATTTGAGCAACAGTAAAAGGCTACCATAAATGCCCTTCCCTGATAATGAGATTGATTACTAACTTATCCACCATCATGGAGCCCTCATCTAGTAGCTGATGGAAACAGAAGAAGACTCCCACAGCTAGACACTGAGCAGAACTAGAATCCAGATGCAGAGAGGGAGGACAAGACCAGGCTACAGAAACACAGAGACAGCTGACCTGAACAAGGAGGAGCTAATGGACCCCAGACTGATAGCTGGGAATCCAGCATTGGACTGACTCAGACCCCCTGAACTTGGGTCTCAGTTAGAAGGCCTGAGCAGTCTAAGGGACCTCTGACAGTGGAACTAGGATGTATCCCTGGTACAGGAAAGAACTTTGGGAGCACATTCCCCATGGAGGGATAGTCCTTTAACCTAGAGGCAGGAGGGAGGTCCTAGTCCCTACTCCAAATGACTTGACAGATTTTGTTGACCCGTTCTGGAAGGCACCACCCTCCCTGTGGAGTGGGGTAATGGGATGAGGGGTGGTAGGGGGAATATGGGAGGGAGGGAAGGAGGGAGTAAGTGAGTGAGTGTGGAAGAGAGGGAGGGAGGGAGAGGGAACTGGGATCGATATGTAAAATAAGAAAACTAAATAAATCAAAAGAAAAATATGAACAATTTTCCACAATCACTTGCTGAAATAGCTTACCCTTCAGGTGACAAAAACAATAAACTCTCGACCTTAAGGTTATTGTTTTCATGTTTCAAAAGAAGAAATGAAGTATAGAATGCAATGGTTAATGCTAGTTGACCAGTTGGTGGGAAGTTGAAATCACAGAGAAGACAAGCTTCTAGGCTTGTCTGTGAGGGATTTTCTTTATGCCACATTTTTGTGGAGTACTGACCTAAATAAAAATGTGGAGACCCAAGAAACACTTTCATTTCTGATTCCCTTATGAGTGCAATGTGACCAACAACCACATCCCCCTTTCCTTAAAAAAAAGAAAGAAAGAAAGAAAAGAAAAGAAAGAAGAAGTATGGAAACACAGGGTCTCAGTCATGAAACAGTATGGGGTATTGTGACAAAGAAATCTAAGGATAACATATTTCTTCAGACAAAAGCAAAATGACATTTTTATGGTATGTAATGGCACATAGTGGCAACTGTGTGAAAGTCACAGTGGGGGGCTAACAGGCACTGTTGTAACCTTCTGGTGGGGCACGCTGAAGTGACAACTTTGGAAAGAGCATAGCATTCTAGTCATGTTGACCAATCATGAGTCATGGACACAAACTACATTTATACTTTACAAATATCTAGTGCTGTAAATCTTATTAATAAAAAGAATAGGTGGTTTATATAGTCTTGAAGACTTTGCTGGATTCATATATGTGTGAAAGTGGTTACTCAAATGCACTGAAAGGTGCTTAAGCTCCTTGGCATGGCACAGGTTTCTATCTTAGCACTAGGAGGATGATAGCAATAATTACCAAAACTTTGAGGACAGCTGGATCTATAAAGTGAGACCCTGTCTCAAGTAAATAAAAGCTAAAAGTGTTTAACGTGAGTCAAAATAAAGAAGAGAATATGTAATGATGAAACAGTCAGCCAAAAAACGTGAATTTGTACAACAAATATGGCTGCTCCTAGCCTGTTTATTTTATCCTCACCAGTCTCCAAGTTTGAAATATTTTCAGCATTGCTCAAAAGTATATGATGACGAACCTCCCCTCAAGGCTCAAAGGCTATTGCTTTTAGTTGTGAGATGCTGTGGATGAAAAGATAAGATATACATTTCTATGATCCTACAGCAGGTTATTGTTGTGGTGATATTTTCTTATTCTAAAAGGAAGAAAGGGAAATGTATAAAGAAATAGTTTGCCCAAAGAAAATCAAAACCCAGAAAGGCAGACATGACACCCTAAACTCTTAGTCTGGACTTGTTTTAATTCAGAAAAAAAAGTCCCCAGTGGACACCAGAGGCTACCTTGACCCTGTATCTTTGTTGTTTGGCACTCACATCTCTTCTATAGTGCAGAATGCTCAGGCTTGTGGCTGACGGCTGAGATGCCATGCTGCTGCCCACCGTAACTCTACTCTCAGCTTCACAAGGCCACATTCTCTGCAAGGGTTCCATCATGTGACTGATGTCTTTGTTTTCTCTGGTTTCACTTTGAAGTCAACGTGAAAGTTCCCTTGACCTCACATCTCTGTTATATCATGCCTCATGGACATCAAGTTAGGGCTCCAGTGTGAGCTGTGCCTGTGACTGCTAGAACCCTACAGCGGCACAGGACGTTTTGACAGTTCAAAGAAAAGAAACGATTTCTCAGGCAGAGTAGTCTGTGAGCCCATGAAATTTGTTCCAGGGTTGTAAGAATGGATGTTGTTCTTGCCCACCTCTAGGCAAGTGGTGTAAGTTGCAACTTTGAAGATGTCTGAAATGCATTTGAGCCCTTTGTTCAGATATCTTGATGTGAAGTGGTAGACCTATTCTTATCCTCATACTTTCAATTATAACCCATCTATCCATATACAAGTCCCTTATTGTAATTAACCACCCCCACTGTGTGAAAGGTGAAGATGGTAGACAGCAATGATGCTCACCAGCTCGCCTTTGCTGTGAAGATGGCAGAGAGAATTGAGCATCATGGCTTTCTTCAAATGTTTTACATGGGAAGCAGAATGAAATGTGATCAGTGGGTATTCACAGTGGAACCTGGGACCTGAGAATAAGTTATTACATTTTTATATTTCTACTCTTGGGAACATTTTCTACAAGATATTCACTGGATATTTCCACCTAAATCATCAGTGTAACATGTAATGCCTTACCTTGCCAGCCTTCTGTTCTCTGATGTTTAGCCGTTTCTGAGACAGCCCACCTAATACTAAACATTAGTAGTGATTACAAAGCACAGGGGAAAGCCTCCTCCCCATCACTATGATTGTAAACTGTCAGATGAGTGATGTGATGTACAGAGAAACAGGATACATTCAGGTACTGTTGCACACATGTGAAGTGTTGTGGCTGCAAAGAGTCTGATTGGTCCTCAGAGTAGTTCCCACAGACACGTTTTACTCACATATGCATGATATGCATTCCATAAATACGTCTATATTAAAGATCAGTAGTACTCAAAAGGAAGAAGCATTTAAATATTAATCATTGAATATTGAATGTGAAAATGTTAGTATATTGATATTAAAAAGAATATAAGACAGAAAAATGCTCCAATATGAGTGAAAAAAAATATAATTGGTGACTATTTTCAGTGGAATCTGGGCCTTGAGTATAATATATATCATTTTTATACCTTTCTACTTTCGGCCATGCTTGGAGTTTTCTACAATAATATATTTTATAATAAAAGTATTCCTATATTGTCAATTGTAATTATACTTATAGATATTTTTCTATTAAATTGGATTAGGAACATTTAAATACAGCACCATTAGTGTCAAGAGCTGGAAATTATATTTATAACTCTAATCAGCTCTTATATGAATCTTTTAAAAAGCTATTTTGAAGAATAAAATGATCTTTTATGTAAATTGTTTTTTTGTGTCAAATGACAGTTGTTTTTCATATAGCTACCTGGTATAAATCAACATTGTAAAGGGACAAAACTTGGTTACTTGTATGTTAAAGGTGAATGTGTTTTATTATTAATTAATGAGTGCTTGTATAATTATAATTAATTCTGTACATTTAGTCACATTTTCTAATTAATATTGTCACTTTACTAGCACACCATTTGTGCTTATTTACACTACTTTTTGTGAGTGCACTAAGAATTTCCTAATGTCTTTTCTCTAAAGGAAGTGCTGTGATACATTTTCCCATGCTGGATGCAAGCAATAATGAAAGCTTTCCAGGTGGTAAACAAAGCAGAAAATCTGTTTCCATACCCTATGCTAGCTATTTGTATAAGCACCATAGTGGCAGGAAACACAGACCAGCCAGTTCCCTGTGCCCCAGAAAGTCTACTGAATGATGTCACAGAGCTATGCACTGGAATCAGAAAATGCTGACAGCACTCGTTTACGTCTGTGGCTAGATTAAAAGTGAAATAAAGTTGGCATGTCTTCCTTCATGTGTCTCTCCTTGCTATGAGAGCATTTCCCTGGCAATCCCAAAGACCTTGTGTGCCTCGGGCAATCCTTGGGGTGCTCTGTTTTTCACTTGGTTAAATCCTCATTCTCAGAGGGAAATATACTTAGAAAACTAATAAACTTCTCTTGTCTTGTCCTCCTAATAATTTTGTTCGGTTATAGCAAATTGTCTGATACTCATCATAGGAGTCAAATAATATTATTCCTTTGCTTCCTTCACACATCCATGTACATTTTTTTATGATAACAGAGGTCTTTTGTATTTGCTAAAACAATGAGAAACAAATCTTGGTTCAATAAGGAGTATTTGCAGTAATTGCCATTAACTGATTGACCAAATAATTGCAAAGGCATGCAATGATCAGACTACATCCATGTTTATTTGGTAGTCTGAAAATCCAAGGAGCTATTTCAAGGCAAAGGGCGATGCTATCCTGAGAGCACATTCAGACCCCCAGACTGCATCTACCAAGTGCACTGTGTCAGGTAGACCCATCTGGTATAGTTGCCTCCAGTGAAAGTAGGAAGCCAATGCATGAAGTTCATAGGCAAGAATGCTTAGGAGTATTTGAATTACCTCTTTCTAAGAGTGTGCATTTCACTTTTGTTTACATAATATTAATAAAACCTCATAAGGCTCAACCTATGACCAAAGTGCACTGGGTAATAAAAGTCTTTCACTAGATTCCTGACTCCTAGATAGAGCTCTGCAATTCAGAAGTTCAGAGCCAGGCAGTGGTGGTGGCAAAAACCTTTGATCCCAGCACTCAGGAGGCTGAGGTAGGTAGATCTCGATCTCGGTGAGTTCTAGGTCAGACATGCAGGGTTACACAGAGGAACACTCTCTCAAAAACCAGAAGATAATCAGATGGCTTCTATGGCTGTTTCTATTTCTGACCCATGATGATTTTCTCAAGATAACAATGTGTTGATTTGTGTCCATATCTATAGATGGAAAGCATCAGTTTGTTGAGAAAAGAGTACATATTTTCTGTGACTTACAAAAATTGCAAAAATACCAAATATTTTTCACAAAAGGATAATGCTTCGCTTCAGAGAGAGAACAATCAGGATGAGACATGAAAGAGGACATCTTCACTTCTGACACTATCTCAACCTAAAATAAATAAATAAATAAACAAACAAACAAACAAACAAAATCCTCAAGACAATAATTAAATGACTTATGTCTTTATAAGATATACATATTTTGTTTTAAAATTCAACTACTTCAATATAAATAAGATATTAGATATATTACTAACAATTGTGAGAACAAAATATAGTAAAGGTAAAATATTTTTTTGCAGTGTTACAAGACTCGAACTATTCACACAAAGCCACCTATGAAAATATTTGTAGCTGAGTAGAAAAATAATTTAAGGAGATGGGACAAAACATTCTAGCCCAGAATATAAATCAGAGGAGGGTCATTAATTACTTTTGATAAGCAATAAATACTGAAAGAACATAGAAAGCTAGTAAAATAAATAACACTTGTTAGGAAAGTAAAGTGCCTTAAGTATATAGGTTGAGACTCGGCCTCATTGCACCACTAAAAGAAGCATCGGCTGTAAGGTGAAAGCATACATGTAATGGAGATGATGCAGCTGATGAATGTTGCAACACGGCCTCAGCCCACCTATATTCAGTTCTCCAGAAAAAAATGCTGCAACTACTATTTTACCCTTTAGAAATGCTTGGAAATCTTGCACTGCAAATGTTTGTACATACAACACAGAAAACCACACCCATTGTGCCAGGTAACAAAGTATGATTTACAGCATATCAATTTTAAGTGCATACTACTGAGACAGACTATTACAATAAAAACAATCAATTCAAACCTAAAAATACTTTCTTTATAAAAGAAAGTCCAATGAAATTTGCATAGAGTAAGAATGCTAAGTGAATAACATTTTTAAATTTCATACTGTTTTGAAATATGTTAGTCATAGCTGTCTTTTTTTCTAAAGACTGTAGATTGAAGGTCCTTATCTTACTTGGGATGAGAAGCTCTCCATACTTTTGAATATCTGAATGTGCATACATAGATCATCTATGAATTGGCAGGGCTTAAACCTGAAATCCACTTTGAGTTCATACATAGTCATTATGAACCTATACTGAGGTAAGTTCATACAGTAATTTAGTCACATAGGATAGAAGATAGAATTTTCCAACTGTTCGGTCATAGTGGTACTCAGAGAGTTTCAGATTTTAGAGAAGTCAGACATTGGATATTTTGATTGTAGTGTTCAAACTGTGTCAATACAGGTAAATGTTCAAAAGGAAAACCAAGAAACAAAATATGTGAATCAAGTGACAGTCCGAACACAGTAAAATCTTACAGACTAAACCTTTGCACCAGAGTGCATTTCTACAGCACATGAACTACAAGCAATGAATTGTAAGCAATGTTTGAGAAGGCTGAAGAGACTGCTCAGGGTCTGCGTTGTGTACAAACGCAAAGAACTGAGTTTGAATTCCCATGGTCCATGTAAAGCCAGGCACAGCACATCTGTAATCCCAGTGCTCCTACAGAGAGAGGGAAGGTAGAGACAGGGGTTCCCCAAAGCTGACTTGGTAGATGTGGCAGTGACCAACAAAGAGAAATGTCAAAGAAATGGTGAAGTATGAAACCAGCTTCCAAAATTCTCCTTTAATTCACATGAGTAAACTGTGACATGAACACCTTACATTGACTCATTTAATGCATGCACCCCTACATTGCCTCCACGATGCACACACTACACAAAAATACTAAAATTTATTACTTTTGCTATTATTATTACTAATTTAGTTACTTTATGGTCTATGAATGCACTAGGAGTATAAAGTGCCAAAGTTTTTCATAAGTCAGAGTTTAATCTGTAAATGCACTATATGTCCCTGGGAAAAGTACACATTTTCCTATTGTTCCATCCCCTGTCAATTACAGCATCTGGCTGGTGTTGATTAAGTCTTGCCGGCATGACTGACTTGCATATTACTAATGTAGATCGCCTAATGCAGAGGTTGAAATCACACAGTCATAAAGCTATAGATCAGTGCAATCAACATTTATTTCATATATGTTGTAGCTATTTGTTAGTTCCCTAATATCTAAGATGTTTTGTCTTCTCTCAGGCTCCTGTTTAACTTATTAAGTAATAATTAGAAGATATATTATGATTTTCTGACTTATAACATTTTTCTAATACTCATATTAGAAAATATAGATTCCAGTGGCTATATATATATATATATATATATATATATACACATATATGTATATACATATATGTATATATATATATATATATATATATATATATATATATCTCATGTCCTGTGCAATTCCTTTTCTCTCATTCAAAAGTTCATTACAGATGACTCTCTGTTACCTATCTATCATCTCTCTGTCTACATATCTATCATTGAATTGTCTATCATCTGTCTATCTCTGTCATCCATCATCTTTATGTCTGTCTCTTCAATATATTGAATGATATTCTATCACATTATCATTTCTTATCCAACCCCCACACAACATTTTCCCGTTCCCAGGTCCCCCTGCCATTTTCACACGTCCTTTGCAGTCTGTTGCTCTTAATTAGGCTTGCTGTCATGAGCGAGCATGAGGGTTTATTTACTAATTAACAAGAGTGTCCTAACAGTGACTGCACCTCTGTGGAATATGGCTCTCCTTGCCCACAAAGGATGTCCAGGGAAGCGCAGGAGACTGAGTCACTTGCTTTTGACCTATATTTGCCTTTTTGTGTACAATGTATTTCCTCCATATAGTATAGATTGACATCATTCATTGTAATTGTGGCCTTTATGGTGGTGTTTAAACTATGAATATGGTAAAGTTTGAATCTATTACTTTGTTCTTTATATCCTGGGTGTTCTTTGTACATTATTTTTACTTTTTTACATTTTTTTTTGGATTTATTGACTACTTTAAAATTTCCATGTTGATTCCTCCACAAAATAGATTTAAACTCACCTGCATATCTTCATGTATAAGCAATTCTATCTGTATTTATGGATATATAAATATATATAGTATATGAATATATATTATATGCATATGCATTTGTTTATAACATACTCACACATGTCAAATTATTAAAAGTGGCATCAATAATCTCTGTATATAAATTTATACATAATATATAAAGATCATACAAAATTATTATATAGGTGAAATTCTTCTTTTCTTAATTATATACACAGTACATACTATTCTATCTAATATTGGTGCAATGTTTCTAGATATTTGGGTTGTATTATTGTTAATATCACAAATAATGCTTTCGGAAATATCATTGGATACACTATTTCTACTCTTCTGTTCCTGTGGGGGTTTGGATGAGAATGTTCCACATATGCTCTGGCTTTTGAGTAGTAGGTTCTCAGTTGGTAGAGTGGTTTGGCTAAGTTTGATAACTGTGGCCTTGCTAGGTAAAGTGGCTGGGAGTTGAGATTTTAAAAGCCAAGCACTGTGCCCAGTTTAGTCCCTGCTTCCTGCTTGAGTTCCAGATTGAACGCTCAGCTGTCCCTGCCACTACATCTGCTGCTGCTTCCTGACAGCACTACCCTCCTCCGCGGAGTTTGTCAAAGCCCAAGCAAACCCTACCTTCTACAGGTTGCCTGCCTTGTGCTTTTTCATCAAGGCAACAGAAACGCGGTTGCTATGCCCCCTCTTCCCTTCCCACTTTCCCTCCCTCCTTTCACTTTGCTTCTCTCCCCCCACCCCCTTGGCAGTCCCAATTATTTAGACGTTTAAAGTTCTTTCTAGCTTCCAATTATCACTACCTCCGATGCAGCGCCGGCCCTCGATTGGATCTACTTTCAAGTTCGCGTCTGTGGTCTCTGCTTTTGAAAGTGTCAGTTAACCAGCTGGCATACCTTAGCAGTGATTTGCTAAGATCTATACACAGGCAGTCAGTGATTATTGGGGGACACAAAGGAAGTGTCTCTTTTGCCTATGACATTAAAGAGAAGAGCTCTGAGTTCTCAAGGCTTCCTAGAATTGGAAGCACGTTTGAAGAAAAGGAGGCAGCCACTAAGACAGAGACTCTACTTAAACTTGCATTGTGTGAAACACTGACTCGTACAGGTTTTGAGCAGAGTTTCAGCAAGTCTCTAAGTGCTACTCACGTTTTATATTTAAAAGTGGAGTGTTTGACTGTTTTCTTGATTTAATTTACACTGCATCAAATACCTGGCACTCTGATACATGGAGAAATTCCACAGAGATTTCAGTGTTGTCTGTAATATTCAAGTCAGGAGTTCGCTAGAACATAGCAAACATGATATTTGTTCTTCCTCAGAAGCATTCACGCCATTAGAAGTGAGATGACCCTCACAGCTCCAATCTAATGGGAGGCTCCCCAAGGAAACATCAGTGACATGGCCTCATTCCTCCATACTCATCCAGCTCCTTTGCTTAGCTCCCTGACAAGGTCTCTGGGGATGGTTGTCATCCAGTGACACCATCTTTCTGAGTCCTTACAACTTTTTAGCTGTATCTCACATCATTTGCGCAACAAATGTTTAGAGAATATTTTTTTTGTCCCCAGCAAGACTTGGCAACTCATCTGGGGCTGCATGGCCCGCCGCACAGTGGGTGTGTCCTCTACATGGTGGTGGAATGTTCCCCACAGTGCATCAAAGATTTCCTCAGCACTTTTCCCCTTCGTATGTCCTCAAAGCAACCTTGTCACAGCATGTGAGTATGTGAACACATGGACTTAAAAAATAGTTTCCTGAAACCGAAGAGAGTAAAACGTGCCCGGGAAGAACATTTTGAGCAGACAATCACACAGCACATTGAATTAAATGACTTCAGAGGCTGTTAATTCACTTCCCACAATGACTTGGCGCTGCGGCCGTCCTTTGCTGAGATGACAGAGATGACAGGGTTTTCATGTGTTTTATTCTAAGCACAGAGACCTGGTAAATGCAGAGCAGACATAGAGTCCCGTTAGTTGGAGATTAAGCCTTGACAAGCTGCTTGCCAATACATTTCAAATCCAGCAACGTAAGTCAGTCAAAAGCAGCAGACTTTGGAAGCAATTAAATGCAGCCCTTGCTGCCGAGTTTCCTTTCGATTTGAATGGTAACTTCAAAGAACCAGGGACATTCCCAGGTGAGGGCCCACACCTGAGTCTTCCCATTGGAGATTGTCGTTTCTTTTTAAGGAACTGAGTGATGGAAAAACTTTAGCAGCAGCAAACCAAAACAGGAAAACCTACATTTAACAGAGACACCTTTCAGAACAAAGCCAGAAATTTGCTTATCACTCCTGGCCACCGTGTTTCCAGGAATTTTAAATAATTAGAATCAACACTGCAGTCATATTAATAGGAAATTAAGTAGTTTTGTGAGGCATAGGTATTGTGCATCTGGATACAATAGTGTCTGCCTTCTCTTTCTACCAATTTAATTTTCCAGTCATTTAGTCTGTTGTCTTGTTTACTTTCCACGTTGAACTGGGCATGAAGCAGGATAAATGGTTTTCAAGGGTGTGATGGTTAACCTCATATTCAAATGGACAAACTAGTTAACAACCAAGAATCTTCTGTGTATTTTCTGAGGTTTACCTTTTGTTATGTCTGCTTATAATACTTGTGTATGACTGACAAATTGCTTGATATATGAACTTGAGCATGGAGAGACAGCTTAACAGTTGAGAACATTGCTGAATTTCCAGAGGATGTGAGTTATATTCTTAGCATTGCGGACAGCCATCTCACAACTACCTATAATTCCAGCTCTAAGAGATTCTATTACATTTCTAGCCTCTGTGTGTCCAGCAAGAGCACACATGCTCTCTGTCTCTCTGTCTCTGTCTCTGTATCTCTCTCTATCTCTCTCACACACACACATACACACACACACACACAGCATCTTAAACTTTTAAGAAGCCTACATTTTCTCATCAACTCTTCTCTACTTTCAGAGCTAGTTCTGCAAATAGGATTTTGGACACAAAACTTAGCATATTGCCATTTTGTCTAGCTTAAAATTAACATCCTAAACAATGGGCACTTATAAAGCTCTTGTATGTTCCAGAGTTTGTCCTAAATATATGCCATTATGCAAATATCTTCATACAAACTGTTCAACAACAATGGAGTCATGGGAGATTATATACATATACATATACGTATACATATATATATGTTCTTGTATGATGGACTACTTCATTATGTGACATATGGAGAACCATTGGAAATGATTTGAAACTGTAGTACACAACATGATAAATTTTATTCTCTGTAATAATTTTAAGCACCTGTTCAGTATTTCAGCACTTGAATTCTCTATTTAACAGTCTTCTTGTGATTACTACATCTGTTCTCTCCATTTCTTAATACCATGTATTGTCAACAACTAACCTTTAACCTATAATGCTACATGTGAGTATTATTTCTTTTTCTTAAATAAAAGAGAACATTTTTTTTCACAAAATATATTTGCCCCCCTTCACCTTTTCTCAGATCCTTTGCACCCTACCCACTCGAAACCACACACCTTATTGCTCTCATCAGAAAGCACAGAGACCTGGAAACATTATTTTTGATGAATTAACATATGATGGCAAAATATAATTGGGAATAAAATTTCTAGATAAACTAAGAATTTTATAAAAATCTTTCCAATTATCATTCAAAACAGATGCATGAATTCCTGCTTAATCAAGTTTGTCAGAGCATAAATTTAAATGTCATTTTCTTAATTCCTGGAAACAGTATCCATAAAAATAAGGAATATGATAAACAAAATCTGAAATGTTCTTGTGAATCTGACTCTGTACGAATATTAGTAAGGCACCTTAAGATGTTCATCTCACACAGAAAACCTAAAATATTTATTTCATGGTACTGTTTGTACTTCATATTCTCCTATGTATATAAACATATTATTTTAAGGCAATTGGTAATTTAAAATAATACCCGAGATGAAAGATAGATCATTTAATACAGAGCTTGTCTTACAAGTACGTGGACCAGACCTCAACCTCCTGTACCCGTGTAGAAACAGTGGACATGGAGGCACTAACATGCATTCTCAGCACTGGGGAGGGAGTGGTGGGTGGGTCTCTGCGCCCACTGAAACCACGATCCCTGCTGGTGAGCCCTATTGCGGTAAATAAGGATCAGGATAAACAAATAGGCCGAATAGATGTTTATTCAGGGAGAAATAACTTACAACCTAGACAGATGAACACCAGGAAATTCAACCCGATCCTCTCCTGTCCGAGTCACGCCAGAAAGAGAGAGCATCTTCCTCGCCCCCTCTGACCTCCTTCCTCAGGTCACCTCCGCCCATCGCTCCACCCCCCAATGGGCGTGGTCAGTGCTACAGAAGGACTACCTCACTACAATTCCCCTTTTAGTCTAAAGAAAAGATTTAGGCTTAATACAAAACTATATACAAAACAGTGAATAACAAGTGTGCTCTAAGAAAAGGAAAATCGAGAACAAAATGACCTACATATCTAGTCCTAGGGTGAGGGCATAATGGAGTTTACAATAGAGTTGTCCTAAGCTGGAAAACGTAAGTCTAGTACCTAATATATTTAACTAGGAAGAGAGAATAATAGTTGTGATAGTTTAATCTTCAACCTCATCAAGACCTGAGAAGGAAATTAACAATACTAGAGTAGACAGGAAATGAGGATGGACAACTTCCAAAAGGTGCAGCAAGGACAGAAACAGCAAGCCACCTGAACAGTCACCCTAGGTCTCACAGCGATGTTGGTACACCCAGATTTGGCTAAGGCCAAGAGAACTTGACAGACCACAACAACAGCAGGGAAATAGAATGGCTGTCTTACCCTGACTTGGCAAGGTCAAGCAGTCTTCTATATTTGTCTCCTGCAAGCACATAGGACTGCATGTCCAAATCAGTGGTCAAGGTGGGGGCAATTCTATGCCCAACAGGCCATTAGCTGAGGCGAGATTGAACTCCAGCAGGAGCAACAACAGTGTCCAACATATTTTCGGGAAAGTGCACGGTGCTGTCAGGAGCAACAGTGTCTCATGTCAATGGAGTACTAATATTAAAACATTTAAATGCCATGTTCTGCATGTCTATGAAGTGATTGAAGATTAAGCATCTATATCTGACTAATCTCGTAGGTACAGGAAATGTGAGTGAAGATAATCTGTAATACTCGGGAACTTAGCTAAAAAGACTGATAAAAGCTTTCCTGTGTAAAGCAGGACCAAATACTTAAACAATATAACTATTTACATATACCTACATGTAAATCCCTAAAATAGAGGTAGAGTATAAGTGTCAAGACAAGAGGTAGAACTATAAAGGGCAGCAAGATAAATATCCCAAATTGTATCAATATACAAAATGTCTTGAATACAGGAAAAGTATACATACATAGAATATGGTAAAAAATAATGTGCATAAAATATTATAAGTGGAAACATTTAACACAATATAACAAAATATAAACTTAATTTTACATAGCTTACCACATAAGAATACACAACAATGTAAGCTGTAAAATACTATCTCATTCTTACTCAAATTCTCAAGAAAATAGGCTAATCTACCTATATCCCATCTAAACCATACCTTTCCCAACCATTCCCTATTCCTGTCTAAAAGATAAACCCGAGTGTAAGCATCACCCAATCCCAAATAACTAAAACCAACCCAAAGACGATGACTATTATCCCAAAATTTCAAGGGTAGGGAAAAGGGGGCGTAGTCATATTAAGATTACTTCCTGCTGAAATGGGACGATGATTGCTCCAATGGATCCTGTAGGAAGAAAATTTTTAGGAACCAAATTTCTCAACAGAACTGGCTGTGACATATGTAGTTAGTCACTGTGTGGCAGAAAATTCTTGACTCTAGTTCTATTTGAAACTCTGGCCAGGGTGTAATAAAAAGGTGCACCATTACAGCTAGCTAGTCATGAGTTGTCTCAAGCAAAACAGTCTCAAACCGGTTTTAGGGTGATGTTTGTAGTTCCGATGCATCAGGTTGAGTCAAGTGGAAACGATGATGTGGGGCCCCATCTTCTTTCCGGAAAGTTCAAAGACTGCTGTTAGGAATCCTTATTATTCCTTGTGGAAAAGTTACACATCAATATTAAAGTAAAATTTTCAAGTTTTAAGGTATGCATTAGGGAAAGACAACAATAAGCATTAAAAGTATGTGAGAAAATTAGGATTTCAGAGAGAAAATTGCATAAGATATGAGTCCCCAGATTTTGTTTTCTTCTGCCTTACACCAATTGGCTTCTTGATTTAAGGCAGAAACCATGAATTTAATCTTAACAACATGCTTGAATTTAGAGAAGGAAAGCCAAATCCAACTCCAAAGCCAGCATTGGTTTACAAATTTTGGGACTTCAGGAATACTAGATAGTAGAGAGAAATATATTTCTATATAGAAATAGTTTACTACAATTAAATATTTTTTTTTTAGGCCGAATAGATGTTTATTCAGGGAGAAATAACTTACAACCTAGACAGATGAACACCAGGAAATTCAACCCGATCCTCTCCTGTCCGAGTCACGCCAGAAAGAGAGAGCATCTTCCTCGCCCCCTCTGACCTCCTTCCTCAGGTCATCTCCGCCCATCGCTCCACCCCCCAATGGGCGTGGTCAGTGCTACAGAAGGCCTACCTCACTACAGAGCCCTAACCCACAGAGAGAGCCCTCTCAAAGGTGGTGAATATCGTTCCTGAGGATGACACATGAGGTTCCCCTCTGACCTTTACATGCACATGTATATGTATACATACTCCTTCACACATGTTGATGAGTAAGTGCACACATATTATAGTGATACATTCACCTTCCCCCCTCCCCCCCCCCTGCACCAGTAGCACTGGTCACGCCCTTTGGGGCGTGGTCACAGGTGAGGACCTGATCCTTTAAAAGGAATAGAAGGGGGGTCTATCTCAGAAGTGGCTTCCAGTCAGGAAAGCATCCGGTGACAGCAACTGCATCCTTGGAGCCAGAGCTCACGACTGTCACTTTTTTTCCTGCGTAAATAAACTCCACTTCATCTTACTAGGTCAAGCATCCTGATTTCCAAGCCCATAACATATAAATATTCGTTAAAAAAAAAAAGTGGTGGGCATAAGGCTGCTCATTAGTAAGATGTGGAATTTTTATGATGGTTTTTGTAGGATGGCCTTTTCCTGAAAGCCATTGCCTCTATTATGTTGACATGGATGGGTTTCCTGCATGATTATACTCTCTGGGACTTTCATCATGAGGGAAGGTTGGATTTTTTTCAGTTGGTTTTCTTACCAAACGAAAGTACCATACGTTTTCTGCCCTTCAATATATTTACCTTGTGCATTACATTTATTGACTCATGTATGTTGAACTATCCTGGAATATCTAAACAGCTCCACAGTCAGAATCTCTCATACTCTAACCCATTTGGTCACAATTCCAACCCCAGCAACAATTTACTCCCCCCCCCCCCATGGTCCTGGCCCTCAGTAATCTGGGAAATTTCCACTCTCCCTGGCATTGACCCTTTCTTTCTGTCTGTGACTGTGAGCCTCCTCTTTCCTCCTAGAGGAAATGTTTGACTTAGGAGAGAATGTTGGCTTACAGTACCCTGTGATGCAGCCTGACCACTCCTCAGTACTACCAAGATAAACTCACTGGGCTGCTCTACGTCAACATGTGTGCACTCCTTTAATTGTGAGCTTGCATTCTGTCCAAATTATGGGCAGGGCATTGTGGCTCACATGCTCAACCCTCAACCTCATCTCTCCAGAGGCAGGCAAATCTTTGACATCCAGACCTGACTGGTATATACCTTGAGTCAGTCCCGGGCCAAGCAGGCCTACACAGGTCTAACACAAACAATCCCAGAATGGTTCTCCAGGAGGCTCAGCGCCCAGATATTTTGCTTGGAGTAGGCAATCACCTGGAGTGGTTCAGGCATAGCCAGCAAATGCAGCCAGAGAAGGACAGGAAGGGAAGTTTAATGGAGTGGACAGGAGAGTGGAGATTTGCTAAGAACCTGAGGGTTGAGATGTAGACTCTGGTCAGCACGGATTTCCAGAGAGGTGTGGGCTTTTCAGGAATAGCCCGAGAGCTCATATGCTCAGGAACATTCAACTCAAACTAGAGTGTGACACTTGCTACCCCTCCCCCAGCCTTTATTGCCCCTCTTACTGACACTGAGGGGAAGGCAAGAAGTCAGAGTCTAGCTGCAAGAACTTCCTGCTTACCAACCATTTCTAAGTAGCAACAGCCAAAGGACCCTCAGCTGTCTTCTTCGTAATGAGTTTATTTAGCCAGCAATTGCTAAATTGTTTGGTAATTAATTAATTGTAAAGCACTATGCATCATTAATTTGTTAAAAGACACTCCTTTCTCTTGAGCCTAATACAGTATTCTTGTAAACATCCATCACTGTAGGATGCCGAGACCAACCTTAAGGCAAACTACACCCAAACTTAAAGCTTTTTTTCCCTCTTGGCAAAACAATGCAGTTTATTTTATTTGGTCTTTATTTGGAGGAGGAAACAGCTGAAAGTCAAGGTGTAGTGTTCCATCCTCTCTCTCACTTTGCACTTTTTAAAACGCTGCCCTTAAATGCCGGTGTTTGTCAAGTCGGTGTTCCATTCAGGGTACCCAATCCATTTTCTGAGTTGATGTGCTCAACAGGGGAGTTTTTGCCATTGTTGTGTTGTTATCCTGCTAGCACAGCTATTGCTGCACATGCCAGCTTTATTTTCACCTTTGAACAGGTAAACAGCATCTCATTGAACAAGTCTGAAAAGGATGAACCTTGGCTGTTTCTCTTGGTTTTGAATCAACTGTACTTGCAATTATGCTTATCTTGACGTTAACTGTGCCAGACACTTTCAGAGTTTATCAGGAAAGTATACAAATAATTTACAAAGTCATTGTGTGGTGACCTTAAAGACACATGCCACAACCTGGTACTGGGGGAATGCCCAGGAAGCCACAAGGATGACTGACCCCAAGGAAGACCTTCTGCTATCAGATTAAATGCTACCTTAATTACCATCATAAAACCCTCATCTAGCAACTGATGGAAGCAGAAGCAGTGATATAAGCATCGGGCTGAGCTACCAGAGTGCAGTCAAAGGGAGGGAGGAGTGGTAATATAATATGAGCAAAGATGTTAAGACCAGTTTGGGAATCATAAACAGCTGACCTGAGCTGGTCGGGGATCACTGACACTGGACTTACAGTGGGGGAATATGCATAGGACCAAACTAGGCCCTCTAAATGTGGGTGACGGTTGTGTGACTCAGGCAGTCTGTGCGGCCACCGGATTAATGTGATGTGGCAGACTTTGTTGACAACCCTTGGGAAGCTTAACATCTCTGAGGAATGGATGGGGGATAATGTGTGGGGGGGGTGGGGGAGGGGTAAAACAGAAGACGGGAGGGAGTGAGCACTGTGATTGGTATGTAAAATGAGAAAAGATTATTAAAACAATAGATCCATGCCACAAAATAACGTAAAAATTACATTAAGTGAAAACCCAGAGGTTGTGAGTCCAGGCCAAACAAATCCACATGTGAGCAACATTCATACTTACTGTTAAAGATCCCAAAGAGCCCAGGCCCTTTGCCCAGACCCCTGCTATGACAGGGCTGCAGAAAACAACTAGCAGGATATAGGTCCCTGACTCAGCAGGATGTGCTTTGTCCCTGACCTTATACAATGTCCCTGTCCTTGCCCTTCTTGCTAAAAAGAAACTCAGAGATATCCCTCTATATGGTCAGGAACCAATTAGGAGCTCAGCTAACAGGCTCTGAATGTGCTTCCCTGATAAAGGTGGAGTGTATTTACCACAGCAACCACCCAAGTGATAGCAACCTCCCTTGGGCAACAACTAACCAATTAACCAAAGATCTGTGCGCCAGCTTTGAGGTACGCCAATCCTCAGTCTGTAGCCCCCTAGATCTCCCCTTGCTTTTCCACCAATATGTGCCCTGCTCCACTGTTTCTCAAGGTCTCCTTGCTCCACAGATGCATCGGGCAGTCTAGAGACTCGGGAAGAGACTCTGCTTTTGCAACAGATCTGGTCTCTTGGTGGTCTTTGGGGATCTGGATTCTGGGTATAAAAATCATCATCCTTCCCCCGATCTCTGTGGTTCATATTCATACCCAGGTCTTTACTTACTCTGCTAGTGAACCAGTACATCTCCAACTCTACTCACCCCAAATAAAATACAGAAAAATACTTCCAGCTTCAAATCAGATCTGGGAATATATTTAAGCCAAATTAAACTTACTAAAATTCACTGAAGCATTTCCAACACAGTAGGCTGTCAAGACGAACCCAGGAAAGGGTTAGTCCACCATTGCCCGGAACCTCCTTCCAGTGTGGAAGTCCTAGACGGTCAGTTTTCACATGCAACGGAGAAAGAAATGAGGTGAAACTTGTGAAATGGAGAATTCATTCATGTTCTTTAAAATCATCCTTACGTTTTTGATTAAAAAAGAAGAAGAGTTTGTCTTGGACATAATTTCATTTTTCTGACCCATCTTCCGGGCATTTTAGAATTCTGCTTTTATCTAATTTCTTTTGTGAGAGTGTGTGCTCATGTGTGTTCACTACCATGGTGTGCATGTGAGTGGCATTGGACAATGAAGTCATCTATCCTGTGGGTCCAGATAAGTAAACTCAGGTTCATCGGCAAGCACCTCTATCTACTGACCCCGATTGCTAGCCCTGGAATATGACTTAAAATATTAACATAGTTGCTTAAAATGTCATTAGAAATGTTTTCTAAAAGAATGAACATATGACAACAGAATTATGTGGCTAAATAATAAAACACATCACATAAATACAGATCTTATTCAACTACCAACTATAGATCTGGGCTCATCTGAGCATATCTCCAATACTTGGGCTAAAATAATTTTTCTTTGTTTGTTTGCTTTGTTGTCTTAACTTTCTCACATTCTCAATCAGCTACCAGTGCTGTCAGATTGAGAATGACCTCTCCAGGAGAAACTTATTTAAATGAGGCCTTCAGGAAAATCCCTCTCATTATGCGGATGTGTCTGTTATAAACTCTGGAAATTGTTCTGCTGTGTCTATTACCCAGCGATGCTCTGCTTGGAGCCTCTCATCTGTGTTGAGTTTGATTCCTCTTTACTTTGATAAGCCACTAGAACTACTGCCAGGATCTTTCCTGCATGCTCTCTCCAGCCCGTTTCCAAAGTTTGTGTTTTCCTATTGGCCATGAGTATCTGACAAATCTCAAATCACTGTGATGGGTACTTCTCTGGATTTAGTTGCCACCTCGACCTCATTGAGAACCAACGACTGGATCAAGGCAAGGCAAAAGCCGCTC
The DNA here is from genome assembly GCF_943737965.1 of Phodopus roborovskii. Lineage (NCBI taxonomy): Eukaryota > Metazoa > Chordata > Mammalia > Rodentia > Cricetidae > Phodopus > Phodopus roborovskii. The sequence goes on from NW_026125282.1 coordinate 102,707, forward strand.
TCTTCCCTCCAGTGCTGTGACTTCCTGTTCCACTTTTTAAAAACTGAGTTTACACCATTTCCTTTGCTTCTCCCCCCAAATGAAGAGAAATTTTGTTTGACTTGTTTCTGAAACACAGACTACACTCAGTTATTTCAACTAGAAATTTCCTTTCCTTGCTCAAGCCAGTAAATGCTTTAGTCTTCTCTTTCCTTCTAAAATGTACTTTCATTTCCACTGTGGGAGTAGTTCCCATTTGTGCATTTCTAAAGACTTAATTTATCTTATTTACTTCTGTGTGCACTTACATGTGTGTGTACATATATACGTTCCCGTGTGTATCGTGCTCATAGAGGCCAAACAAAGGAGTGTTGGACCCCTTAACACTGTGAGTCACAGGCCTTTGCTGGGAACCACACACAGGTCTATGTAGAGCAGTGAGTTCCTTTAACTACTGAGATGTCCCTCTAACCTTCTACTTTATTCACAATAGATAATTAACTACCATCCAAACAGTCCTCTTCATCTTTGTCTGAATAGGGTCTCGCCATAAGTAAACAATGCCCAGTGATGGGGATTCAATAAAAGAATTGACATAATATATATAAGGCATATTTTCTTTAGGGATGATTATTGAGTTGGGTATAATTAAGTGGCAACTAATAGCTTCATGTAAACTATGGGGACCCTAATCAAGTACACACACATGGGGGCTTCATGTGTCATTACATACAGCTTTGACATCTGTGACTGGAAGACATACTTTAATTAATAATACTATGCTTCTACTTTCTATCCCATTACCCACTCTAAGTTAAGGGACTGTGACAGTACTGTGTTATCTAATGGTACCCTACACGAATTTTCACCCATGTTACAAAGTTATTGTGGCATTTCCAAAGACTTCCCCAGAACTAAGACCTAATTTATGGTCCTGACATTTCCACTTCCCTTTAAATACTCCTGGGACTAGTTAGTCACATGCAGGGTTTTAACCGCATTTTCTTTTAATTCTACCTTTTTGCCATTTAAATGATTTTATAGTCTGATCCTTTTAAATAGATGGCAACATTACATCAGAAAGATATGTATTAGTACAGAAATCCTTAAACACTCTAGGAAACTTTCTATTATGGAAGATCAACTTTTTTTCACCAATGTTTGCTTTTTCTCTGTTATTTTGTTATTCTGCCTCTGAGGTGTGTATGATATAATGACTTTCATCACCAGTAGAAATTGGCTTAACCTTTTAACACTGTCTATTCAGCACATTATATGTGTGTGTGTGTGTGTGTGTGTTTTGCTTGAGCAAAGATTGGAGGTTTACTTGTGGGCATAAGAAGGGTCCCTCAATCCATCCTGGATATTATATTTGCTAAGAAGCCTATTTCCTTTATCTTAAGGTCATGTTTGGCCTCTGTTTCTATTCCAAGTTCAAGAGGTACCAACTAGTGTCTGTTGTTTCACTAGGCTTTAAAACAAAAGCTTTCACAATGCCACTCATTTCACTCATCCTCTGAAATTACTGTAGATATTTCTAAAACTGGAAGGTTTTAGTATGATTTCCTGATAACCATTGCTTTTTTAACTACTGAAAATAGTTTTATATTACACTCACTCTCTCAATATATATACATACATATATATGTATGTATATATATTATTCTATATATCCTAAAGTCTTGTGTGTATTTCAAAGTCACAAATCATTGTGTTTCCATACTGCCTCTTTCCCCTTATTTTTCCAAAAACTATCTATTGTCCTATAACCTGTTACCAACAATGCAATGTAACAGATATTGCTTAAATGATCAACCATGTTTCCTCATCCTGGACACATAGGAAGTTACTTTCCTGATGGGAGATGTCATTCTGGATATGTTTCTCATGATGAATAAATCACTGTTGGCCAATAGGAAAGGAAGATAAGCGGGACTAAGAGACAAGGAGGAGAGAGGAAGGAGGAAGGAGGAGACAGCATGGAGAGTCTGGAGAAGGCAGAACTGCCAGCCACCTCTCCCTGGTAAGACCACGTGGAAATACATAGAAATAGGTTCATACTTAAGACAGAGCTAGACGATAAGAAACAAGTAACTGGCCAACAGCATTATATCTAATACAGAGTCTCAGGGCCTTAATTGGGGCTGGCGCAGCAGGACAAGACCAGCGGCGGGCGGAAAAACCTTACTCCTTACACTTTCCAGGTATCTTTGCGGGTGTGAATACATCATGTGAATAGATATGGCTGAACAATGTACTGAATACAATGATGGAAAGTTTCACAATAGACCCTTGTTTCTAGAAATATCTTCTCTCTCTCTCTCTCTCTCTCTCTCTCTCTCTCTCTCACACACACACACACACACACACACACACACACACACATATCCTGACACCTAGAAATTATATAGGAGTGGAATCTGATTGTCCCCATTGACTACTCAAAGGGAATCATATGAATATTACCTAGTGTCTCATGGACTCTGGTGAGGATTAAAAAAAATAAATGAGACCCATTTAGAGTAAGCAACCAGCACCTGAATAGATGGAGCAGGACAAAATATTCTTTGGGAACAATCAAATTAAAAATGTTTATAACACAAGAGTACACCAGAGGCTCTCATCTCAGGTGTTAAAATGTATTCTTAGAGCAAACACTGTCTGTGTTCTGCTGAAAATGCCTGTAAAAATGGCCACAAAGTGTCCAAAATGTTTTTGAGTATCTCAACTTGATCAGCTCCAACTAGAAATTACATTTAATCTCAAGAAGAAAAGACAACTCAAAGTTTCTGGAACCTAAATTGGTGAGATTTATGGGATTTGACAGAGAAATCACACTAGTACATCAGGACTGCAATTCTAAGGATCAGATGAAAGGTTAGATACCTAGATAGATGATGGAGACAGACAGACAGACAAACAGACAGCCTGACTGGAACAACAGGAACAGAAACCTATCCTAAAATTAATTACTTCCTCTCACAAAGCTCCATCTGCTAAAGGTTTCACAACCTTCTCAGCAATGCCACTAACTGGGAACAAGATTTCAAACATGTGAACCTTTTAGTGACATTTCCCATGCAAACCACAGCAGTCTCAACCCTGGGAACTAAGGGTACAGTGATAGCCATGAATGGTAGCACTGAGGGGTCTGTCTGTGTCATTATGCTGTCTGAACGCTCACTGAGCCCATCCTTCCATCCAGTCATTATATGGCAACAGCCTGAAAGAGCGAGTGTGTAAAGAATTACTGTGAGGCAATGTCCACGTTAAAACAAAGCCTTTTATGAGCTGCAGAGATAAAGTTCAGCATGGGCAAGAACACCACCATATGTCGTCTTAACATCAGTTATTAGGTTCCAAGAAATACCCCAGAAGTCAGATCCCTGTGTTAATTATACAAGAGTGTCGTGAGATAGTTTGATAACACTCTGACACTGCAGAGGCTGCCCAATAAAGTTATATGTTAAATCAGGGAACAGTGCCAGTTACTAGCTGACTGGAATTAGCCATAGAGAAGCCAGAAATTTGGGTAGAGAAAAGGAACAGAATGGAAAGGGCAATGGGTAGAGTTTGCGCTCTCTTGGTTCTGGGACAAGGGAAGAGATACATCTCTTGCAGTGTCTCTGGCCAAAAAGTTACAGTCAGCCAGTCACAACTCAGCCTCTCTGAGCTAGCAGGCTTTTGCTCTTGACTCCTGAGTCTTATTGGTAAATAGAACTATAGAGACTGCATTTAAACCTACACATCGTGGCTGTGGCTGACCAGAGCCGTTAGACTCGAAGACCGGCCAGGCTGTATGGCCTAAATAGCTAGTTGGTCACTGACTGGGGTGCCACAGATGATAATTAAAATATCAGTAGATTCATGTGCAGCCACTAAGCTGACAGAAAAACATCACAAAATAATATGTGTATCTGTATTGATGGTTTTTGTATTGCACATAAGTTTCTAAGAGTTTTACAAACAGGATCTCAGGAGATGCTACAAAATAGATTAGAAGCATAAAATCTTACCCTTGTGGTGTGAGTTCACATGCACCACTTTTAATATTACTGAATTCAAATACAACATAACCTTTCTTTTCTTTACTCTTCTAAATGTTGAAGCCACCAGAACATCTGTGGTGAAAATGAAATTCCCCAGCCATTGAGAGATAATGGCAATGCACCAGTTGTAGAAAGGTATTAACAGATTTTTCTCTTTTACATGGCTGTAATATTTTAATCAAGAACATAGTGCTTACATGAGCTATAAGTAGAGAGAGATGACAAGCAGAATGAAAAGCTGCCTCTGCTTGGAGAACTAAGCAGTTCATTCTGCAGATTAACCTGGCTCCTGTAAAAAATCCAGTGTCCCTGCAGAGGTTCACAAGCTGATGTCAGTGTGAGAAAAACACACAGCAGTTGGTTTTCAGTTTACCTCTTCACCATTTATATAGCTGATTAAAATAAAATGGAGGGTGCATTTATGTTTCACATGTTTTCCTTCCCCTATATATGAATGTTTTTAATTCATTTTCATGATTCATGTACATTTGTTTTGTATTCTTAGAGTGCTGTGATTATGTTGTAATTCACAAAATACAGTATCTTTTCTTCAGAGCCACTTTGGGAAAGGAGTGTGTGGCTGAAAGTAACCACAAGAACTTATTTTAGAAGATACTGCAATTATATGCTTTTGTGCAGAGGAAAGGCCCTGGATAATGAACTGCAAGTTGTTTAATTAGCACCTATTAGACACCTGCCATGGGGCATCAGATAAATACAGTGAAAAGGAAAATGATTGGCCTCATGCATGAATTAATTATAAGTATTGTCACACACCTTAAGTGAAGACATGCTGCCAATACTTATGCTAATGCATCGGGGCGTGGGGCCATTCCTCTAGCTGCAGAGAATTCTAACCACATCTTTAGCCAAACACATAGGTTTCAACCCAAAGTCTAACTATGTGCTTCTTCTTCCTGCCATGACACATGCTCTACAGCCACATCATTATCAGACACCCATGCCCAGACCTGGGGCTGGTTTTGATGGAGCCCCTCGTATACACTGTATTCTATCCACACAGCCTGTGAGCTATGACTTGAAAACTGAATCCTGATGTCAGTTCTGAGATACCAGATTCAGTTCCTACATCTTAATGCACCCCAAAAATGTTTGCCTCCTGTGCTACCAGAAGACCCACCTGGATGGTTCCCTGTTTTTTGCTCTTATACAACAACATCCTTTACATTTAATTTGTCATTTTAAATGTCTAAACAGGATTTAATGTCTCTAATACTGTCCACAGCAAAACCTTTCCTCACTTGAAACCAGTCATCCCTGTCTCCATAACTGTGACCTTCTTCACAAAACCCCTGGGCAACTCCATCCTCATTACTCTACCTTCTTCTTACTGTGTTTATTGATCTCAGAAATTCTATTCGTGAATTCTCCTTATCTGTTGACCCTCGTATTTGTCACTTGACAGCAACTTGCTAGCCTTGTCAGTGGCTACGTTCTCAGCAAAAATAGAAAAATGAATTTGACACAGAACAAGACAGCAAATATAAAAGTTTTAGAACTCAGAGTATATTCATGTTGAATAAAGAGAGATTCAATTTATAAATGTATCCTGGGGAACTGAGATAGATTTCAATAAATAAAACATTAAAATTGAAATTCAGACTTGAAACGTCAAATTAAAAAAAAACATTTCAGGATGCATTATATTAATAAATTTTGAAATCATTGAAGTTTATTTATAACTTATATTTTTACTACTAGAATGCCTTTAAAAAGAAAGGTAGTTAAATGAAATAAGATTATCTGTGATAATCTGAATTAATAAATACAAATAGGGCAAAAATTAACTTAAATTCAGAAAAGTAAATATAAATGTTTAATTATTGCATAACACATACTTGTGACAAAGTATTCTTTATTTATCATAAACATCTACTTTATGGACAATTTAATTGTTTTTACATGGTACTTTCATTTGATTGGATATCTAATATTTTAGAGCAAAATCTTATTATAAATACTTCAAAAATTTTTTGTAATTTCTTTCTTTCTTTGTAGTTTTGAGACAGGGTTTTTCTGTATAATAGCCCTGGCTTTCTTGGAACTTTCTTTGTAGACCTGGCCTCAACCTCAAAGAGATTCACCTGCCTCTGCTGGGATTAAAGGCTTTTGCCATCATGCCTGGCTTGAAAATTACTTCTTTAAGAAAATACCGGGGGAATATAGATCATTGATGATGTGTTTTTCTTGCATGTGCAAGGACCTAAGTTTAATACCCCCATGGCAAATGCTAGCAAGAACAAATCATCTAATGTGGAGTGACATGGAGTCCCAGGGCTAGAAAATACACAGAGGAAACAGAATTCCTACCTGACTGTGGAGTCATACACCTGTGCAGCATGATGTTGTTGGAGCATAAATAGACAGAGCATGAACAACAGACTAAAGAAATTATTTCATTCAAAACTGCTTGGAAAACTTGTTATTTGTTCATTTATTTATTTGTTTGGGTGTCTTACAGGAGTGTGGAGGAAAGGTCTCTTAAGAATATGGGTGACCCAAAGGCAATTGCATCTTTGAAAATAAATAATAAAAAAGCAACTGGGTGTGGGTGACAACTCAATACTGAGGCTCATTGTCCTTCTTGTAGGAAGCTCAAACAGAGTGTCCAGTCTCCCCAGAAATTGTCACTTCTTTGATTATCTTGTAGTGAGTTCTGATTGTAGAATATTATTTAAAGATGTGTTACATTCATTTAAGTTGTGAAAAGAGAGGTCATCTGGGACCTGCCATCAAGCCATACTAAGAGACACAGAAAATGAATGAAAGAAAAGGAATACAGAAATAGAGAATGGTTAAAGCCCAGAGGTAGTCTGGATAATTCAGAAAAAGCTGACAAGAAACAAGCCAAACTAAGGCTGCACATTCATAAGAAAGAAGAAGACTACATGCATGCATTTGGGAGCTGGTGCTCAAGCCCCCAAAGCACAAAGAGTAAAACACTGCCAACTGCAAGGCCTCGTGGTCCTTGTTAGGTTCACACAGAGGTGGCCTGCTAAGTTATATTCACTTGCTGAACATTAGGAATCTTCTTCCTCCCTTCAGGAGAAATTCTTTCCGTTCAGAGGAAATAGCTACACAGCAACCAATAACCCCTGCATTTTGAAGGGTGATGTCTAAGGACTGCCATGGCTGGTTAGCTGGCCTGAAATATAACGAGAACAGGTAGAGATATATGGAGGAATCTTGTCCCCCACTCCCAAACAGTAAGGAGGCTGGCGATATTGCCCAGTGGTTAGGAACACTTACTGCTTTCCCAAAGGACCAGGGGTCTGTTCCCATTATCCACAAGGTAGCTCACAACTATTAGTAACTTCAGTACCAGAGGATCCCTTGTCTCTTTATGGTCTCCATTGAAAATCTGGATATATTGTAGATGTGCATGAATACACAGTTCAATACATAATGAACTCTGTTTCAGTTTCTTTATTGTAATAACTATATCTTGTTAAAAGATATTATTTAAGGACTAACCCAGAAATATGACATCTTCTTACATGTAATCAAGTTAGTTTAATGGATCAATTCTCACATGTGAACAATGCATATAGAGTGAAGAAATTAATTTAATTCATTATTCAGCAATATTGAAGAAGGACATTTAAAAAGCAGTGGAGGATGCAGGTAACATTTGAATACTGTTAAAAATAATGGATCAATCTACAAACCTAAAAATGAGACAAATGATCCTGAAACAATCTGAGGGTCAGAAGCTCTTAGTAACTGAAAAAGTTTATGACTACCTCCCGAGGGTACCACATGCAAATGCTTATCATTGCAAGACTGTAGGCGTATAATTGTACAAGTTCATTGGCATCTGTGACACCATGAATGAAGCCCCCCCCAATTAGGTCACAGAGCAAGAATCTTGTTTTTAAAATGGTGGAATAGAAGTAGATCAGATCATTGAGAAAAATAAGTGAAAAGACCCAAGGGCAGAAAACAGAAACTAATGTCTCCCTCTCTGCAGATATGAATTAATAGGGTTGATCAGGAGCTAGAAATCAAGCCTACTTGTAACAAAATTGAATGTAGGAAGGGAGCACTAAATAAAAAGGATGTGAAAACATATGGTGTCCAGATCATAAGAAATGGAATGAAATAAATTCCAGACAAAGGAAAGAACTGGACTGACATAGGGAACTCAAAGTCCAATACAGTGTGTTTTTGAGTGCATGAATAATACGAAACATGGCTTTCAAAATTTTAGAGACTCGGGTATTTTGAAAGTAGGTAAGTGATACAGAGAAGAGTCAGTTAGGTAAATAAAATTGGATACTAGGCTTGGGTCTGAGGTTGGTGTTTCTAGAAAGATAATTTTTTAAAACTTATTTGTAATTTTCAGATCAGGTTGCACTATGTAACCCAGTCTGGAGCCAAAGTGTCTAGTTTCTTAGTCATGTGAATGCTACAGTGACAGGCATGTGACAGATTTCCCATGGCATCCTCTACATTGGTAGCATCCACACAGAGACTTCAGACAAAGATAGAAAAACAATGTTCCAACAGAGCAGAAACTCAACTGAGACCTACTGTTGCTTTTTCAACTGCCCAGCACAGGTTCATGCGTTTCAACACCATCTTCATAATTATTCCTTAATTCTTAGGAGATGATACTGATGTAGTTTTCTCATATTGGATATAATGTATTATGTGTGGTGTGTGTGTGTGTGTGTGTGTGTGTGTGTACACATCTGTGTAGATGACTAGAGAGCCTTGAAGAAGGTGCTGTATCACCTGGATCTGGAGTTACAGGCAATTGTGAATATATATGGGTACTAGGAACTGAGCCAAAGTCCTCTGTAAGAACAGCAAGCGTCCTTCATCACTATGTCACTGCTCCAGCCGCCAACTGCTTTTCTTGTATATGTAGCATTATCGTGCCACTAAGACAATACATTCTGTCTGTATTTTCTCTGGTATGCTTTAAATGAAAATCAAGGTACCTTAGAATGCAAAGGAAAACCATGATATCTTATGTGACGTTATCAAAAAGAAACTTGTGCTAAGACGGTGGCGAAGAGTCTGCATGTCAATCCCCCTGCTGTCATCTGCAGATCTCGACTTCGCCTTTATTTAACCACTCTCAGCACTGTCCTGAGATGAAGAAGAAAAAAAAGTGACTGAAATAACGGAGCCGGCCCTCCCCCTGAAGCCAAGCATGCATGACACTCTGCACAGCAAGTATATATTTGTATTTATGTATATCTATGTTTGTGTGTACGTTTCTTGGGCGACAGAATGTTCTTTGTGTAAAAGCTAGCAGGGAAACTTTCAGATGTCAGTTGCTATGGTGACTGCCTTTGTTAAAAAAAGTGAATTGTAGATTAAATAGTTTAATAATACACACGTACATGGTTAGCAGATAAACTACAGGTGCCCCACAGCCACAGCAATTTAAACCAGACCTTCAGAGACTTTTAAAATCTTCACTTCAGAAAGACACTTCTAATAATAAACTCACAGACACTGCCCCCATCCTCAGCTGAAGGCCACACATTTCCCCTCAGGGGAAAACCGTCCTCGCTAGATTCCACTGGAAATTAGAGGTAGAAAGCCCAAAGGCTTTAGAGCAAAAGTTGTCATTGCCCTTCTCAAATTCTGAGCACTCACAGCTTTGCACTTATATCCCCAGGGCAACACCCGAACACTGTCCCTTTGCATTCCAGATGTCACTGTGAGACTATTCTCGCAGACATCGAACACCTGGGCAAATTGTATTCATCACTCATATTTTAAGGGGCAGAACAGTGTGCATGTATTATATGACTGTTTAAAAAGTCATGGACACAGTTTTAACTACTAATTGATGTCAAACAGTTGTAGACAGAGAAAGGCAGACTTCTAGCAAATAGCAGTCAATAATTTTCTAGTGTAGTGCAGCTAAACTTTCAGGAACATCTTAGCGGTAACTACTTATTTTGTATTAGCAAGAAGAGTTTGTTACTCTCTGCTTCCATCTGCTCCTAACATAGGAAATGCAGACAACACCAACATACACATACATACAGCTGTGCACTAAAGCCTTCTGTGTGTGTGTGTGTGTGTGAGAGAGAGAGAGAGAGAGAGAGAGAGAGAGAGACAGAGACAGAGAGAGACAGAGAGAGAGAGAGTTTACAGGTTGTTCCTGTCTCTTTTCTCTCTCTTGGACAGTTTTCTGCTTCTTTAGCCCTATCTTAGCTCCATGAGACATAATGCATACTCCTAACTCTTCTGCATTTTTGATGAATAAGCGTCCTTCTACAGGAGCATCTCTCAGCTCATTGTTCAAGTGTGTGGTCGGATACCCGCCAGGTTTCACTTCCTTCACATCTAAGTTGAAACCTCTAGCCTAAAACCCAGATGTACTGCGGGAGACAGAAGTATGCATGCTATTGTTCCTAAATTTTGTGTTTAAATCTTATAATTTCAGCTTAATAAAACAAACTAAACTATGTATTCTTACTTGGTAGCTCATCTTTAAAATGCAATCAATAACAGCCTGTGCTCACTGTCTAATGGCAGCCTCTGCTATGTGCATTTGCTTGACTGTGTCTTCTGTGCCATAAACCTGCCTTGTAAGACTGTTGTGAAGATTAAATGTAATTTTAAAAGTGAGAAATAATCTTTCAATTGCTAATAACTGTAAATTGCTAGGCACAGTTTGTGAAGCTGTGCAGCTACTATGCTGGTGAGAGAGACAGACAGACATGGAGACACTGCTCACAGACTATCCTTTGGGGATGCGCTTTCCATCTCTAACACCTGGATCGATAAGCTGACAGCCTTGAGCTGTCTCCTCTTGAGGAGTTTGCTTTTGCTACAGAGAAGCCCCTTGCCCAAGGCTATGCCTAAGGAGAAGCCTTCACACGGTGATATGGAGAGGGGAGGCCTGTCCATTCTATTCCGAGGCAGGAAGCTTAGAGTGCCCACAAATGGGCTGAGGACTCATCAGTTCTGTTTGAGAGTTTGACAGCCCTGTGCCTAATCCCCAGCTTTCTCATGAATGATTGCTGCTGAGGTTGTGTGAGCATCTTTTACCCATATAGTGCATTCCTAATGTGTAACACAGACTTCTCACAAGTTTTAGCAGCCATGAACCCAAACAAAGCAATGACATGTGTTTGTAACTGCCATTCTGGCTTGTGTTAGTATAGCCAGATTCCATCACCTAAGTGCATATTAAGTGCTGACCTCAGACAAACTGGTGATCCCAAACTCACAGGTGACCATGAGGAATAGGGCAATAAACAATTGTTTATAGTACTTAGTTTTAAATGTTCTTTGCACTTTCATGTAAATATTAGAATATGTTGGTGAATTTCTGCTTATGAAAATCCTACTGCATTTTTTGATGCCCATCATAGTCAATGAGCTAATTAAGAGAGCTAACAAGCTCTCAATTAAGTGACAAAAAAACCTAGCCATCATAGGGAGATTATCTGAGTTATCAGTTTAGTGGGCACAGTGTTATTCTAAAAACTCCCAGGTGTCACTTCACACTTAAGACAATGTTGAACTTTTTACCCAAGGGCAACATGCTACATTTTTTTCCTTCCCAGAGATCTTACTATTGAAATGATGAGTCAGGAGTACAATCAATATAGGAACCTTGTTGCTTTAGTGAAAATTGGCAGCTCAATTTATTCATCTCACCAATGTTGATGTGGAATATTCCCCAAAGGCCATAATACACTTATTCACCACAAATGGTCATGGCTAGGGTTATTTCAACAACAACTCTCCTATAGAATCCGAGAATTTCGCAATGTGAAATCACTATTTGCATTTTCATATATTAGGATGGCATTGCTTCCGCTTAAGCAAGAACACATAAAAAGAGCACTCAAGTGTAAATTATAACTTTGAATAATTGTACAATAGTGATTATTTCCATTCCATCACCTTACACATATTCCTGTAATTAACATGCTGATGAAGGTGTCTAATTGTTGTAATGAATCTTTCCAGCACAATTATCTCTTTATATGAATTAAGTTGTAGAAATCCTGCAAAAACATCAACAGGCTTAAAGAATAGTACAACCCTCCAGGTGAAAGTAATAAACCACACATCTGGGTCCTGATTTATTTTAATTATGAAAAGCAGCTTTATAAACCTAGAACTAATTTCCTCAATGGTCAGTAATCTGAATGTTAAATCAATTGTGGAAAGGAAGCATTGGTCCTTTAATTTCCCCAGTAGAGTATCTACATCTGTACCCTTTCTTTTACTTGTGAGGAATCTGAGCCGTTCACATGACATAAAACTATAGAGGTATATGGACAGTTCTCTTTATAAAAAAAATTAATTTCTATTCCCAAGTTGAGTGAATAAGGCAAAAAAAAAAAAAAAAAAAAAAAAAAAAAAAACTTCAGCTATTTTGGGGTTATTATATTTTTCGGTGCCCCATTTAAAGCAAAATGTCCTTAATTGACTTGCAATGGTGGCAAATCGATTCTAGAATGTCAGGGACATCAGAAAACAGATGGCTGTATGGAATCCATTCCTCTCAGGAGCCACAGGGAGTTCCAGCTGTCCAGGGCTATGTGTAACATGTGCTATGCTGCCGCTCCGTTAGCTGGCCACTTCAGTGATGAGTGTATGAGCTGATCACCCTTTCCCTGTGAGAGTCCTGCCCCCTTTACATGCTGTCTATGTTGAATGCAGAGAACTGCATGAATTTGGGGAATACTAAAGGGTTTTATTTAAAAGGGCACACAAATAAACCCAATGTCTCAACTGATAAGCACACTCATTCTCTTCAGATTCATTCTGATATGAATAAGCATATCATCATCCTCTATTTTATTCCACAGAAGAGATAAGCTGAAAGATAATGAATAATAAGCATCTTCATGAACCCCAACCAAAAGTTTTTGTTCATCATTCAAAACAGTGTGTGAAACTTCAAGTGGTCCTTGCTTGAAGAACAAGAAAATGGTTTTACAAAACAAAACCATTGACTTCCCACACATGTGAGAAGTCAGCTATGGTTCTGTTAATACTCCAATCATATCAACATAATCATGTTGTACCATATAAAGATCAATTATGTATAAAAACAGTGAAATTCAAATGTGTTGTGTGTAAAGATGTGATTGATAATAGATATCTTCAATTTAAATAAATTACATATTATAAATTGTAGCTTTTGGTACGCCCCATGCTTGTATAGTCTTCTTGGAACAAGTGTGTACATACAAAACTATGTTTAAAGTACACAATAGCTATTTATATGGGATGATGGCTTCAAGGAAAACTGCCTTGAGTTTTACTCTTGCTTTGGAGTCTGTTCTTTGGAACTTCATGTACATACCCTCTAATGTTCTTCCTCTCCAAGATTCTAGTTTGAACACATGACCCACACCCACACTAAATGCTGACTCATTGTCTAGTCAACACTGCCAACTTCGACCATTTCAAAAGCAGCTTCTTCTCATGTTATAAACTTGTTTGTTTGCTCAGAATTCCAAGAAAGGGAAAAGAGTGTTTGGATTCTGCTCCTAGCATCCAAGGGCATTTCACAACTGCCCATGGTTCCAGTTTCAGAATATCTGACACTGTCTTGTGACCCCCCCCCCAGTGACACCAGGTGTCACGTGAATATTCTGCCTCTTTTGCTAAATGCTTCCTTACATCACAGTCCCTTGCAGGGATGTGCCTAAAGTACAAACCACATAACTTACTGTCACAAAACTTTGAACATACAAATACATAAAGTGAGAAATGCACCAGGTTAGTCACAGCCTTCAAGGCCATATAGCTATGAACTTCAATGCAAGATTAAACACTCATACTTAACAAGGTTGCTAAAACAGATAAATGTCAACTATTAAGCCACAATGGTATTTTTCTCAAAAATGTGAGCATTTTAAAGAAACTTTTGGTTATGGCTATTTGTAGAAAAATTGTGGAAGATCAAATAGCGTCTACCTAGAAAATAATTTATATTGTGATCTTACAGAGGCCAATATAACATTGACTTTTTAATCCCCCCACCCACAAAGCACCATAATAAATATAAAAAAGTCAGATAAAATGAACAAACAGAAAGTAGGTGTGGCAACATAAACTGGTAAAAAAACAAACTGTACACATGCACATACACATACAACACATATCTACACATACGCATACAAACACATATATACACAGATAAAGACACAGTTGCACACATACATACATACAAAAATCACCCAAATATACAAAAACACATATATACATGACAATATGCAAACACTTACATATACACACATACATATACTTTCATATCCCACAGTACAAATACATGAAAACACAACACACACACACACACACACACACACACACACACACACACACACACCATTCTGGTGCATAGCCCAAATGCGTACTCATTTGTGATTTCTTCCCAAAGCATCAAGTTGGTCAAGCCACTGTCCATGGAATTTGGATGTCTGTGCACACCACACTGAGGCATGATGATATAAATTTACAGATAACACTGGTGCTGTTCATGGCATTTGTAACACCCTCCATTACTCATCAATTGGTTACAGGCATAATGATATGTAAATTGAAATCAGTATTTCTTGTCTTTCACTTTTTGGTTGACAAATTGTCCAAGCTGTGACATTTACGTCAGAGGACACTTCATTAGCACATATTGAAACTCTCCTCATCTTTACATCCTCACAAGAATCTGCTAACTAAGTACAGCATCTCCATGTTTGGAAAGATGTCACCTCTTGACTTATGCTTATATACCAACATTGAGAAAGTGGAGGATGCATATAGGCTTGCTTTTCATTTTCATTAATTCTTTTCTCTACTGGTAGTCTCATGTAGGGAGCCAGGTGTATTGTTTGGGTAGCAGCCATCTTGAAGACTTAGGAGACACAAACATAACTCTGGCTTAACCCTCTGGATTTTTTCTTGTATTGGCCCTATTTTCATATAATTAGGACCAGAATGCTAAGGTGATTTCTAAACTACATCAATAGATTCAGTAGTTGTGATAAACTTTCAAGGCTTATCCATTCCTGGAGAAAGAATCTTAGAGGACTCTCTAGGAAGGATTTATTCCTTTTCTTCAGAAGAACATGAACTAAACTGAGAAATCTAAACAGATTCCCTGAGGACACCTGATAAGAGGCGCTGCTCTGTTTCCACATGCTGTATCTTTCCACAGTCAAACGTTGAATTTCTTACTCATAAGATAGTTTTAGTAATCCATCAACCCTGCTGGACCCATCCACATTTATCAGTTCAAAGTGCTGAAGTTATTACAGTTTTATAAATAACAGAAACTGGAACTGTAATTTATTAAACCATGTCTAAACCATTTGGGTCATTTTCTCATGAGTTTGAATACTGTTGCCTGTATTTTGAAAATCTGACCTTTACAAACACCTTCAAGCTTCAGGGCTCTGCTCTCACTCTCTACCAAGTGAGATATTAAAAAGCGCTTTTTGTCTACAGTGGTTGGATATGAAGACAGGTAAAGGGTTTGTGAATGTTAGCAGAGGTGGGAAATGGAGTCACAGAAGAAGGGATTTAAAACACAGTGTTCCAAAGGCATCTGGAAGGAACAGAAGAGATAAGGCTCACATTTTAAAGTATCTTAATCATTTTGTATATCATCTTTAACATATTAATAAATTGCAGTATACAAACTTAAGTTAAACCAACTTACTAATTTTTTTTCTAAAGAATTATAATGGATGATCTTGGAGTCTTCATGTTCAAGGCTCTTCATGACAAAGAGAGGCAGTTATTGAATATTTACAGTCTCCCATCCATTTGTTCTCAGCCAAAACATATGTAGTTCATTCTGTTAGCATACTGAAGTTTCAGAGTGAGTATTCAAATTCTTACTGACCTTAATGAGAGTCCTTACTGTTTCAAATATTTCATGGGGGAATGCTTGGTGCCATTGCTAACTTTAAGCCTGTGCTTAAGGTAGTACTGAAGAGTGACACTGTGGGGCTTGTGAATGATTGCTTGTATTCAAAGAAACCAGCAAATGATAGTCTCGTACTCATATAGTCTTACAACTATGACAGTCCGGGTCTGTCATTCATGAAAAGCCTGTGTGATGCCACACATCAAAGAATATACCAAGCACACTTGGAAAAGGACAGAGGGTCCCGTGCAGCACTGATGTACTGGCATATGGGGGCAGAACGAGCTCTCTGCAATGTTCCTGGAATTTTGATATGCTGGGGGTGCTTGACCCGAGGAACAGTGGAAGAATGTGCAAGAAAAACAAGGCTGAGATTGTTAATTGTGGAAAATCCTGGCCATGAAAAGATGAAGTGAGTATTTTGTCTTGGGCATTAAAAGACCTTACATCAGATGAACTGAGAATTCAGTTTGTTTTAGGACACTTTAGTAAAAAAAAAAAAAAATCTGTCTTGAAAGAAAGAAATGATTCTTGTGATTGTATAGCTCTTGATTGGATAAACTGGCTTTATCTGGGTGAGTAAAGAGAAGATGTTCCATTGGCAGGACTATGGCCTATGGGATCTACTATTTAATCTTTTTAACACGGAAGACACAAGATTAATAGTCATTTAATGATGTCAGACTTCCTTCCATGCTCAGGACCACTTAAATGTATATAATTTGTAGTATTGAAAACTGTCCAAAAGAGGTTTACAAAGCATGAAATAAATTTGAGTGTGGCAATAGTATTTTCATTTTAAGAAGTGGGAATTGTAGAATTGTATCTATATCTTATTCTTCCCATACTGCATGGAGAATTAGGACAGTGAGAGAAGGCAGGACTGTATACAGAGGAGACATGCATAATCATTTGAAAGGATTCTAAAAGTAATAATGGCATCCATTCCACCAACTCCAGAGCTTAGGAAAGACCAGATTGAAGTGTGGACTCTATGAGTTGAAGGAACTTGAACAGCTAACTTAGTTGAGGAGGCTTGAGAGAGAACAACCCTTAAATTACTGAAGGTGTAATGTATTTGGATAAAATGTGGATATTCTAAAATATCACCTCTATTGCTCTTATACTGAAATGAGTATCACATGAAGGTGCTATTCCAAGGGTTTAGGGAAGATGTAGAGTTGAGTGTGTTTCTTGTCTTGTATCTGTAGGTACTCAAACATTGGGAGATAAAAGATGTTCAGTGTCAACAAGAATTGGATTGGGTCTGATTAACCACATGGACAATTTAAACAGAGGGCTATGAAATCATGAGAATTCTACAAAGAGAATAGGTCAGATACAATTTGAACAGAGCAAAGAGGGTGTGGGGAAGCCACATTGCTAACCTGTTAATGTGTGTGTGTGTGTGTGTGTGTGTGTGTGTGTGTGTGTGTAACAGTGTGTGGCAGGGTAACAGTGATTATGGCAGCACTTTGGAATAAAGAGAAGACACTATTGTTGAGTCACTGAGGAGGTATTTATACATGATTCTATGTACCGTGGTGAACCAAAGCCTGGCCAGAGATCCCTAGACAGAGATCCCACTTTGTACTACATAACACAGGCAGAAGCACACTTGCATCAAAATCTAATATATTTTCTTTGCTGCAACAATGACAGTTTGATTGTCTTTCTATCATATGCCTTACTATTGTGTGTGTTTTTGTGTTAATGCATGATGGTGTATATGTGTATGAATGTGTGTATATTGATGCACCTACCCATTCAGACATTGTGGAGGCTAGAAACTGGTTTGGGGTGTCTTTTCAATAGCTCTCCACTCAGTGTTTGAGCTGAGGTCTCTCACTGAACCTGATATTTGGAGTCGGAGTCTGCATGACCTATAAGTGCCTGGGATCCATTTGTTGCTGAGGTTACAGACATTTGCAGCCATATCTAGATTTTCTGGGTGCTGGGTCCTGGAATTCTTCCTTACATTTTTTAGTAAATACTTTTCCCAGCCTGTTGAATCATCTCCCCAGTCTCTAATCTCTTATTTTGTAATTCTTCAAGTATATTTTCTAATCTTCCTGCACTCCCACATCCAATACCAAGACTTGCAATAGCATCCCGAGAAAGATTTGTACATTGCTGAATATGGGGGGTGGGGATGGGTGGTCAGTACTGCTCTGAATGCATACTCATTTATGTAAATGCACATCTATTTATATGCTGTAATTTCCCAGAGAGCAAAAAACCCCACCAGTTTCCTTTTCTTGACAGTGATTTAGGATGCTATCAAACCGGTTAACATTCAATTGACCGAGTTTAGTTTTTGTTGTTGTTGTTCGGAATTAGGTCATCCATATACAGTCCCCCAGTGAAGGGGAAAGTGGCGAGAGCCCCTAAACAAATTGTGAGCATGTGGGGAAGGGTAGGGAGATAGAAGAGGGAGAAAAGGGGAACAACGGAGGGGAAGGGAAACATGACAGATCAGGAAGATTGAATGGGGAGATCAATAGAGGAGAGCAAGAAAAGAGACACATCAATAGAGGGAGACATTATAGGGCTAAAGGGAAATCTGACACGAGAGAAATATCCAGAGTTCTACAAGCATGACCCCAACTAACAATCTACAAAACAGTGGGGAGGCTACCTTAAATGTCCTTCCCCTATAATGAGAATGATGGCTACCTTATATGCCATCCTAGAGCCCTCATCCAGTAGCTGATGGGAGCACAAGCAGACACCTACAGCTAAGCACTGAGCCAAACTCCTGGAATCCAGTTGTAGAGAGGGAACAGTGATGAGCAAAGGGGTCAAGACCACACTGTGAAAACCCACAGAAACAGGTGAGCTGAGCAACTGGAAACTCATGGACCCCAGTCTGACAGCTGGGGAATCAACATAAGATCAAACTAGGCCTCTTGAATGTCAGCTTGAAGGACTGGGCAGTCTATTGGGCCTCTGGTAGTGGAACCAGGATGTATCCCTAGGGCATGAATGGACATTGGGGAGCCCATTCCCCATGGAGGAATACTCCCTACTCCCGTACCCTAGAAACATTGGGGAGGGCCTAGGCCCTGCCCCAAATGACTTGACTGATTTTGATGATCCTGCATGGAAGTCATCACCCTCCCTGAGTAGTGGGTGGGAAATAGGATGAGGGGGGATGGCTGAGGACATGGGAGGATGGGAGGAAGAGGGAACTGGAATTGATATGAACAAAAAGATTGTTTCTAATTTAAACAGAATTTATAAAATATGACATTATTAGAAAATAAAAGTCGATGCACTCATGAGCAGCTTCACTTGCTACCACTGAAATGGGCACTAGTTTGGGGTAACATATGGCATGCCACTCTGTGTAAAGTGATTTTACTGTTACAAACTGTCATTCTGAGGAAAATAAAAGAAGTGTGGGTGAAAGCTTCGCAATGAACAAATCATGATAGTATAGTCTAAGTAAACAGCGGCTCAGAAGAACATCTTTATGAAAAGCTTCTTGTTGGGACCACTGATAATAGTTTCTCCAAACCTATGTGTCTTTGGCATGGCCACTAAAACAAGAAGCATGTCCACATGAAAGTTGGATTTAAAACGTCTTTGCCCATTGTTCTTTTGTCTTCAGTACATCTGCATTTCTGAATATTAGGAAAGCATCAGGGTGGTTCCTTTAGTGTAGCAGCACAGAGCACCTCTGTTTTGAGATTGGCCGTGCTGTGTTCCTGTAATGGAACTGGACTGGTTCTCAAGTAAAAAAGTTTTGGGTCTTCAGTGGGTGATATAGAAAACACAACACATTCCTTTATTCAACAGAAGGTTCAGAGACCCTTGCAACATATTGAAGAATTCACCAACCTCTCCCCTGCAGGCTATGGAAAACCTGAACTTTTGATATAAAGTGATAAGCTTTCGAAAACTTCGAATAGCTAGATAAACAATGCCATCTGCTAATGTCCCCTTGGCTGACTTTGCTACTGAGCAACCATGCAAATTTTTACCAGGATGTCTTTGTTTCATTTAGCAGGGCAGAGTTGTTATTAACAAGGAATGCTTAATTTTCCAAATGCAAATAGATAATTAAAACCTAACCGGTACAATACTATTTAAAATGTATTCCTAAAAGCATTCTTTTGAGAGTATTTGGTGAATTTAAGCCTAGATTATGCTTGTAATAAGCCTGGGTAGTTAAGTAGGAGCTTTTGTGCTTTCATAAGCTATCCCTCCACAGGGTAGTATCTCATGGCCATTGATTAGAAACTAAAAGAATGGGTTATTTCTCCAGGAGAATTCTTAAAACAAGGTATATTTCGGCAGTATTTAGAAAGACATTCTATTGGTGAAGAACTCACCATCATTTTTCTTATTAAATGTCATGTATGGACTCATTTCTCCCCAGATTACTTTTTTGTACCGACACACAATTTGCTCTGTTTTTATCAACTCCTCAACAAACTCCACATGGAGATCCTGTCTGTTGAACAGGAGTATTCTGAACTAGGTAGCTCCCCAGCTTGGTCTTCAGAAGCCAATGATAATTATTGCTGGAGAACTTCTCAAGACCATGGTAAGCCATAGGAAACTGTGGTTCTTCAGGCTGCCTTCACCGGGCTAGTTCCTAAGTACATCATTAGCATTCAGGAGGAATTTTTAAAAGACAATGGTGAGTGAGAGAAAATAGCCTTTAAAATGATGGCTGCTATATTTTTAAAGAATGATTCATTGCCAGTAAAGCTTTCAAAAGATGCCATAGTGTATATCATGGTGAGCATGGATTTCCATATTAGAGAGTTGTAAGGAAATATCTCCCATGAATATGAACTTCACCTGACAGGGAACCCAAGTCATTACCGCCAAAGTGATCAATAACCACCGCTAATGTGTGCAGCTGGCGACACAGACCTGATCAATAAAACCTGCCACATGCTCTTGTTTTAGGAAATGAAGCCTTTTAGTACTTAATTAAGGGAGAGACCTCACATCCGTGGAGATGTCTGCAATGAATGTTACCACAGAGCACAAGGGGAGGAATATGAGTTTGCTATGAAAGAGCTGTGTAAGGAAGGTAGAAAGCAGGGCCACAAAATAGGAGAACTTGTTGCTTCCTTACTGTTAAACTGTTATCCTATACAAAATCTTAGTCTGCTCAAAGTGAGAAAATGAAGAGTCAGTGTCAGAAGTTTGGGAAATGGAAGGAAATCAAACTTGCTTAACAGAGTTCTTGGTTTTTTGTTGGTTTTTGTTCTGTTTTGTTGTTTTTTATTGAAAATAGATTGTTTTTCTTCACATAATATACCATGATTGTGATTTTCCCATTCTCTATACTTGCAGTTCCTACTCATTTCCATTTCTAACTGGATCCACCCTCCTTTTGGTCGTCATTAAAAAAAAAAAAGAAAGGTTTCTATGGGATAATAATAAAATAATAATAAACAATTAAATAAATAAAAAACAACTTAACACATCAGAATGGAGCATAAGAAACAAACAGAAGGAAAGGAGTCCAGGAGAAGACACAAGAAATAGTTACAAACACAGCCACTGGTTCTTAAACTCAGGACTCTGATAAAAACATCTCAGGAAGGGAAAACAATCAAGATCTTTTGGGAAAGTGGGGGTGGGGTAAAGGAAGGAGATGGGACAAGGGAAGAGGAGGGATCAGGTAGGCCAAGTTGGGGGGAGGGACAAAGGAGGAGAGAGCAATGGAAAGGTTGCTTGATAGAGGGAATCATGGGGTTAGAGAGAAGCCTGGTTCTAGAAAAATTCCCAGGTATCCACAGCTAAGGATGATCCCAGCTAAGACTCCTACCAATAGTGGCGAGGGTGGCTGAATGGGGCCTTCCCCTTTAATTGCGAATGCCCTATTTGTCTTTAGAGAACCTACACCTTTCTGTACCAAAGAGTCTAGCACATGGGAATGAGGGGTTGATGTGAGGACCTGCTCAATTTCTCCAGGTTCAGTGACTTGTTGTCTTCAGCAACAGGGCCTTGCCATCAGTAGCTGAGAGCAATATACAGTTTTGGAGGTGTAAGTGAAACACCTGTGGCCAAAAACTCAATAAGATGTAACGTGTTACTGGCATTAAGTATTTTATTTGGTTAAAAAGAGATATCCATTTGGAGCAATGTCTCCCCAGTTATTAGATCTTATTAAGATTGTCTTCTTATATGTATATATGCATATACTAGGAAGCTTCTAGTGCATTAAGTTTATATACTACTCCATAAATGTCCCTGGAGTTTAGATATTTCTCTTTATTGTCCCCCTCTTCCTTCTCACTCCAGACTCTTCCATCCATAAGTATTGTATTTCCCTTTTCTTGGAAGATTTCTCTTTCCCTATTCACCAATCCTTTACTTAAAATCTGTAATTCTAGGGATAGAAGTTTGCTTATTTTTGATTAATAACTAACACCCACATATGTGTGAATATTACTGCATTTGTCTTTCTGGATCTGTGGTACTCTCAGGATATTATTATTATTTTTTTTTTTTTTTTGTTCTAGTACCATCCATTTACCTAAGAATTTCATGACATTTTTAACATCTGTATAGTATTCCATTGTGGAAATTTGCCACATTTTCTTTGTCTGTTCTTCAGTTGAGCAACATCTAGGTGGTTTCCTGTTTCTGTTTATAGTGACTAGGATGGCAATAAGCATGGTTGTGCACGTGTCTCTAGGGTAGGATTAACTGTTCTTTTGCATGTGCTTAGGAGCACTAGAGTCTCCTCTGAAGGGAAAATTCTCATCTCCTGAGGAACCGCCAAGCTGATTTCTGTAGAGACTGAACAAGTCTGCACTCCCAACAGCAGGGTTAGAGTGTTGCCCTTGCTCCATCCACACCCTGCCAGTATGAGCTGTCACTTGCATTTTTGGTCTTAACCATTTTGACAGGTGTAAGATGAAATCCCAAAGTAGTTTTGATTTGCATTTCCCTGATGAATAAGGATGTTGAACATTTCTTTAAGTGATTCTCTGCCACTTGAATTTCTTTTCTTTTTCTTTTTTTTCTTTTTTGAGAATAACCTGTGTGTTTTATGTGGGATACTTGTGTTTTTTTTTTGTTTGTTTGTTTGTTTGTTTTTGATATCTATGTTTTTAAGTTCTTTATGGATTTCTTTGATATTAGTCCTGAACTGAATAGGTGGCTGATAAAAATATTTTTCCCTTCTGTAGGATGCTGTTTTGTCTGAATGATAATGTCTTTGCTGTATGATGCTTTTAGTTTTTCAAAATCCCATTAATTTATACTTGATCTCAGTGTTGGAGGACCTTGAATTCTTGAAGTGCCTATACAAGTGGTGTTATGTAGAGAAAATTGTCTACTGTGCCCGTGCATTCAAGAATATTCTCCATTTTTTTCTTCTGTGTGATTCAGTGTATCTGATTTTAGGTTAAGATCTTTGATCCATTTGGAGTTGAGTTTTGTGCAGTGTAAGAAATATGGATCTATTTGGATTATTCTACATTCAGTCATCCAGCTTGACCAGCATCATTTGTTGAAGATGCTGTTTTTTTGTTCCCTTATCTGTTTTTGGCTTATTTATGAAAATCTGGCATCCATAGTTTTTTAGATCTAGGTCTAGATTTTTTATTCTGTTCTAACACCCAATTAAACTTTATTGATCAACAAATCTGCTTTGTGCCAATACAATGCTAATTTTATTATTGTAGGTCTATGGTAACATTTGAAGTAAACAATAGTGAAAACTGCAGTAATTTTTTTAATATTTACGATTGTTTTAGTCATCCTAGCTTTATTTTGATTCCACATAAAGCTGGAATTTGTCTTTGCAAGGCCTGTAAAAAATTGGGTTACAATTTTGAAGGGAATTGCATCCATTTTGTAGGTTGCTTTGGATAAAATGGACTATTTTATTATGTTAATCCTACTGATCCCTGAGAATGGGAGAACTTTTTATTTTCATTTTCTGAATTTTTTTTTTTAATTCGTTGACTTGAAGATTTTATCTTACAAGTCTTTCACTTGCTTGGTTAGAGTTATCCCAAGATATTTTGTATTATCTACGCTATTCTGAGAGGTGTTGTTTCCTTGACTTTTTTTCTCAGTCCATTTGTCATTTGTATACAGGAGCTACTGATTATTGTGAGATAATGTTTTATACACCTACATTGCTCAAAGTGTTTATTATCTGTGGAAGTTTCCTGGTGGTAATGTTTGGGATCACTTATGTTTACTATTGTATGGCATGCAAATAAGGATACTTTGAGTTCTTCATTTCCAATTTGTTTCCCCTTGATCTGCATTTGTTATTGTTCTCACTAAGAGTTCAAGTACTATATTGAATAGGTATGGAGAGAGTGGACAACCTTGTCTTGTTCCTGATTTTAATGAAATTTCTTTAGGGTTTTCTCCAAAATTTGGTGGTGGTGTCTATAGTCTTGTTTTAAATTGAATTTATTGTATTGAGATATATCTCTTATATTCCTGCATGTCTTTTAGTTTATTTATATGGTGGATTATGTCTACCAATTTATGAATATTGAAACTTTTCTGTATCTCTAGGATAAGGCCTACTTGATTATGGTGGGTGGGTTTTGATATTTTCTTGGATTCAGTTTGCAAATACTTTATTGATTTTTCCATCTATATTCATGAGGAAATTTTGTTTATAATTCTTTTTCTTTTTTGTATCTCTATGTACTTTTGACATCAGGGTAATTGTGGCATTGTAAAATGAATTTGGCCATGTTCTTCTGTTTCTATTTTGTGGAATAATTTAAGGAGAACTAATCCTCAAAAGTTTGGTAGAATTCTTTGCTAAAATCATTGGCCCCTGTAAATTTTTTGTTGTTATTTTTAATAGACTTTTAAAATGCCTACTCTATTTCAATAAAAATTAAAGGTCTGTTTTAATTGCTTAACTGATATTAATTTAACTTTTATAGGTGGTGTAAATAAGGAAAATTATTCATGTCATTTTGTTTTTCCAATTAAGTAGAATACTGATTTTTGAAGTCTGTCCTTATGATTCTCATTTCATCTGTGATTGTTGTTATATCCTGTCTTTCTTTCTAATTTTGTTAACTTGGATAATCTCTCTCTGCCTTTTAGTTAATTTGAATATGTTTACCAATTTTCAAAAAATAAACTTCTATTCATTGTTTATTTACATCTATTTTATTTATTTCTACCCCAAAATTGATTATTTCTTGCAGTCTACTTATTTTAGGTGTGCATTCATCTTTTAGGTATAGTGTACTGTTAACTTAATAGTATGAGAATTTACCAATTTTTCCTAGTAGTCATTTAGTACTATGAGTGTGCCTCTTAAACTTTCATCATTGTTTCCCATAATTTTAGGTATGTCATCTAATAATTTTTATTCAATTTTGAAATATTGTTAATTTCTTTTATAATTTCTGTCTTGACCCATTTTTATTCACTTGATTTGTTTAATATCCATGAGTGTATAAGCTTTCTGTTTTTTCTGTTGTTCTTCATATCCAGTTCTAATCCATGGTAGTCAGATATTATTCAGGGTGTTGTTTTGATTTTCTTGTATTGTGTAGATATGTAACTCCAGTAACTTGGAAGCTTTTAGAATCACAAGTTCAAATGAAGTCTGAGAAACTTTGTCTTACTGTATATTATGTAGTAATTTCTCTGAAGCCAAATATTACATTCAGAAGAGAAAATTGTTTACAGTCTGGGAGGAAACAATCCACTAGGCTAGAGAAATCTATGAAACTTAATGGGTTCACTAGGTCCCTCCTTCCCTTGGCTTATATAAGCAGTAGTAATGGCTGTGCAGAGAGGAATTCCCCAGAGTAGCCAAGATTCCAGAAAGAATTCTGTAGTTTATCTACTTATGTGGATGGCATGGAACAGTTTCCAAGGATGCAACTTTCATGAGATTCCACTTGTGCTGGTACAGGCTACTTCTGAGTCCTCCATTCTCCTATACATAGCTTTTCCATTACAATCCTGCAAGTAAGCTCAATAAAGCATTATTCTTCACATTTGACTACAGTGCTATTATTATTCTGATCTGTGTTTGGTCCCCTACATTACATGGATACCCCAGTATCTGACTTCAGGATCCAGAGTCACACACTGGAAGGAAAAGAAACAATTTTCCGGGAAATTGCCTCAAATATGCTACAAAAGCATAAAAGCAATTTGTGGAAACTTTCATCAAGTATGTGATCTAATGGTGCTGTGAACTGTCTCTCAGGATCAGGATGGTATTACAGGATGTTCTAGATAAACTAAACTAATGAGGAAGCAGAAGCACACTATGGGAAAACACCATTCACATAATTGCCTAGACAATTAAATCCATTTCAAATAGTCATTGATTTTATAAATTAATAAAGTACACAGACTATAACAAACATAGAAAATTAAGCTTAAAAATGTAACTTTTCTAAAATTAAAATCTAATTTGGGTGTGGTGGCTTATGTTTAAAATCCCATAAAAAGTTGACAAGCTAATGTAAAAGGGTTTCCTTGAGTACAGTCTGGTCTGGAAGGAGACCACTTTTCTTTGATCAGCTGCTGTAATCTATATAACCACAGAAGTTAGGAACAGGGTAAAGACTAAGAGAGGAGGAGGGACCTCCCTAAGAAAGGGAAATAGAATAAATAATTAGGGGTTGACAGGGAAAGGGAGGATCAAAACTGGAGGCAGAGTAAAGAGAGGACTAAGAGAGACTATGGGGTAGCTAAAACTAAGGATAATTGGAGAACTTCAGTGGAAACTTGCTACAGTAGAATTACTTAAAAGATATTCCTAAATTGTATAACCAGATAATGTGGGAGACAAAACCCCAACTGGACATCTTTTGTCACTAAAAGAAATCTGCAGTGTGAGGCATGAATTACACCTAATTTAGTTGTTGGCAGAAGGGGCTGCATGGGAAATCCTAAACAATCCAGACTATTCCCAAAGACATTGGCTCTCCACAATCTAATGGTAATGCCTTATTGCTGAAGACAGCATCTATATAACTCGTTCATCATGGAGAAGCTGAGCTGGTACCTAGAATCTTCTTCATACTGACTAGTGTTCATACACTGGAAGTTGTCTACATATTACCAGAGGAGAAAAGGAAACACATATCCAACTACAGAGTTAATCTGTTGGCAATATACACTAGTTCAAAAATGACAAAACAAAAATAGTTGTGAGAGTGCCTAACCACTGTCTGACTGGATTTGAGGCCCACTCCATAAGATGTAGGCCATCCCAAACACTGTTCATGTAGACAAGTGTCTAGACCTTGCTAAAAATGAGATACGATTTTTTCTGTTACAGGAAGCTGACAATAAAGTGACTCCTAAAGGCATTCTTCTGTACTTATAGATCAGTGCCTTTCCCAGCTATCATCAGAGAAGCTTCCTCCTGCACAAGAGAGGAACAACTTCAGAGACCCACAACTGCACAATATGGAGAGAGCGATAGAACTTCCTTGTCAAACTTTCCAGGCTTAAATGGGATGTCTCCATAAAATCCCTTCCCATGGGGCCCAGGAATCTACAGAAAAGAGGGTAGAAAGACTGGAAGAGCTAGTGGGTGTAGAAGACACCAAGGAATCAAGGTCTAATACATACAAAAGGACTAATGCAAACATCCATTCGAAGAGACTATGACTTCATGCATAGGCTAGGTACCACCCCCCAATGCTGACCTGGTTATTAGACACAAGCCCCCTTCACTAACCCAAAAGATATTTTTAGTTAACAACCACTCTCAAGAGAAAATTTTTTTTCTCAAATGGAGTCTCAGTGGGTGTACAAACCACACTTGAGGGCATGTCCATACTGAGCAGTTGGTGGCTTGCACCAAACACATTCAATGCTCTTCTGGGAGTATTTTGTTTCACAGTGCTTTGTTGGAGTATTTTGTTGTTTTTGTTTTGCTGTATTTTGTCTTTTGTTTTTGTTTTGTTGTTTTTTTTTTTTAACCTTACAGGATTCTTGCTTATATATTATGGTTTCTGCTTTTATTTTTATGTGATTTCTTTGTGTCTCTGCATCTACGTTTCTTGTGCTTTTGCTTTAGCTCTATTTTGTCTGTTACTTTTGTTGTTTGTTTTATCCTATTCTGGTTTCTTTTCTTTTATTGTTGTATTATTCACTTTTTAGGTGCCTGTTTTCTAATAATAGACCATGGAAGGGTGTTGGTTTGGGTGGGTGGTTAGGTGAGAATGATCTCAGAGGAGTTAGGAAATTGAAAACTGTAATAAAAATATATTGCATGAAAAAACCATTTTCCATTAGTAAATCTAAAATGAATAAAGAAAAAAAGAGAGAGAGAGAAAGAAGAGGCTAGAACAAAGAAAAAGACAGATGTATTAGGATAGGGATAGCAACTAAAAACCTTTAAATACAAAGTCTGTTTCCTTTTCCCTAGTCAAGATAACAGTGTCCTCTGAAAGGCTCTAAAGGTAAAGACAGCCTTCAGGAGGTAATGAGAAAGTGGGAATAGATGTTTCCTTTCTTCTCTCTGTGATGGAGATCTGGAAGAAGTAACTAAAGAAGGGAAAGTAAATGTTGGATCATAGTCTTTGATTTTCATCTACAGTAGCAAAGGGCATGCTAGCTGGAGTATCTATGTTGTTCAAACAACTCTACAAACCACAAACAAGAGTGGGAAACTCAAAACCATTGGCAAATGCATAACATTCCAGTTTTAAAAATTATCAGGGAGTAGAGTGTGGGTTTTGAAGAGGTTCATTTTGAGTATATTCCCAAGGGGTAGGGGCAGGCATAGCAGTGAATTTCTGTGCTGCTTTGAATGCAAATGGCCCCGTAGGGAATGGCACTATTAGGAGGCATGACCTTGTTAGAGGAAGTACATCACTGGGGGTGAACTTTTAGGTTTCAGAAGCCCAAGCCAGGACCAGTGGTTCATTCTCCCTTCCTGCTTCCTGCCAATCTCTATGTAGAACTCCTAGCTTCCTCTCTATTGCCAAGTTTGCCTCTGTGCTGCCAAGCTTCCTGCTATGTTGGTAATTGTAATGCCTTTTCAACCTCACAAACAAGCTCCCAGAAAATGATACAGATACTCTTATTAATTATGAAAGCTCAGCCTATAATTTAGGCTTGTTCCTAATTAGCTCTTATGATTTAAACTGCACTTTTACTAATCTATGTTCTGCTGTATGGTATCATTCTAGGTGCCAGAATCATTCAGTGTCTGGATGACTTCTCTGCCCCTCTTCTTCCCAGAGCTCCCTCTGTCCCCAGAAGTCCCACCTTTACCTCTTCATAGATATTGACTGCTTAACTTTTAATTACACAAATCAAAGCAATACATTTTCACACAGTGTACAAATATCCCACACAGACGTGACCTATAAACTGTAAACCAGGCCCATATTAAATGTTTTCTTTTGTAAGAGTTATCATGGTAATGATGTCTCTTCACAGCAATAAAGCCCCAAGACTGTCTCTATGTTCGGTCATAAATTATTTTTCATTTCAACACTTTAAAATGGACTTCATAGAATCTGTTTTTATAGCAGTTTTTCTCCTATTTATAAACTTTATGAAATTCATGATCATCTGAGACCAATGAAAGTTATTCAAATTTTAACTTCTACTTTTTTTAGTTTACTGGAGTCTGTAATTGGCAGCTAAGAACAATAAATAGATCATCAGGATATGAAGCTCTGATCTGTGGAATTAGTATTTACTTTTTCTAGTAACAGCACAAACTCAGAAATTGTTATTTGAAATTTATATGCACTTATTGGTGTGAAGGGTGGCTTAAAATGAAGATCTGAATAGCAAAAATATCAGGGACATAACGCACTTAAAGTAGCCATTAATCTCACTATAGGCAGAGGGCATTTATGGTCTTTTCTCACCTGCCACCATTGGAGTCTTAGACCTGCACTCACCAGAAGAGGTGAGTGCTGGGCCTTATCCTGCCCACTTTCCCTGACTGGAGCCCCTGACTCACAGTCCCCAGTGCTGTCTTGACACTGGATATGCCATGGAGACCTGGAGGCAAACCAGAACATTCAGCATCAGTAGACAGTGGGTTTTTCTTAATGGCCTTAGCTTTTGGTGGTAAACATGAGCTGAAATAGTGACTATGCCTTTGTTTTAGGAAACAAACCAACTCACCTTGTAACTGAAGCCTTGTCCTTCACTTTCATTTCCACACAGCAGACATGTTTGGATTCTAAAGTGGAGAGGACACTGCCCTTAGGCTCACTATGGGGTGACTATCTATATCTACATGTTATTTAGAACACCTAGGACATGTCGATTATTATTATATGTATTCATGAACAACTCATGGGAAAATAACTAACCCTAAATTAGGTAATTACTATGCATAGTACGTAATGTTTCTGATTAGTATTAGTTAATTTAATTATATAACTTTGAGATATGGAAAATCTAAACTGAAAACATTTGCTTTCTTCCAAATTATATGAACCTACATAGCTTGTCACGTTTCTTTGTGTGCATTTGTTAAATATGTTGTCATTGGAACGTGGTATTGAAGTTAATCTATTAAATTGTATTCTCTATAACATCTTTTGAATAAGTAGTCATACTGCAACAGTTTGTGTTGTTAATGGTCATTTGTTTACTTATTAAAGAGCCTTATTGTTTCTTGAATCCAGTATAATCTTTCCTGTAACTTCTCTGTATCATAATTAAATGGATATTAGCAGATAATGTCAGTCATTAAGGTTTACCCAATTAAGACTACTGTGATTAGAGGGACTAAACAAGTACAAGACAAACTTTTCAGAGCTGAGAAGTATTGAAAGGTCTAGAAATCATTCCATCTTGAAGAAAAATATTTACAAATTTGCACAAACTTTAACGGATTTCATCTACCTGAAAGTGAAGCTTAGTGCAAATGAAAACTAAAGCTTTAATAAAAAGTTAATGATTTCATATATTTTGAAATCTAATTTAATTTTATAAGTTTATGTAACACAGTGTTATACAATTAGGTCAAGGTAGTTTTGAGGTTAACCTTTCTCACTGAATCACTATGGGTAGTTAGTCATGAAAGGTTTCAGAAGGGACATCCATGTATTTACTGTGCTTTGAAATATTCCCTACATTCTCATGGGAAGCCTGAATTTCCCGGGCATTTACAGCGTTTAATTGCAGATAAACAGATCAAAGACAATGGTTTTCATTGACCAGGATGTTTACTTCCATACTCAGAAATGAGTTCTGTGTTTGGGGGAGGGGGTGCACAGAGGAAGAGAGACAGATTATACATACTGCACCTATTTTCATTACCTATGTAATAAATTCTATCTTCTCCATATGTGTGTGTGTGAGAGAGAGAGAGAGAGAGAGAGAGATAAAGAGAGAGAGAGAGAGAAAGAGGAGAGAAGGTGTGTGTGTTTGATGACAATGGTATTTAAAGTTCAACATATGACTTTGGGATATCCCAACATTTATAAAAGAACACACACACACACACACACACACACACACAAACATATATATATATATATATGTTACACACACATACACACATATGGTGGTAAGAGTAGTGTCGTTGTGAGGAGCAGACACTGGGGAGCTCTGTGCCTTAGTCTTCTTGTAAATGCACAGTAAGAAAGAAACTAATATAAGCAAAATGTTTCTCACTGGGGAACCATCAACAACATCCTTCCTGCCTTTCTCAGATGGCAGCACTGTGTGGTTGGAGATCCTGTTTCTAACGCTAACAGTTTTGTTTACCCTGTTTTGAGAGCCTCAGCAGCTTAAATCAGGGCCACTATTACAAGACTGATTTGTGAATGTGGTCTTGGCTTCTTAGAAACCCCTTATGGAGCTATAGCCTTTTCCTGAGAATTCTACCTTTACTAGAAAGCATGGAATCTTTATTTAATGCTGTCTGTCACCCTTTCTTCCTGCCCTTTCCACCCTGAAATAGTAGCAGGGTTATTGTTAATCAGAATTGCTTTCCAAGTTGGCTGATTGGTGGTTTTGTTATCTGAGTATCTAATGTGATGAATTAAAAATTTCTTCTTGTGGATTAGTTTTGTGACCTACTAAGCAATGCACTTACCACCGTGAGGGAAATCCCAGCATCAGTGTTCCTCAAAGTGCCCTGTCCTGTCCTTTATTTTTGGTGACTCTTTCCCATGTTAGTGGAGCATTCTCTGAGTAATTTCTCTTATCACTTTAGTGTTCTATGTGTGTGTGCCATGACCATGAGCTAAACATACTGATATACACACCTCTCCTCTTTCCTTTTTCAATTATGATTTTAAACTGACCATGCCAGGGATGGACGGACTCCTGTCTATATAAATATGCCTAGGCTCCCTGAAAAATTTTGCATATTCTTATTTTTTGCGAATATCATTGCATACTTTCCTTGATTTCTGAGGTCAATAATTCTACCTCACTATGCCCTGACTCATGGCACAATTTTTAATTTGGATCCATGAACATGTAAATAAACGATTTTTAGCAGGAGCTCTGGTGATGAATTCCGTGTATTTATTGTACTGAGAAAGTTCCCATTTCTCTCACTTTAGAAAGAATACTGCCAAGTGTGTGATTCTGAGAGTTGATGATTTACCCTGTTCTTTATGCTTGCCATTGTAATAATCCCTTTAGTCCATTTTCTTTTCTAAAAAGAAAAATGTTTTGTTTTTAATGAGAAGCCAATTGTAATTCTTGTTTTGAAGTGTGGGTGCGGGTGCTTCGTTCTTCCTTTCCTTCAGAACACTGCGCTTGGCTTTGCTATTAAAGAGATTTTTGTTGCTGTTGTTTCTGTTTTTGTAATTTTCTCTAGGTGTGTTAGTGGAAATCATCAATTTTGAAAGTACTACAGGATTATTTGCTTCAGACTTTCTGTCTTTGTTTTGTCTTTTTCTTGGAATATCACGTGGATAATTTTGACCACATAATTTGGCTCACTTGTTTGCCTCTGCCCTGAAGATGAGTGTGCATAGATATACACCTCACTCACATGTACACAAACACAAGCACACACCACAGGAATCCGCATGTGTTACCTTTTTCCTGGTAGCTAAGAATGTTGAGCATTTTAAAATATTCATTAACAACTTGTGCTTCTATATTTGAAGAGCATTACATTTATTTTCTTGTGGGTTTGGAGTCCATTTGTCAGTTTGGATTGTGGCCTTTTGTGATATATTTATTCTAGGTAGCAACTCATTCAGATATCTACTTGGCCAAGACACTCTCCCATCTTACAGTCCATGGAATGATATGGTTTTTTCACCTAAATAATTTGCGATATTTACCAAACCATGGTGCATAATAGTTTTTCCCATGCTGTGAGTCCAGGAAGGAAATGGCCTATATTGCTGAAGAGGATGGTAGGTGGATCTTGGCCACATTTGTTTTTAATTGTGGGAAGTACCTCTTGCTTTTAGAAACCATAGATTTCCCCAACTTTCAACCAAATCAATGATTTGCCTTGATATTATTTAAAACTATGTTATAAATATGTGTCCATACTCTGTATTCAGCCTGCTTAACTTGCCTTTAGGAAACAATGAAATCAGTATTAACTTGGAATTCTCATGTAATTAGCTTCTACAAGCTAAACCAAATGTACATTAACCTCATACTATATCCCCCTCCCATCTATCCTTTTTGGCCCTACTTCTTTGCATCTGTCCCAGAATGGTGTGTGTTTGTGTTTATGTTTGTGTGTGTGTGTGTGTGTGTGTGTGTGTATGTGTGTGTGTGTGAGAATTGGTCAATTATAGATATAGTTAACTATAATATCATCCACTAAAATCACAGGATTTAAACACATTGTATAATTATCTAATATTAATGTTGGAAGCCACAAAGGTTTATTACATAAGCTTATGCTTTTGAGTGCTATTCTGGGCCATAGGGATCAGCATAATCAATCTTCCCTTGTGAAATTTGATTATTTATTGTGTGTGTACATATTTGTGTGGGCGGAGACCAGAATCAACCACAGATATTTCTCAGGAGCAATCCAGCACTGATCTTTTTGTCAAAGGGCCTAGGTCTCACTGCTTCCCCATATCATATTTTTTGTGCTCTTTGCTGGGGATAAATGAAGTGCTGGATCCATATTTGGGTTTGTCCTTTTTCTATAGTATCCCAAAAGAAAGGCTTTTGTTTTTCTCTGATGTTGCTCCACCATGCTGACCTTAATTATTAAAGCCAAATTACTTATTCTAGAGAAACATTTGCCCTTTACTGGTACAGCATGCTGGTGAGAAGCATGCTGAGTGGGTATAGATACTGACAAGTTGGCACAATGGGAAAAGCTTCTTTAAAACTCTTCTCTGAAAGAATGCACTACCCAGACACACTGGATAGAAGTAAGAAGTACTTGTAGGCGTCATTCATTTCTTGATAGAAACCATTAATCAAAACTTACACATTTAAAATTCACTCCACATACGCTCTCATAACCATTGCTTCAATAATGGTGAAACATATTGAAAGTATAGGAATAGAAATATTCCATGTAAATATATTTTTGGTAATTTAACAAACAAGGAAAAAATAGTTCACTCTGTTTATATTTCCCCATTGATATTATATATTTATCCACATAGATTTATTTTAGCTACATTAGATATGCCAGTATAATTACCCCATTGGGGAATTTTTGAGCTGATTCCTTCAAAGAAAACCTACTTGAGGTGGGAAGTGAACAGAAACAAGAAATCACTTCTTATTCTAATGCAGAATTTTCAAACCTTCCATTTCAATTATAGCTAACCAACTTCTTTTGAAATATGGTATAATTTTCCTTCCTCAACAAAACCTGCAATCTTGCCAACTTTGGAGATGCATAGCTTCATCTCATTTTTAATTAGACCAACGAAGATGAGAGTGAAATGATTCTCATGACTGAAAATTCAGGTTTTCTTAGTCAAAGAACATCACCAAGCATTGCTCACAGTATTTATATTACTGCAATTATCAGGGATTCTAAATGTTAAAATCATAACTAAAAAACCATATACATTTGTTGAAATTAATGCCTTTTATGGGATATTTAAACTATATTTATTGTAAAATATAGAATATTTATGTACTGCATACCATAAATTGATTTGGCATCCAAGTTCAGGCCAGTGCTTTGTCAAGGCCAGTGTCAGGCCAGTGCTTGGCCCTCAGCATGGAGATTTTCAGAGGTGCCAGGACCTCTAGAGTGAGGGTTTGGACATTGTCTAACCTATTGAAAGCATGCTTTGGAAAAACTTTTAAAATACATCACATGACAGCAGTTTGCCTTCTGTTGTCTGTTTGGCTTCCTGCCATTCCCAGGTGATCTTCCTGAGCCATGCCATGTCCATGTGATGATATTCAGTCAGGCAAGGCCTTGTCAGAAAACACATTCTCCTATTTGAATACTTAACTTCCAAAACTGAGATTACAAAAACTTCTTTTTTAATACTAAAATCCCTAGCCCTGGATATTTTGCCATACATAATATAAACTAGCATAGTTGGGAAAAAAAAGATATTTCATGGTAATAAAACCTAAGGCTAGTAGAAGGAATAAGAAAGAATGATTGTTACATAGCAACAAAGGGACATATTCAACCACAAGAATTTATGTACACATATATGCAAACATTGTTCTTAATGTGCATTCCCTAATATTTAAGACTTTTATGGGGAGACAGATGCCAAAACAATAAGAGCAAATCACTTAAAAATGTCTCTTTAAATGGCAGAAATATCACCCAGAAAGAAAATACGTGCAAGAGTAGCCAAACTACACCCTATAGATGTCCAGGAATCATTCTTTTTGGTCATAGCATGTCCCAACACAGCACAAATGTCAACTGTTGACAATAGTATCTTTTACTCGTAATTTACAAGGCATCTCAAAAGTTGACCTTATAGCAATTGAGAACAGAGAAATACCTCCTAGAAGCTGGGGAAATGAGGAAATGGTTTGGGAAATGCTAATTAAAGGGTATTAAGCTACAGTTACATAGGGGATATGAGTTCTGTTGCCATCATAGAGTAGGTAGGTCAGGGTAATGCCATGCATGATAGTGTTCAAGACAGTGGGATAGATGATCCCAATTGCTTTACTAACAGACGTGACAAATGTTTGAGGTGACCGACCTAAATACTTTAACTGAAATGAATGCATAATTCACACACATCAAAGCATCACAGAACACTTCAAACAAAAGCAAAATTAGATCAATTAGATGAACATATTTTAAGAGGAGTTGGGGAAGCACATCGTTTGCTAAAACAGATGATGCCTGAGTGCATTCTGACATGGGCAGGCCAGCGTAACACCTGGATCCTTTCAATCACTATATAGATGCCTATAAGTCACATGCTTTTGCATAGTTTCCTTGGTAAGGATTTCCAGGTCCATGTGGGGTAGAGGAGGAAGAGTGGACAGCCTCTTCCTCTTCCCCAGCTTAAGCAGAAGACTCCAGTCTCCTTCCATTAAGCAAACTGTCAGCAGTGATTTTGTGCATATCTCTTACCAACCTGAAGAAAATTCCTTCTAGTCTTACTTCATTGAGAGTTTTAATCTTGAGCTGGTCAAGTAAACATTTTTCTGTGTATTAAATTAACTATGTATTTTCCCTTTGTCTTTTGAGATAATATAATATTTAAAATGGGTTTTCAAGTGTAAAATTTTGTGTTGTAGGTGAAGATTCTACCTTGTTATGAACCATCATAATTTTTATATATTTCTATATTAAATTTATTAAAAGTCCATTTATAATGTTGTATCCATATTCCTAAGAACAACTGATGTACATTCTTTAAATTTATATTATCTCAGTATTAGCACATGTAGAAAGTGCTCAATAAACAGTGTTCCCTTTCCTGTTTTTTTAGAAGAATTTATAAATCACTGGTATTTCATACATATTCATGTTATGGATAATGCACCCTGATTTTAACAGCTTAATGTCACTGATTAGATTGAATGATATATTAATATGAAAGCCTGAATAATGAAATATTATAAAGCTTTGTATTTTAATAGGAAGTATAAGCAATGATAGTTGAAGACCTGGGGAAGATGGCAATTAATCAGATGTTTTAAAATTAAGAATAAAAGAACTGAATGAATATAAACCTATTATCAACTTAGTTATAAAATTTATATCTCTCTTTTTAAAGTATCCAATTAAAAGTTTAGACTTTCTCTACCTTTAAGATTACAATATAACAAGAAATGTTAAAGAAACATTTCCCTATTCTTAAATATTCTCTTCCTACACAGATTAAGGTATAATTAGCCTATTAATATTAAGTAAAATTGTGAATTTTGTTTTAAAGAAAAAGTGAAGTTATTGTTCCTTCAGGTAGCTAGTTGATAATGACTAATGTACCTTTCATCTCACTTATAGTGAGATGATCAAAAGTGGGTCATAGAAACTTTCACCTATAGAAACTTTTAGAAATTACTTGGACCACTGATCAAAAGGACATCATTAAAGCAAGGTGCTTTGGGACCATTTACTGTCTGGTGTTATGTACTGAGAAGGTCTCAGCATCACCTCCTCAATTTAATTATGAAATCTCACACAAGTCTGACTGAGAGACAGTCTACAAACTAATTGGCAAATCTTTCAAAATGTCAAAGTCATGAACACTAAAGCTGGATGGAGATCTTAGAAGATGTTAACGAGACACGAGAATAATTACAGCATGGGAAACCACACGTGATGCTGGAGGACAAGATGCAAGGGAGACACCACATCAATTAGGGCCATGAGTAACATCACATCAGTTTCAACATTTTAGTTTTTACATACACTTACCTTCAAAAATATTATGAATCAGGGAACAGAATAGCCCAGGAGCCAGGATTTATATTTTGAATGTTCTTGAAAATTGGAAATAATTTCAAGTAAATAATTTCAAATAAAGCATTACACAAAGAAATTAAAGATGAAAGTAAGGTTTTGTGTACTTTCTTTCAGTACACAAAAGTCTTTTTAATTTAAAATCTATTTGTAAAAAAAAAACATTAATTAGAGCATAGCAGACATTTTTATAGTCCTCCAAAGGTAGAAAATTACTTCCTGAAAATTGTGAATATTTACAGCCTAAAAGATCATTTCCAGGCATGAATCATTAAGGATCTTAAAATAGAGAAATGATTCTAGATTGTGTGGATGGTGCCAAATGGCAAGAATTCATTAAAACTTGTGAACTGGGAATTCAGAAGTAGGGAGTGGTATTTGAAGCTTGTTTTGTATTAAGACAGAATCCATGAATGTCCTCTAGAGGATGGGGAAACACTGGAATGTCTCCAATGGGCACGACTTCACTTTAAACTGTTTCCAGACTGTAGAGTAGTTCCTGTGTGTCATTTCTGGTCCACTAGTCTGTGATGATTTTGTGCTCATGACTAACAACAACTAGAGAAGCCTGAAATCTAACATGGGTGCAGTGCACTAGCTCTGGCGGGAAATTTTCATACCAATCACTTTATTTACTAATACATCATCATCATCATCATCATCATCACCATCTTTATCCAGGAGAAACAAAAGTGGAAAGTAAATGTCCATCTAAAGTAAACATAATAATTGAAACATTATTTATATTAAAAGAGATGTCAACTAATAAGATAATGAAAATAGTTTTCTACAATTAATTATTATACATTCTTACCTGGTCATTAATCTTTAATATTAGTGAGTGAGTACAATTTTATATCTGAGGATATTAAATGAATTTTTAGCATGACCTCCTGGATATAATGAGTGGCCTACCTGGAAATTTGTACATATGTTAATTTATAAATCATTAATAGTAACATAACAGCCCTTATGATAAATAACATAAATATTGCAGAATTTTTCCTGATTTTCACATGAGCATAAATAAGCAGAATCCTCATCAGAAGAAGCATTCTAATCATTCTTCAAGATAACTAAGAGACAGTGGCACAGATGTATGTTGTTGTATCTTAGAAACACCTCAGTTTTTGCTATGGAACATCTGTTCTCAGTCTACAGCAAGTGTACGAATCAAACAAGTACCTTGGAATGATGATTTCATCCTACAAGGGTGCAAATCAAACAGAAAATGCAAAGACAAAGAAGTTATGTGCACCTTCCAAGTTGGGTGTCTGCCAGGGAACCAAGGAAATACAGAGCAAGCAATGCTCACAAAACCAATGTCCTTCCTTCTTACCACAAGGAGGGAGACCCAGTATAAAGAGCAGTCAGACACTAAAAGTAATCTGAGGCCAATTCTTTCAAGATTCTGCAGCAAACATCAATATTAAAGAAAAAAATCCTGGCTCCTGGGCTCTTCTGTTCCCTGATTCCTAATATTGTTCAGTACATGTGAGCTGGCTGGTGATTGCAAGTTTCTGCTGATCACAAATGCCACTAATAGAATTTGGACTTTCTAAGATCTACTTTCACATATTAAGTTACCCTTAAACCAAAAATTGCATTTTCCTTTACAGTAAATCTAAGTAGCAGTTCCTGGGCCATAGTCAGGCATTAACAATCCTTTCTAAATGTTGTAGTAAATAAATGTTTAACGGAGTAAGCACTTTACATATTCTCACTCTGCTATGAGTTTCCATTTTCATTCCATAATCTTTACTTATTATATATTCTATTATCATAATATATATTATAGTATGTCATTTAAATTTTGACTTTACTAATACATTTTCTAACCATTCAGGGAGATGAAAATGTAAAAAGAGTAAACCAAAAAACAAAAAATACAAATTCTAATCTATTATGACATATGATTGAATACAACCAAGATCAAAAATAACCAAATACATAATTCAGCTCCATGAAAGAATGATTGATTAACTAACTTTCCTCTGAGGGCTGGTACTGAATAGTAAGGAAGTATTCAGCACACAATATATGAAATGCCTGAGGATGGAGTAAAGTATGATGTGATTCTGTATTAGTTCTTGCTAAATACAGAAAATAGTAAGGGCCAAAGGGCAATGGAATGTAAAGGGGGGAGTTCATTTTCCATGAAGCAAGATTTATAGTAGTGGGAAAACAAGCCAATTCTGTAGCAACATTCAAATCCTTAAAGACAAAAATTCCAATGCTATGAACATGGAGCTGCAACATCACATCAGTGAGAACTCAGAAAGTGTCCATGCAGAGTAGTTCAGACTTAAAAAAAAAAAAAAAAAAAAAAAAAAAGATATATTGCTCCAGGGAGTTAAATTTGGAGATGTTTATTAGTTGAGGCAGTAAAAGGGTTAGGATAACAAATGTCCATTATTAAGATTCTGTTTCTAAGAAAAAAAAAAAACTCAAGAACACACAGTCTTGATCTCTGAATGAGTTCACATTATTGTTTACATTTATTCCATCCTCCATTGTTCTCTTCCCCACAATGCAGTGGGTAAGCCCTAAGGGGAAACACTTGCATTCTTTTGGCCCTGGTATGTACTGTGGCCAACACTTCCAGTGCTAAATTTAACTCCCAAATTATTAACTACCTACCACTCCATACAGTATCTTACCTCTCACCTACTTATTGAACTCTTATTTGATAATTATGGAGGTATCTTCATCTGTGGTGGAACTGCTCAGGAGGTTTGGATCTTCAAGTGCTTGAACAAGGCCCTTATGAAGCAAATTCCCTAGGAAATCATTGTATATCACAGTATCACAGGATTTTTATACATGCTAAGGGAGCAACTATCAAACATGTCCTAGGTAGTTATTGCTAGTATCAAAAGAAAACATCATGGATTTGGATAAAGTCCTTTTAGGAAGGAGTAATAGGAGGTGGAGGAATTTCAGAGAGGGGGAGGGAATTATAGTAATGCATTGCACTTTACACAAATATGAAATTGCCAAATATCAATTTCAATAAAATTTCTTAGGAAAATGAACACAGAAAAAGAAAATACCACTGTATTGATGCTGAATAACATTGGAAGCTTCTTTTGATAAAATTAAACAATTCATTTATTTGACTTCTAAAATATTTTTGAATCAAGCAAAAATTTTGGAAGATATTCATTGAATCACTGGGTTGTGTGTAGTCTAAATATATGAATCTGAACCCCTGAAATTAGAAATATTTGATACAGGATAGCAGAGTGAAACGATTAGAAGTTTTAATCTAAACAATAAATAAAACATGCTTGTAAAGGCCTTTGTGTACAATTGTATCATTTTAAAGTCTGAATCAAGCCTTCCCAGGAATTCCTACGATACTCTATAGGATGACACCATAATGTGAAGTATTTAGCCATATCCTTTCTCTCTTATAAGCTTACCTGTTACTTAAAAATGACCACTATTAGATAATTAGTTTGAAATAATTAGGTTCCTATGTTCAGGCTTTATCTGATGCTATGACTGCTAATTTAGCAAAGAAAAGATACATAGATTACATTAACTATGGAAAAGGGCTAGACAGTGATTTTTAAATTAACTTTCAAAGAATTACTACATCATACATCATTTGTTTGATAAAGAAAGCCATATAACTGGAAATAAGAAACAGACACCTTAATCTAATAATATCAGAAACTTGATA
The DNA here is from genome assembly GCF_943737965.1 of Phodopus roborovskii. Taxonomy (NCBI): domain Eukaryota; kingdom Metazoa; phylum Chordata; class Mammalia; order Rodentia; family Cricetidae; genus Phodopus; species Phodopus roborovskii. The sequence continues at coordinate 144,088 of NW_026125282.1, forward strand.
TTCTTTTCCCAGAAGAATGCACCTTAGCTTTTTGTCTTGTTCAATTGTGGACCAATTTGTCCTCAAACAGCTTCCACATGCTCAATAGCTTCAAACTCTGAGATAGTCTTCAGATAAATTCTATTGCTTGCAATATTTAGAGTTCACACACGCACACGCACGTGTATGCATGTGCGTGTGCTGTATATAATATTACATATAGCATATAATGTATAGCTTTGCGGAGTACCTTCCATTCATCATCTGACTTCCAAAGACCATTAAAATCTCTTCAACGAATGAAGACAGAGAAATGATGGATAACTAAATATTTGACCAGACTTTCTTGTCTCAGAACTTGGTTTAAAATTATTTCATGTAGTTATTCAAAACATGTTATCTAAAATTTCTAACTACTCATGTATAAATAAAATATCTAATTCTTAAATACAATATTTAAATTTCAACATGAAATGGGTTTTTTTCTAATAATATTGATCATCAGTTAATAAGTTTTGAATGCTTTTGAACTATTGTGCTTTCTAGTACATTCTCTCCTTGGATTGTATAGACTCTACCCCTAATTCAAGGTCAACCTGTTTAAGATCAGATGGGCCTCAGTGATCTTATGCCTCTTGTGTCCTTGATTTTCATTCAGAAACTGCCCAGTAGGATGTTGAGTTTCTTTTTTACCACTAATGCAACATTTATCATCACCCAATGTCTCATGAAGATGACGTGAACAACGTCAGCTGTTATATTAGAGCCTACATTCTCATTGTCCCTCCTGTAATATTTACCTTTGTAAACAACACATGAATATTTTACATCGGATTCATTTGATGCTGAGAGCAGTTTTTGTTATTGTTATTGTTAGAAATTTTTCAAGGAATTGAGTTTGATGTGCTTATATTTTCCAAAGTTTTCTTTTTATTATTTTTTTATTTTTTGGTGTGTGTGTGTGTGTGTGTGTGTGTTTCAATATGACAGGAAATGGCAAGTATGGTAGAAGAAATGAACAGAAAAGAAAGTAAAAGCAAAGATTTCCTATGGGAAGCATATTTTTACTGGAGCTGTTCTGTCTTCTCAGACACTGAGAGTTACCAGTTATTTAGAGGCAACACCATCAAGAGGATCAACAGGCGCTCTGAGTTACATGAAGCACAAGGCAAAAGACACAGTTTAAGAAAGGATAATCATATTCTAATTTTAGAAATGGTTGATTTTTCTCTTATTGTATTAGGAAAAAAAAAAAAAGAATGCTACCCAAATCCACTCAATGAATTGGCCTCATCCACAGACAGTATGATGCATCAATGTCTGTGCTAATTGACTTTTCCTCCACATAGAAAATACCTTAGCCTTTTTCTGTCTCTGTCTCACAAGTTTGAAGGCAGCCTATGGAGTAAGTTCCAGGACAGCTAGCAGAGAATTCCTCTCTTGAAAAACAAATCAAAACAAACCAATGATGCAATGAACTCTGTCTCATTGCAATAACCAGTGTGGAACAACAAGGCTAGATAGAACAGTGTTTCTCAACAAGTGCCTCTGGGCATGGATGGAATGAACCTATTACAGAGGTCACCTGAGACTATCACAAAAAACCCCAGATATTTACATTACTATTCATAACAGTAGTAAAATTGCAGTTATGAAGTAACAATGAAAAATATTAGATGGTTGAGGGTCACTACAACATGAGGAACTATATTAAGGGGTTGAAGTTTTAGGATGATTGAGGACCAATGGGTTAGAGGAAGCACATGAAGTCCTCCTCAGTCTGACTGGCTCATTCAGGCACAAGTATGTGAGCACTTACTATCCACATGCATATACCATTCTCTCTCTCTCTCTCTCTCTCTCTCTCTCTCTCTCTCTCTCTCTCTCTCTCTCCTCTGCTCAAGGGAGGCTCTGATGGTTCACATGTAACTTAAAGTTCTGGCATGTGTTACACTACTAAAGCCACATAAAACACATGTTCATATGGTGAGTAATTAATTATGCTCATATCCAAATGTGCTCCAGATGAAAGGCTTAAGGATGCTGGGACTGGGAGAAATACCATCTCCATGAAACAGTCACATACAGGGTTTATCCTCCAATTGAAATAATAGAAGATTGTAGGTCATGGACTTCATAAAGACATCTTCTTCATTGTCTTTACTAAAGCTTTATATGAGACCTTCCCTTCAATTTGAAATAGATAATAGACATTAATATGGTGTTTTGAAGTACAATTAGGTCATGTATTTGTAATACATTTGACTGTTATATGCCATTGGCTGCTGCATGTAGGTTAATAAGAAATCAGATGAAATAAATATCAGACCAAATAAATATATTTTTTAGTTATCTTTTCCTGAAGCCTCTGTGGAAAATAACTTCCATTGAGTCCAGAACAAATCACCAAGCATCAAAGAACCAGTGTTAACAGACACAGAACTTTATATTTGGAATTACTTTAGAGTACCACTATAAAGTATAAACCAAATTTCTGTCACAAAGTTTCATATAAATAATTCTCAGATGCTATCTGAAGTCAAGCCTGTCGTCTATACATATCTGCAAAGAGAATGGTCATAGTAACAATTCTTAAAATGATGCCTTCAGCCTTTTTTGATTAAGCTCCCAACACATTTGATTTCTTTCCTGTATGTCTGTAATACAGCATCCTGTTGCAGCACTTTTCAGAACTCTTAGGGCTAAACAAAATAAGTGAGCATCTAGGAATGTAACTGTTGATGCATGAGGGAAGTAGTAGAATTTTGGGATAAGCAGAAGATAGATAGAATGGATGTTTTGTAGGTACAGGATTCGGGGGTCTCTTTCTCAGCTCTCCTGATACCAATGAATTATGTGTGATGCACTGCTAACACATGACTGAAAATCCCTGAGTATCCCCTTGATTAGAGACCTCAATGAATTAATGTATCTGCATACCAAGATTGTGATTCTCTTTCCAACAGAAAAGTTTTGTCTTTGTCACAGCTATATAATAGATAAAAGAATATTTTTTCAGGATAGATAAAATTGGATATCAACTCCTTTACTCCTGATCTTCTCTGTTTATATTCTCAAACATGAAGTATATAACTATAGAATAGCATAACAAATAAAAAGATAGTAATTCAAAGCCATTATCCTGTATACATATACTCCCCCTAGTATACATGGGAAGAGGCATGGACAGGAAAACAGTGTTGAAACCATGGCAGAGGCAAATTACCCTGAAAGCAATTGGAGAGGAGAGAAGTTTGTTTGGCACATACTTTAATTTGAATTGCACCAGCTAATTAAAATAAATGATAGTGTGCATGTGATCTCTAGACAGCACAGTTTACATTAACAAAGGAAAAGTGATTTCACTGAACTGTGTGGGAAGAGGAGGCACCTTGAACAAAAGTTATTTCCAAGAATAGAATGTTATTTGAACCTCAGATAAGAACTCAAAATGCGTTTTGACAGATTGTGTATCAGCATTCATTTCAATAGTATTTCGTGCACGCATTTCCCTCTTTGCAGAAGGTATTAGAATAAACTTACAGCCACCATTATTCCTTCCATTTCCTATATTTCTTTTTAAAGTACATTTTATGGTTGTGTCAGGTTGTGATCGTGGGCTGGTATTTATAGCAAGCTGTGAACATTATCTTGAATACATGTTCTCTGTGGGAAGCCAGCCTATCAGGTTCTCTTAAACTGACTCTGTTGGATTTATTGGAATGAAATAGAAAATGAAAATATAGAGAGGCCATTTATATGCAATTGTCCAATGTGTGTGGATGGGCAGGCAGGTGTGTGGACATATGTACATATGTAGCTATGATGTGCATTATCACTTGTACATGTAAAGAAGTACTTATTTCTAATCAAGAAACAGTTTTGTGAAGGTGAAAACAGAAATCATGGCTGATAAATTCTGTATGCCAGACCATAATGCACTTGAGATGTTTTCCTTCCTTCCCTCGAGACAGATGTTAATGACCCTTCTGTGAAAATGCAGAGTACAGTAGCTCATGGCTCAGGCAGTTCTCTCTATAGGAAGGAACAGACACGGTATTTGCTTTAAGATGATCCTCTGGAAAATAAGTACAGATGCTGTGCTGTGTTTTATCAGGATGAGGAAGAACAGGTTAAGTGTGGCAGAGGGGACAGGGGGAAAGCCTCTGCAAGGAGCTCCAGAGAAACACAGAGAGGCATTTAAGGAGGAAAATTGGCCTCATCATGGGCTGTATCTTGGGCCTGAACTCACATGTACAAAACCCAACTTTCCTCTACATTACATTACTTAAAAAATGAAATGGTTTTGTAGCTATTTGAAAGTTTTAGAGTTCTGAGACTGTGTTTTCTGTAAAGCACCCCTATTGTATAAAAAGGTAAACTTATGAAAACACTGACATTACAATCACGGCTTATAAAAATCTTGTGCAGCACAGTTTCTTTAGATATCAAAATCTCCCATCAAAGCAGGAAGCCTCTTAGGCATAGGATGTCGGCAGGGACTTTTTCTAAGGGGAGGAGAAATGCACCATCCTGCAGAGAGGCTTATTAACCTCGGGAAGCAATAACTCAACATAATATCCATCAGGAAGTTACTGAAACTGGCCATGTTCACGAGGACCCTTAACCCCAGTTGTGAGTGAGCAGGGGGGAGGGAGAGACCCTCTCTCACAGGCTGAGCTGCCTCTAAAAGGCATAGTAACAAGCAGTTTGCTGCAGCTTTCCAGCTTTGGTGAGCTGTCACCCATTCAGGGGTGGCCTTGGCTGATGCAGCTTTTTTGGGTCATTTCTGCTCTTGTAAGTAATCTCTTGTTGTTTTGCTGCAGCAAGAGCAGTAAGGAATGAACCCAAGAATTTTAAAAAAAAATTCCATTGGCATTTCTTGGGAAAGGGATAAGGGAGTGAGGGAAGAGGGAAGTTGCTGTCAGTTGACCAGGAGAGGAAATAAAGGGAAGGAGAGGAAGTAAAGGGAAGGGACGGTCAGGTGGTACTTGCTCAAAAGGAAAACCTTGCACAAGTGTACAGAGTCCTTATACAGCCACACAATGCATGAAGTAGCCGAGAAATGCACGAAGTAGCTATGATGGTCACAGCGCCCTTGAGCTGGCCAAGTATCTGCCTGAATGCTGTGTGTATTTCCTGCCTGTTGACAGGGGCAGCATCAGCATAAAGCCACAATATTAACACCCCCACCTGTTTTGATTATTAAATGGTGAGGGATTAAAAGGAAGTGTTGGATAGGGTAGTTATAGGAGCCACCAAATCCCCAGCACTGCTTCCGGCTGACTTAAGGGGTGTTGGCCATCTTTGAGGGGGGACTTGAGAAAGCTGGGATTCTGATAGCTGGTCATTACACTACTGTCCTGCCTATGTGGGACCATCTGATATTTCTTGGATCTGGCAAAATGCTGTCAGAGCAGAGGATAAAGTGGAATACAGAAAAAGAATTCTCTTAGGTATTGGGCTTGTAGGTGTCTGACCTGTTTGAAGTGCATCCAAGTCTACTTTTAGCTTTTATTTTTACATAAGCAAACCTTAAAGCACCGGTTTCTTTCCCATCGTCATGACATAACCTTTGCATTCACTCACGAGGTGCAGGTGGGTGATTTTTTAGGGCAACTGGGCATGCTTGATGGTGTTTCTGTCTCCAGGTCTATGGCTAATGGAGTGGCCTGTAGTCTTGTAATAACAGCTAATTGGTTGGATTAGGAGTTTTGAATGAGTCATTGGGGATACATAGAGAGGAGATTGATCCAGAAGGGTGTAATTAGTAGAAACAGGAGGACTCAGATCAGCTTTGGGGGAGGAAGAGGGTTCAGTAAAGAAAGCATATGGAGTTCCCAAGCTGGCAGAGTTCACTTGTGGGGTGAAGCCTCATTCTTCTGAAACTGGGGACAAGGCAGGTGATCTCTGTGTACTCCAAAGCTTCAGCAATCAGAGTTCTGTTGCATTTGCTATATATGAGGGATGAGCTTTAAGTGGAAGAGTAAAGGGTTTAAGATGAGCTAAGTGAATCCACTGAAGAAAGCCATCAAGCTTAGCAGCTGTTGGAGCTACAAGAATTACTTTGGAGGGGACTTGCTAGTTAGGGGAAAGGGCAAGAGGCCTTGGTCTGGAGGAGAGAGAAGGACCTGACCCTGATGTTGACTGGAGATGAAAAGAGATTGGTACATGGTAGGGGCAGTGAGTAGTCAGTAAAATTCCATAGGAACGATGGGGTGAGGAATAGTCAATTATAGGTTGAAGGAGAAAATGTAAGATATTGAGGGGTGGGAAGGATTGGAAAGTAAGTGTGGCATCTGCTAGTGCCACTTGGAGAGAAAGAACTTGGGAATGAAGTAGAGTTTGTAAGCCTTTATACGTTAAGAGTTCGGACAGGTAATGGTGGGAGAAGATGGTGGTTGGTGACCCAAAGTTACTTCTTCAACTTATAAATAAGGAGCTCAGCAGCTGGTAAAGCAAGTATGCATGGTGCCCATCCCTGGGTAGCTTTGTTGAGAGATATGCTACAGGTGCAAAGCAAGGTCTCAGCTGGCAGCCTATAACTCCAAGGGCATACCCCTCCTCTTCTGTTCCATAAAGGAAGAAAGGAGAGGTTAGGTCTGGGAGATGAAGGGCTGGAGTCTGGAGGAGAGCTTGTTGAAGCTTCTGAAATGGCTCATTTCATGTGAGGTGCCCAGAACATCATCATATAAGGGGTGGACTAGGAGGGAGAGAAAGGTGATCCAAGCACGCAAAAGCCAGCTATCCCTACAAAAGATAACATTTCCTCGTTAGCAGCAGGAAAAGCAAGAGGCTGGATTATAGATTTTTTTTCTGTCTCAAGTAATGTCTTTGTGATCTGAGGTGATGGTTAGTCCCAAGCAGGTGAACTGAACAGTGAACAGTTGGACCTTAGAAGATGAGACTCTACAGCCTCTGCTGGACAAGACATTTAAAAGCGCAGACATGCTAATTGGCCAATTGGCTAATTTCTAATTGGCAAAGTAAAACATCATTTACACACTGTTTGAGTTTAGATTTGGGGGAGAGGCAGAGAGAATAGGTCAGAAACTAGGTTCTGGCCAAAAAGACATGGGCTGTCCTGGAATCTTTGAGGTAGGATGGTCCAAATGAGCTGTGTGGAGAGGTGGGTATCACAGTTAGTCTGGTTGAAAGAAAAATATTGGGGGCCTGAGAGTTGAGAAGAATAGAGGAAAAAAATCCTTGATATCCAGAACTGAGAAAGGAGAGGTCCCTGGGGGGATAGCAGAGAGATAGTGTTTGGACATCATGGGATAGAGTGGCACCACGGCAGAAATAATAATCCAGAGGTCTTAGACTAGGTGGTAGGTTCCATTAGATTTCTTAACTGCAAGTATAGTGATGTTGAAGGCAGAGGATATAGGGTGAAGTAGTTTCATTCTTAGGAGACCAGAGATGACAGGTTTAAGTCCGCTAAGGGTCCGGAGTGGGACTACTGGGTACTGGACTTGGGTAATATACCAGGAGGGGCCATATAACTGAATGACAATGGGGAAATGGTGTCTAACCACAGAAGGGTTTTGGATGTCCCAGATTTGGGGGTCTGCCTGGCAGAGGAAACAACATATTGGAACCAGTAGGGTGGGTGGCTAGAAGGAAAGAAGCTGCTGGAGATTCTGGGCAAATGGAGGGAGCAAAAGAAACAGAAGCTCCTACTTTGACTAAAAGATCCCTTCCCGGTAAGGGCACAAGACAGGCTGGCACAACCATAACTGAATGAGTGAGAGGCATAACCCTGAATATGCAATTGAATGGTGGGGTCTGATAAGGTAGGTAATGCTGTCCCCCTACCCCAACCAGGGAGATAAGGAGAGGTGGGTCCCCCAAGCTCCTCAGGACTGAGTATGTGATACCTATGTCCAAAAAAAAAAAAAAAAAAAAAATGGGGATCACCTTGATACCATACATTCACCTGCTGGCTTCTTGTCAGAGATGACTGTGGTCAGATCATGATAGCCTGCACCCCATGGCCAGGCCTAGAAAATCAACTGGAGAGTCATCTGTGTCTGATATCCCCATGCCAGGAGGTGCGTGGGGGAAATCGGACCAATGAGTGTCCCTCTTGCTGACACTTTGGATGCGATCTGTGTGGCCCATGAGGATGCACAGGTCCAGTGCCCATTTTGACCTCATTTAAACATGGACCTGGTGGTCCTCCAGCCCCAGGGGTGAGGGACTCTGAGCAGACTCCAAGGCCCTTCTGATGGGCTTGGCTAGGATTTGGTATTCATATTTATGATCTTTTTCATCTCATACTATGCCTTAAAGGCAAGCTTTAGGACTTCTGCCTGTGGGGTTAGAGGTCCTCTCTCCATATGCATAAGCTTATGACTAATGTCAGGGAAGATCTGAGAAAACATAGGTCATAGGTTGTCTACCCCCTGGGTTTGCGGGGGGGGGGCGGTCTGGGTTAGTATACTGTAAGAAGGGTTTCATGAGGCATTTCTAGGAACATAAACAGATGTTCTTGTCTGTCCTGAACTATTTTCAGAAGGTTTTCATAGTTTACTGGCTTGAGGGCAGCCTTAAGGGGACCAGCCAGGAGGCAGGTTATAAACTGATCTCAAGTTCAGTGCACCCAAGGGTATTATAATCCCAATGGGACAACTTCTGCCCTGGCCACATGAGCTCCATTAGTCTGATGAATTTCATTTGCAAGGGCTCTAGACTGCTCCCAAACTCAGCTGAGTTACTCAGGTAGCAAGCTGTTAGTCAGTTAGTCAAAACTATATATATATATATAGTGAGGGCGAGGCAATATGATTGGGTGATATATTGAAATTCTTCAATGAAGGTGATAGAATTAGAGGTATTGAAACCCAGTTTCTTTTCAATCTGAGAAAGTACTGATAGTGATAAAGGGACATGCATCTTAAATAGTCCATCCACTCTGGCCACCTCTCACAGAGGAAGAATTGTAACTGGATTTGATTTGGTAGGGAGGGGGCCAATAGCTGCTGAAGAATGAGTAACTAGGGTGGCGGAAAGTAGGTGAAAATGTTGAGTAACTTGGGCATCCTGTTGCTGGAGAGGAAGAAGAGGGAGCGGACAGTGGCAGAAGGAACAAACAGCTGCATGTTAGGGATGAATTGAGGAATGTTTGATAGTAGGACCTAAGTTAGTAGGGGTTTCCTTTGGTTCAGCTTTCATATCTAGAAGGACATGAGATGGAGATGAGGAAGAGGAAGGAGAATGTTTAGCAGAGAGGTGGAAGAATGCTTAGATGTATGGTAACTCCTTCCATTTACCTTCCCACAGGCAGTGGGATCTAATATTGGGATCTAAAGAGACGGTAGGTGGCCAATTTGAGTTGATATCTAGGATCATGTTGCTTGGGCCATTTCTTCGTACACAGGAGAGTGACCCTGGAAGGCTTCACAAATGGCATTAAGTGAAGGGGGTTTTAGGTGTGCTTACAGCTATTTCAGAGGAGTGGATGGCCTTATACTTTTCATTGGTTTGTTTCCCTTAAGAGAGACAGGAGAGATCCAACAATGGCTTTTAAACAGAGGATCAAGAACCTGGCTCAGGTCATTTTTATAGCTCTTCAGGCAATAAAAACAAGGACTGAGGGCCCAGAAGCCGGAGAGAACACAGAGTCCAAGAGACAGTACTAAGCCAAAGGCGTGATGCCAAAAGACAAAGGTGCTACCCAGTGAGGGCAGTGCTAGGGCAACATGCTTGAAGACCTTGCTCATGGGAATTAAAGGAGGGAATGTCAGTGAAAGGGGCCAGCTCTAGCCCTGGAGACCATGATTGTGGGTGCCCCATTTCCAATAACTTCAGAAGCGTGCCAGATGCTCAACGGTCACTCCAATAGGTTCAAGGAACATTTACTACGATGAGGAAAAGGGGGCCTTACCAGTTGTAGCCGGTGTTTTGCAAAACCCAGTGGAACATTAGATGGTAAGCAAGGTGTTGGTCCAGGTCAGCATCTTCTGTGGCATTTTGTCTGCATGTACTTCCGTGTGAGGGGTCAGATCAGGTGAATCTGAACTTACAGAGTTGTAAGGTATCTCATGGGAGCTGGGAAGTGAACACAGGATCTCTGGAACAGCAGCCAGTACTCTTAATCTTTGAGCCATCTCTCCAAAACCAGATAATCAAATGTCTAAAACAAATAAAAATAAAACCAAACAAAAATGTCACTATCATTTATAGTAATAGAAATTTAAATTAAAGTACAATAAGACTTCATCTAACACTGGGAATAGTTATAGAAAATAAAAATAACAACAAATTGTAATGTCATAATGTACTGGGAAGAATGTGTGACAAATGAGTGTAAACTGTGGGAAGAAATCCAAGGATTGCCATTATGTCAAGTGGTGATCTGGAATGTTCAAATAAATCCACCATATCAGGAACAGTTGTGGATGTTAAGAACTGAACTTGGTCCTCAGTAAGAGCAGTGAGTGCTTTTAACCTGAGGACTTTTCAGGCACAAGTCTGGGATAGCAGCATTCTTTTCCATGCTCCACCCCCCAGGTTTTCCTGTCGGAAAACATCAGTGTACAACTTCTTTCTGCGCATGATCTTATTTTGATAGCCCTCTTTTTTTGTTAGGCTGAGAGTTGTAGATGGTCTCATGAAGACAAGTTTATGGTTTTACTGACAAAATCTTACACTTGGTGGGGTGGAGAGCTGGCTCAGAAATTTAAGTGGTTACTGTGCAACCATTACCACCTGAATTCAGATTTCCAGGATCCAGGTAACAAGAGCTGGGTGTGATGTGTTGTCACTGCAGCCATGGGGAGTGACTGCAGGGACAGAAGGAACTCTGATGCTTGTGGGACAGTCAGTATATAGCTGAAATAGAGTGCTCCAAGTCTAGTAAGAAACCCTGTCTCAAAAAGTTAAGCCAGAAGTTGTGGAAGACACTTGCCTTGGATATTTGGCCTTGACATATAAATGCTCATATGAGCACTACTGCCTACACAGCCACCTGTGTAAAGAGTATGTATATCACAAAGAGACCACACACACACACACACACATTCTTCCTCACCTTAATCAACTTACTCAACCTGATTTCTTATAATAAGGCTTATTTTTTTCAGAATATTGAATACTTTTATTACATAAGGAAGCACTGTGTCACTATTGATGAAGTCATTAAATACAAGTGGGCTTTCGTCTGTGTCAGCTTGTTTTCATTTTGCAAGCATTGCCATGTGCTTTCAACAAGCTCTGAAGACTAGAGAAGCCAAGACAGAACTGATGTAACATCAGTAGTTTGTGACTGAGTGCCTGTGAAATGTACTACTGAGTGTCTGTGAACTTGTTCTAGTAAGTGCCTATAAATTGTTCAGTCAGGGACCATATCTTCTAAGAAAAACAGAACCACAGACTGAATGGGTAATCTAGTCCAGTAAAAAAATGACTTCAAGAAATTCTACCGTAGTGATTCATCTCCATTTTCACTGTTAATTATTCAAAGTTTGAACTGCTTTCTATTTTAGATCAAATTAACAATTGTCCCTACTGGTCAATGTTGAATTTCAGTTAATTTGTGTGTTTATGCCAGAATAACATAATTCCCAGCAGACTGCAGTGGTATGTGTGGGTATTCATTGCGGTACTGCACTTTAATTGTCACAGTGGTAGTGCATGTGAGGTGGATATTGATTACAAAACACACATACCACACTCACCACATGCATATACACATGAGATCTCTCATTTTGTCTCTAGCTCCATCTTGCTTCTTCTTTCCTCCAAACCTGTCAGTTCACAAATGCATTCTTTCAGTATCACATTGGCAACCTTTGCCCAAGAGGAGCAGTTAAGCGCATCCTTCACAAAACATGCACTGCAGTCTTTCTACATTTCACAACCCAGGTAGAGTCCTCACTTCTTGCTATTTTTCTGTGTTCTGCTTATTCCTTCCTCCAAGAAGAATAACACATTTGCTTTTATGAATGTAATGTCCTGATTATTTGTCCAGCTGTTTGACTCTGTGGGTAGCCAAAGCATTCTTTGATTGCACCAATGATTAAAAGCACAGCCCCTACACAGATTACTACCCACACTTATGTGCACGCCATTTACGTGCAGAGCAGATGTATAAAGAGGCAGTTGCAGCCATAATTAACCCTGAAATGTCAGGAAGTTTGTTTTGTTTTTCTTTGTCATCGGCACCTTCAAATCAAAGATTATTTGAAGAAAATCGAGATAACTTTGTAACTTTGATAATTTCCACAGTCTAGAAAACATGCTGCGAGAACATACATTCGTATTTTGAACGAACAAGGAATATAGCTCAAGTCTGCCAATACACACCCCCCCAAAAAAGTAACTGAAAATGTAAAGAATCACAAACAGGATATTCCTTGATACACGATCATAAATACAAGATCATTCTTATTATATGAGTGGTACTTGCCATTAATCCCAGCACTTGATTGGCAGAGGCAGATAGACATCTGTGAACATCTGGCCAGCCTGATCTACACTGGTAGTTCCAGAACAGCCAGGAGATCTTGGCTCAAAACAAAAGCTGTTCCCATTTGTTGCTGGATGAAGCTTCTCTGATGCAGAATATCTTTAGGTATTTTGACCTTTTTTTTTTTTTCTCCAGCCCTGTTTGGTTCTATCCTAGGTCTCAGGGTCATCCAGGAAAAGTGCTGACAATAAGTAATAGCCAGTGGCTCAGCCTGAAAGAAGTCAGATATTTCATCCCGTCTAAGACTATAGTAACCCTTCAGGAGAGCAGACAGAAAGAAGTCAAGCACTGGAAGACAGAAGGATTGGGGAATGCCATCTGCTGGGTGTGTCAAAAGTATTGCATACAATGACCTCACAGCAGCTGCAAAGTATCCCTGTCACCCTGTCATGAATGGGAGAAGAGTTCACAGGACCCTGTTCCTCCTGCTGAGCCACTGCCTACTGGTTAAGACTGGGAGAGGAGGAGTCAATGTCTTCATGGTGAGCCCACTCTGCACCCACAAAGTTCCAATGGACAGTTGTAAATTCAAGGCCACAGAGAGGACTCAGAGTGGCAAATCCAAACCGAAGGCAAAAGCATGAATGTGGGGAGGGGATTCAACAGGAGCTGACGGGGGGAGGGGGGCGATGAGCAGCAACAGGACATGAGTGTTATTAGAATGTACTATGTACTATTTATATATAAAATTGCCAAAAAGTAGACGTGATTAATGATTAAAGGTCAGTGAAAGCAAGCCCTTGCAGGTTTCTTTGCCACAGGCTGATGGCCTGCCACAGGGGAGGATGACTTGAAACACTGTGTGAATTCAGAACTGTTTGGAGAGGACAAAAACATCCTGTGCAGAAGGTGGAGCATGATGTAGTTATAAAATTCCTAGAACTCAGCAGGGTTGCCAGGATTCTCATGGGAGCTATTAAAACATTAGCCACCTGATGTCTGAGCATAGAGAACCTGCTGGAGATCACAGATGAAAGAGCTGCCTAAGTTAGTAAACCATGGGTGTCAAATCCTAGGGAACTATCTTCAGTGCCCTTCTAAGGCAAGTGTATTGATGGGTAACTTACTGACAAATCCAATTGGATTAAGTTTTAAGGGAAGAGACAGTCCCATGATTTTGTTCTTACCAAAGGCCTCTGCTCTTAGATCCTTCTGGCATGTTCCCATGGTAATACAAATCAGAATTAATTAATTGGTTAATTAATTAATTATTGAGGCAGGGTCTATCTATGTAGTCATGGCTAGCCTAGAATTTACTGTGTAGCCAAGTCTGACATTAATCTCACAGTGTTCAGCTGCCTCTGCCCCTTACTTACTGGGATTAAAGACATAGCAGTATATCTCATTCTTTCTGTAAGTAATCAAAATCCTACACTTCTCATTGCTGGTTTTATAAGTTCTTAATTTGAGGAAGGTTTCAGCCTCTGTGTCCTTCAGGCTTACTAATATCTAACTCCCTTTAGAGTTACAAAGTGACCTATAGTAAAAAGAAATCTTACAGACTTTAGGGGACAAATCTCCCACATTGTTAGTTTGCTTGAATCAATATCTAAGAAATTCAAGTGTACACATATAGTGAATGAAAGCCATATACAAAGAAAATGTTTCTAGTGAACAAAAGCATCATAAGGACTCTGTGTATGTAACTTCTTTTTAAACTAACTAATGTTGAACATTAAATATGCTTATTCGTTTCAACAATGAAATTATTCAGAATGATTAAGCTATAGTAGTTATCTTCATTATTTTAAATAATTGAGCTATTTTGACCCTTTCATAAGATCAATTTCTTCTTCTACCATTTTATTAGTTAAAAATGGAAACAGTCTTATTTTCTAGCCATGTTTCATAAGGCAGAAAGTAAATTTCTGTCATTAGGAGATAGATTTCATGCTGCCTTAGGTCAATAAATACACATTGACACAAAAACAATTGACACATTAGTTGTATGTATTTGCCATCTGTGATGAGTGTCTCCCTCATGTGGACATGTTTTTCAGAAAGGGTTAACTGTTTTCTAGTTTGCTTCAACCTGTGACCATGCCTGTTTGTAATTAATTTAAATATCAAATTTCTACGCATTGACTGCTTTTCATACTTGGTGACATTTGCAACATTTCTATTTGTGCACATGTGTTATAATCACAAGCATCTGTAGTTCCACACATGCTGTTTGATTGTGATCTTGTTTAATTTCAGTAACAGTACATATTTAAGAATATATTACCTCCATTTCATCTGATTTCAGTGAGGATACTTTGCACTGTTCTGTTTGTACTAGGATAAGGATGTTACTGAGCTTGTGGTCTATAGCCAGCCATTAACAGCTTTTAGGTACTTTAAAAATGGGTCATTGCTGGTTGTTATCTTCATGTGGTTTAAATCAAATACTAATTGCTCTCTGAGTACTGATGGTAAACCTTCCATATCTAATACAATCTGCAGACATTCTAAGATACAATAAAAATACATTTTTGAAGGAGTAAAGGTAGTGTTGGCTGGAGTCAAGTGTTCAAGAGACTAAAACTGCATAGTGAAATGCATTTGAGAAATACTTGAGAAATACTGAGCACTGATAGAGTAGCACATTTAGACCAGAGAGACTGTGCTTTCCATCTGAGGGAGACAGTCATCACACATGGCACATACATAAGCCTTGTCCAAAATTATGTGCCACAGTTTAAAAATATGCCGGATTTCAAACACTTACTACTAAGGGTGATAAATAGTTCATTGTTAATTTATATATTTACTCTAAGTTGAAATGATATTTAGAATATACTAATTTAAATGAGACATAATAAAGCTAATACCCCCAATTTTATTTATATTTTATCTTATCACTATTAAAACTTTAAAAATTATGAGTCTCAGCTTACATGTGCATTATACATCATGGAGCTAAAATGTGAATAAGTCTCTAAGACACAGGGAAGAATAGACATACCTTTTGTGCTACATAGATTTTATTGGAAAGCATAAAACAAAAAAGGAGAAAAAAATCCATAAATCCCAATTTAAAAATTTAGAGAACTTATTCATTGTTCTTTTTATAAAAACAAAAATGAAATTTCCCTCAGATCTTTCAAACAATCATTTAAAATACAATTCCCAAAGCTGACAAAATTGAAAAGGAAAAACAAAATGGAAATGTCATTGGGAAAAGGAAAGCAGCCTGCAATTAATAAATTATTGAACAAGTGGGAGGAAACAACATGCATTTTTAAAGTTGGTTTTGATAAAACACATTTGGTTCTGTGCCCTTGGAGGCTCCATCTGCCTGTAATCTCAGCTGGACGCCCCCCCCCCCCACTCCTGTCTCTGGCTCCATGGCTAATGAGGAAATGCAATGTGTTTTGTTCGAAGTAGTCTTGCTGGAGTTTAACAGTATTGATCTCCTTGTGACTTACTCTTCATTTTAATGTATTAAGAGATAGGAGATCTTATTGAATGAGGCATAATGTGGAGGTCCTGAGAACTTGTATAGCAAGCCTCACATTTTCTCTGCCCCATTTCTAAGGTGCTTAATAAGAATATAATAATAAATTCTCTGTTTATTTTCAGAAAAAGGTCATTTTTTTCAGCTCTCTTACCATGAATTGAATGCTTTTGACTATTTTCTAATATGTGCATATGAATTTTTATTTGATATGTCTTTTCCTTTGAGTTAGTTGAAAATACACATTAAAAATGAAAAATATATCTTGTTACAAGAACTTGGATTAATCTTATGTTATCCACATGAAGAAGACAGCTTTTAAAATTATAAAAATATCTGAAAAAGTATGATGATCTATATGACGTCATTTTAAAAAAATTCATTTTCTCTTATTGAGCACACATTTACAAAATATCAATATCACACATGAGTTATATTAGGCACTAGAGATACAAACAAATAAATATGAGGATTGTTTTCAAGAAGCTAAAGATATGGTGGATAAGCCGAAAATGAAATTTATAAATAATAATCCCACAACAGTTACACATACAGAACTGAAGATGATATTTCCCATTCTATAGTTTACTTTACAGAAGTATCAACTGCCTAATATTTTAAATGACTACCTGGAGCTTATCTTCGTTTAATAATTAGAATAGACACAATATTTAAAGGGTAAATTGTTAATCATAAGCTTCCATCTAAAAATAGTTTCAAAAGGACCAATAACATTGAAATCAAGATAATTTTTTTGTGAATTCCTATACATGTAACCAAGTGAATGGGGCACAAAATTCCAACCATGCTACCAAGTGGCCCTTTCTTCAAAATTAAACAAGAAAACTTACAATATTTATTATTTGGAAATTATTTAGAAATCCACATCAGTTTTCAGAGGATTCCCTAACAAATATCCTAGATTGAGTGTTAAACAAATTAGCTTTTGCGGTGTGTTAATTACTTGTATTGTTTCTGGGATACCGTGTCTCACTAAAGAGAAGGAATGCATTGTTTATTTTGAATTATCCTTCAAGAGTGTATTCTCTTATGACGTATCTGTGGTTCGGGATACAGAACCTGCATCTAGGATACAGAAGCCGAGTGGGGTAAAAGGGCTGGTGCTCAGGTTGCTTTCTCCTTCTCATTCAGTCTGCCAGTTAGGGAGGATCTTCCAAACTCATTGAAAACAGTCTAGAGAACTGTCATGCCCAGAGACTTGTCTCCAAGGATGTTCTGTAGCCTGTCAAGTTGGTAACCAGTACAAATCACCAATCCCAGTTTTTAAGGTTAGAAGTCAAGGCACTGAAAGCAGTAGGTTCTTCTGTGGCATTTCTCCTTGGATTGAAGGAATTCTCTTTTCTCTGGATATTTACATGGTCTTTCTCCACTTGTAGTTATTTTAAATATAACAATTAACAAAGAGGGTATATGTAGTGGCATCTTGCCTTTCCAGTGAACACTTCCTGTGCACTCTGAAACCCAAGAGAGTATGAGTCAGCCTCTCCTCTACCTTTTAATAGGTCATGTCTGCACCTGAAACCACACCCAAATGGTGTGTCCACCACTACAAATTCACAGGCAAAGCAAGATGCCACTACAGGTATGTACAGAAGAAAGTGAAAGGAATACAATGTCACCAGTTGGGCTTCCTTATAGAATGAGACTAAACCAGATAATAAGAGGCAGAGAGATGAGAGTGACAGCTATTGTGTAAGACATGGTTCATGTAGCACTGAACACGTAAGTCAGACACTCAGTAGGGAAAGCCTGAATTATATGATCCAACATTGGAGGGAAGATATTGAAAATGGAGGCAGTACAATGAGCTGACTATCCAGCTGTGGTGATACCATACGTAAGAAATAATTGACTTTGGAGCAAAGGCTTGGGAGAGGCCCACAGTATTAGCTATACACTATTTCCTAAACAATATTGCCAACTATGCAGTTCAGTAGTTTATAGCCATTATTTGTGTTGCGTCCAGAAATATCTCTAAGATCCAATAATCTACTCTTGATCACACATCAAGAAACATGTTAACATCTACACTTAAGAGCTATTTCACAAACAGGCTGTATACTTCGAAAGTGTAGTTTTTAACTTTCAAGGTTTTAGCAGCTACAGAAGTTAAATTTAATTCTATCCAGGAGAGGGAAGTTTAAAAACTGTGCCCTTGAAATCCGAAGTAATACAGGGGTCTTGAAATGTGAAGAAATGTATGTTTAGCATTTTCATACTCCATAGAGTTGTTAGGAGTTGGACAATGTGAACATTTTAAAAATGTGGAGATGGATGCTCGGTGCAGTCAAGCATGGCAAAGGAATCTGCAGACCCTGTCACAATAAGATGCAGGGCCAGCAGGTGGGACTTCATAGCCTGTTCATACTTGTATTAATTTAAACAGTCAATCCTCAGCTCTCTGCTAAATGCTAGTCTGGCTGAGACATGACAGGTTTGGGAGAAGAAAAGACCAGCTACCTATTGTTGTGGCTTCAAAGTGTGTAGAGGGTCGAGATGCCTAGCTAATATATGCCCCACTTTATCAGTCCTCTTGGAATATTAGTTCAGTTCCTATAACCATTTCTTGGGGCAATGCTATAGCCTGAAGTTTTGCACCTTCTCAAGATCCATGTGTTGAGAGGCCTGGAAATTTTGTGTCCGAGGATAAGAGAACTTGATGTGAAAACAAATGAACCTGAGTTCAAAATCTTAGGACCCATGTGAATCCAAGGCCAAGCCCAGCATATCTATATATTTTTGTAACTTCAGCATTGATAGAGAGGTTGGAATACAAGAAAAAGCAAATCCCAATGTTCAGTGGCCAGCTAGCTTAGGGAAACTTTAGGTTTAGTGAGAAAATATCTCAAAAAAATATATTGGGGAGATGGGGATTGATGAAGAGAGGCAGCTGGAGAAATACTTCTACATGCACCTATACATACTATGTGTATTCACCTCATCCATAAGCACAAAATATACATATTTAGTCCAGTTCCCATTCTGATAATACTTTGGAAATGGATTCCTTGGGATGTAATTAAGCTTTGACAAGAAGCCCCCATTACTGGGATATTAGAAGAAGCCAGAAAGCTCATCCAGGTGTGGATGCCAGAAACTAGCTTTCTGTGTCTTGAATAGTTGAATTCACAAAGGTCTTCGTGCCCACAGATCTCCAGGGAGGCCAGAATATTAAGTACCCAAGACTGTTGTTTTAAAAGGAAGGGCATATAACCTATTTCCTCGGAGAGCTGGGAACTGGAAATGATTTATAGCCTGGTGATCTGCATTATCTGTTGTGCTAGGCCATATAAAGCCCTATAACCAGGACTGGTTGTAGTATAAATTGAAATGACCCATACAACTAGGGGATCGCCAAGCTCTCACAACCAGGATAGGAGATAGCTAATACCCTAAATGACCCAGAGGCACCCCAAAGCTCCTACCATCAGGTCAGGAGGTATCTAATAGTCTAAACAAACCTTACATTATTTGTACAGCCTGAGGCTCCCTTAAGCTCCCACAACCACAACCAGGACTAGAGTAGGCCATACAGTTATACAATATCTATATGACTGAAAGCAGCCCAGAGCCTTCCCTGACCCTGAAGTTAATACAGGTAAACTATCTCTAAATCCATCTTCTTGGAAGAAATGACATGTACCCTGAGTTAAGTTCCAATGTAACTATATTTCCTTATAGTCCAAGGATTGTACTACGCCAACAAACTTTATTTCCAAATTGTATTTGGACAATGTCATTGCACACTGCCTTGCATCAGAGTCTTTAGGAGTCTTTATTTGGGTTGATGAAGTCAATATAAATGGAGTTTTCATTTCCATCTCTTTACTGGAGGATGGGATTGAATTGACAGAAGAAAGCCAGACCCATGTCCTAGTTTCAGCATTTTATTTGTCAGAAGGGTGAGAACAAGTATTTTTCATTAAAGCCACTAATTAGATAGTCATTTACTATAGCAGCTCAAACAGGCCAGGTCATGAAACCACAACAAAGCATTAACAATCGGAAGACATAAAGAGCAAACCTGCATTGCTGCATCCTTATGGAGGCCAGAACTGCAAAACAAGGTGGTGGCAATGGCGGTTGCTTCTGAGCAGTGTGAGAAAAGCCCACACAGACTTCCGTGGTTGCTGCATGCCTATGAAAGCGTTCACATGGCCTCGTGTATGCGAGCATACATGCCTCCTCACAAATTCTCCCCGTTTAAAAGATTCCAGTCCGCCTGAGTGAGGGCCCATCCTGGTGGCTCCATTTATTATATCCATAAGAAAACGAATGACAAAGATGTCAAATTCTGAGGAACTGGGGGTGAGGATATTGACCTTTAACTTTTTATTATTTTGGGGGCATTATCAGCAAAATTATTTCATCTGCACAGACACAGATAAAAAGTATTCATTTATCACTATTAGTACATGTACGTGTGTGTGTATGTGTGTGTGTGTGTGTGTGTGTGTGTGTGTGTGAACACATGTATACATGAATGCTCACCAGAGCAGGTCAGAGAACAATTCAGAAGAGAGTCAGTTCTCTTCTTCCATCATAGGAGGCAGGGATCTGAGTCAGCATCACCTTGTGCACCAGCACCTGTACCAGGGAGTCACCTTACCAGGACAAATGTAATTGTTGTCTTCCTCTCTTCTTTCTATTTTCCTTTCTCTCCCTCCTTCCTTCCTGCCCAGTCTCTCTCTGTAGAAGACCCTTACTATGCAGCGCTGGTTTTGCCTGGAAATTGTTATATAGACTGGGCTGTCTGTCAACTCATGGCCACTTTCTTGCATTAACTTCTTGAGTATTGCTATTATGGGCATAAGCCACTATGCCAAGCTCATCCACATTTTTGAGAGTATATGCTAAAGATTAATATTTTTTTTGTTTCTCTGTGGCTTTGGAGGCTCTTCTGGAACTAGCTTTTGTAGACCATGCTGGTCCTGAACTCACAGACATCTGCCTACCTCTGCCTCCAGAGTGCTGGGATTAAAAGCATATGCCACCCCTGCCTAGCTATTGAGGATTATTTTATTCTCTCTAGCTTCTGATAGAAATTCGGTTATGTACTTCTGAGTCTTTATCAGAAGATCTTTCAACTGTCACTTTCAAACAGTATTGTTTGTGTTGATGCAAATGATAATATGAACCTTCTTCATCATAGTTGTCATCTTCCTGAGTCGTACTATAGTCTTTGACATCCATAAATTGATGGATTTATTGATAAATTGATAAAACTCCTGGCCAATGGGATGAAGTTAGTTTTGTCATGCATCTTAAAAATTATTCTGAAATCTACTTGAATCAAGTTCATGTTTGGGAGACTCTATCACTCCAACACACAACTTCCTATACTACTAACATCAAGAGTTTGGCTCATGTGGTTGGAGAGACTGATGTAGCAATATCAAAGTCTATAGGTAATGTCATCAATAAAGGATGTCTGATATGGACTGGCTAGAGATGAACCTCAGTGTCACAGGCAAAACTCATTCTTTGTGGAAGCTTTAGTTTTGCTTTTAAGGCTTTCTGTCTTATTGAATAAAGCACTCTCAGATTGTCTAGTTTCAAGAATAAACTTTTGTTCCTCGTATAAACGAATTATTCTTTAAGCCCCTTTAGGAAATACCATTAGAGCAGTATCTAGGTTAATGTACAAAAGACACTGCAGCCATGCTGATGTGACATGGAACACTGCATCAGGACTCTTTGTGTCTTGCGTATTGAAAACTTTATGGGAAAGAATGAGCAACCCATGAGAGCTAACAGCAACAATAGCAAAGTGTTCAGTTATCATCTGTCTGTAACAAGCACAGTAGAAACACTGTAAGACAGAACAATCATTTTAGATAAAAATTGTTTACCTTATCCGTACTGCATCAATAGATGGAAAACTTAGATTTGTATTGTTCTAGCAAATAACAGACACCCTTTGCAGCCTATTCCCTGAGAAGATAGAGAAGGGCCGGTGAGAACAGAGTCTTCTTACTGTGTTAACAGATATCAAGGGGAATCCTGAAATCCCTCCAAAAAGGCACTGTGTGTAGCTCCTCAGAAGACACCCTCCTTTGTATCATTACAGATTGTCTAAGGTCAGCAATAGAGAAGGCTTCTCTCTTCTATATGGGTGGTGTCTGTCAAGGCAACACTCCCTAACCAAAAGCATCCAAGAAGGTTTGTGGAGGAGCCTAAACATAGCACCCTGCTTACCTAAGAGGTATCAGTGAAAGTCTCCACAAACGAGGCCCAAGGTCTCTTAATAGTGTACTCACATAGAGCTGGGTACTGTTCAGCCATTCATCATGTAAAAGATCACACAAATATATCACAGTGTGCACACAGAAGAAAAGCGACAGATGCCTTTTCTGTTGGGATTGTGGGATATGTGTTTTAGAGTTTACACTCTAAAACAAAACTTCCATCAAAATTAAAATATTCATGAAAATAGCCTGCCTGGATCACTACGTTTCTCTATGTAACCTCAACATATTTAGTGATTCACCACCTTGAGTGCTAAGCACTCCTTGGCCTGTCCGTTGTCGATTCCTCTCTATTTAGATCAAATAGGAATTGCTGTGGGTCTTGCCAGGGAAGCCACCCAGCAGCATCTAGAGATTTTAGTTTAGATTTACTAATTCACGTTTCTGTACAGGGTGTTCTATGTATACATCTGTGCATACCCTGAGGGCATACCAGGTACTGGGGGCATTCAGAAGAGTATATCAGGTGTCAGGACATCAGCATTGCAATTACTGATAGCTGTAACCACCATGTTGGTACTGAGAACTGAACCTGGGTTCTCTTCAAGAGAAATAAGTTCTCTCTGCCACTGTGCCATCTCCCCCACTCACCAAATTGTCCCTTTTAAGAGTCTTGCTTCCCAACAATATACAAAGCCATCTACACAACCAATTGAACATGCTTTAAAGGATTACATTAGACAAATAATAGACTACACCACAGATATTAATCATCCAACTTACCAAGGACTGGACAGAAACTACCAAACATACTGCCTTTAGTTTAAAATCTTCTGAAACTATCTTTTGATGTCTCTCATCACTTTTCCAGCTTCTCCTAATTCTTCCTAAAAGGCCATTAAGTAGTGGTGTTGAAGGTGATAACTTCCCAGAAAATTCACTTATATTTTACTTATTTAGTTTTTTGTTCTCTTTTTGTTGGTTTGTTTGTTTTTCCAGCTGTTGAAGAAATGGCCTGTTGTACATCTAACTGTAAGGAGTTCAGGATAAGAAAGGATAAGAAAGAGGATTGAGCTGTAGACTTGGGCATGTTAGCACAGTGATACTGAAAGGCATTACTCTTTCAATTGGGTATCAAGGAGGGAGTGTCACAAAACAAAGCAGAGGGGCAGGTGCAGGAGATAAGACTGATGGATCGATCAGAAATACTGCTTAGGTATAGTTATATGCTGTATTTGCTGCCAAAATTAACAGTATAATATGTGAACTGTGGAGAATTTTTAAAGTAGTATAAAGGATATCTATACAGATGCCAATACATTTTTGCTCCACATAAAATTTCTTTAGTTTGTTAAAAATGACTGAGTTTCTTAGGAATAAAGAAAATAATAGTTGCATTTATTTCAGAAGACAAAATGGTCCAAAAGCAGAGTGAGGTTTTTCAAAGTACATTTTTTTTTCCTGTATAAGAATGCACACTTACTTAAAATGAGTAAACTAAATATAAACTCAATAATATATATATATTATTTTGTTTTATTTCTATATGAGTTTCTCCTTTTTTTATAAAAGTCATATCATCTTTATGTTTTAAATATATCAAAACTGGACAAGAGAATAAAGGTTATTTTCCAGAATCCACATTCCTTCCCGCCTTTTCAGTCATAGTACTGCAGTCATACATGTCCCTCAAGTACTGCTGGGTACTCAGCTATTGCAGTGGACTTCTGTCCTCTAGGCATGGCCATTGTGTCAAAAAAAAAAAAAAAAAAAAAAAAACAGACTGGTTGTATTTATCTCTAAAGACCGTGGAAACTGTACCTCTTAATCCTCCCTCATAGGGTGGAGGTATTTATTGGGTCCTTTCCAGGGATCTGTGGGGCAGTGTTCACTCTAAAGGAAGAATCTCACATAAACATTGGTAAAGTCCTTTCTCCTCTGAGTTAACCTTCAGTCATCCACATGTCAGAGTCCAGAGAAAAGGAAAACTCAGAACTATGACATTTGCAAACCCTTGCCTGCTGCAGAGACACAGCAAGGAAATGAGTATCAATGACATAAATCAGAAACAAGACTGACTGCCTACCAGTGGGCCAAGTTTAAAAATGGTGGACTGGAGTCCATCCCCTACCCCACCTCTGTGTAATTTGCTGGTGAAAGGTGAGCCAGATGATGGATCTCTAGGATGTAGATGCAGTTTTCTGAGATGGTTGGATCTCTGTATAAAATACAGCCTACATATCCAATTTCTGTATTTTGTCTATGTATCAAGACTTGCTAGTATTTCATAAAAATTATTTGGTTTTCAAGTAATAAAACTGTGTTTCTCTTAATTTTAGGAAATAATATTTTAAGGTATCATGGAAATAGTATTACAAAGTGTTCATGTGAATAAGTAAAGTTTTCTGACTTCCTTATCACAACTCAACAGTCCTCATGGACACAGACTGTTTTTTTCACACAATGAAATGCTCAGACTCCCATAGCTTTACATTTAGTTCTTTATAATTGATTTTACATTTCAAGTATGTTTCAATGTTAACCCGGTTCTTTGAGATTAAAAATTTAGTGGATCAATATATTTCATCGAGTTGATACTTCATGGTATCTTTTAGCCTATCCATGCTTCCATTTAGAAATGACTACTCTAAATTTGAGTACTAAGTTACAGTGGAGTAAATATTAAAAGATGTGTATCTTGTTAATATGTATCTTGTTAATATTATACAACTAAAAAATTGAATAACTTGAAATAAACATTATATTTAGTCTTCAGATGCCTGGTGTCCTCTTGGAGAAGGTGACTTGTGTATCACATACTAACTTTTCACTAAAGTAAAATTTATGCTAGAAATTGATAGCTTTTGTACTCAAGAAAGTTCTCTTCATAAAAAGTAGTTTTCCTAGAAAGCAGCCCTACCCACTCATTTATATACTGTGCTTGGCATGGCAACCTCTATTCAACAGTGACAGTTAAATACTTGGAACAAAGACACAGAAGACCACAAAGTTAGATTACCATGACCATCTTTAAGATTAATTCCTAATACACTCTTAGTGCTTTAAAGGCTAAAAGGTTCATTTTAACAAAATTCAGTCCTAAGTGGTACCTTCTTCATTCTTTTCTCTTTCCTTACATTTTATCGTTCACCATATCACATGAAAAACATAACACTGTCCGTCATCTGGTGGAAAACTAACTATGCATAACTTTCATATACTTTTTAATTTCTTAGCATGTTTACATATGAAGCGTGAAAAGATATTTTTATGAAATCATAAAAATTTAATTCACAAAACATACATAAGAAAGCTGTCAATCAATACTTGCACAATATTTGTTAATGTTTTATTCATAGCTTCTATGTGTCTAGATTTCTTTACATAGAATACTTTTCCTCTGAATGTATTATTTTATGGCTTTTAATCTCTTAGTGGAGGATTTGGATATCAGAAGTACTCTTTGTTTGTGTAGGCATGGGCATTACAATAAAATTTCACAGATTTTAAAGATAGGACCAAAATGCAATTTCTTCAAATGTTGTATTAAACTCAAAGTTGCCTATTTTGGGTTCAAGCCAGAAGAACATAAATGGCCAGACTGTTGATATTGCTCTGACTTACCTTTTTGTCTAAAATCAAACTTTTATGGAAACACAGAGACTCAATGGCAACAAATAAGTGTGATTTTCATGGATGACTTCATTTAAAAATACAAATAACATTCAGACTGCCAGAATCCCAACATGGCATTGAGATTCCTTACATCTAGGCTTCCTATAGGTCTACGGACATTGAACTCCAGGCATATGTTCTTGGAACACTTCCAGTTATTCTTAGTGCCAGGCGCCTACTTTAGCTTCTACTAAACAAATACACAATGAAGGAATAACTGAAATAGTTTGCACCTCCTCTGCACATGCAGGAAAGCTATCTTATCGAGTCTTGATTATGGATTAATGGTAAAACATTCTCAATTCAGATGAGTGAAAAGTAACAACCACAGCAACATGTGCTTTATCTACATGATAATAATTCAAAACAAACAGCCAGCTTGATATCAGTTTATCTTGAACTCTGTCCAAATTAGTTATTGATAAAGTAAACATATTCATATTGTTCCAAGGTTTAAATCTACAGGGCATCACTACAGAGAATGAATGCCTTTTCAAACTACACAACAATGCTAGTCAATGTCACAGGTTAGCAATACATTTCTGTGGAAGGCAGTGACATAATGGGGGTAATTACCTGGGATGACCCCCAGATGGCTCTTGCATTGCTGAAAGTGTAACTTTGAAGTGACAGGCTATGCTACTTTCAATTCAGCTTTGTACAAAGAAGCCTGAGATCTCCATCTCCGGGTCTTTTCTCAAAGGGCATGGGATAAACCTCTTTGTTTGAAGGTGTTTAAGGTTTTGGGAGCTTCAGGCCTCTGGTGAATAAATCCAAGGTTTTACCACAGTGCATGTTGGTTGCCAAGCTGCCCTGCATCACAGGGAAAGGACAGAAGCTAGGTGTAAAGGCTTTTCTACGAAGACATGGCTCTGCTACTCACCCAGAACACCTGTTCCCTCCTCCTCTTATTCAGTGTAAGACAGATTGGGGGTGAGCTTCTCCATATCCCTCTAATCACTGAGCCTTTAAAGGTTTTTTGATGCACATCACTGAGGTATTTGAATGTCTTTTTCACTAAGGATGACCTGTAGATTAAAATGTACAATAATATGGACTTTTTTATTCCATTGATAGGATAGTATTCAAGCTTATACCAAATTGACTTATTTTGAAATTTCATTATTCAGCATTGCTTTTTTTTAAATCATGTCCTTTACTGATAAGAAAACCCAACCCAAATACAGAATAAAAGAATTTTAGCATCAAAGACTAAGCAGTAGTTTATATTTTTGAATCGCTATGAAATAATGGAACAGTGAAAATTTATGAAAATCCACTTGGTCTCTGTAAATGCCAATGCTGAGCCTAGAATATGCATGCACTTAGATGACTTGAAAGATCTTGGAAGGAAATAAAACCTTCTCTAGTTAGAGATGATTTTACACTTAAAAGCACTAGCTTTTCTCTAAGAGGACATAAGTTTGTTTCCTTGAACCAACGTCAGATAATTTACAACCCCTCTACCTCCAAATCTGGGTTATCTGACACCCTCTTCTGTTTTCCACAGGTACTTGCAAACATATGGCACACCCACACATACCCCACACACACACACACACACACACACACACACAGAGAGAGAGAGAGAGAGAGAGAGAGAGAGCAAAACACAAATAAAATATTAAGAACAGCAAAAAACAATATACACCCTACCATCAGTTGTGTTGGGGAGATGCATAAGCAATTAAAAACACATAGTGCTCACCCACATATGGTTTCCTGCATTTAGTTCTAGCTGTTCATAGGTGTTCACAGGTGTCTATAACTCCTGTTATAGGGGCTCTGATACATTTGCTTTGTGTGTTCACCTGAACTCATATGCATGATTAAACCTAATTTAAAATATGCTAAAATAAACATTTTAACCAATAACTTTCTTGAGTCAGAAAAGATTACTCCTTCAAAAGGCTGACCTCTTTCTGAGTTATCATACTTGACCTTCAATTCTCTATCACTAAAGTCAAATGTCGGGAACATGAAGATCACTCTCATGAAAATCTCATATGGCTAATGGTCTCCACAACACTGACCTGTGGGGTTCCTCTTAGTCACTGGCCAAACCATTAACCCTCCTTTCAATTATGGAAAGAGGAATCAGGTGCACAAATCTTATAGCAAAGTTAGTGTTCCTGGCACCAGAATTGAGATGAGTAACCAGACATTCTTTTAGACATAATGCTATGCAAGTCGCTTGAGAGAAATAGAATCAGCCAGATAAAGTTCAAACATCAGACTGTTATTGTCTTAGCAGGGTGATTTCCTATCAAGATGGACCATGCCGCTGGCTTCCTGGTAAAAGCAGAATTTCTCTGCCTGGTGAAGTATTCATATCACACTGAGCCTACATGATGTTTAAATTACAAACACCACATGCAAAGACATAACAAGATGCATAAAATCCAATCCTTACATGAAAATGTTGCTTCAGGTACAGATCCCATTGGGTAGGGGGGTCATTAGAAGCAAGAAGAGGGATTGGAAAACAGAGGAGCAACATAGTCCAGATGTCAACAGAGGGCAATGGGTCAGGGTCAGTGAATGACGACACACAGAAGCAACATCAAGTTACAAACCAGCAAGACTAAATGAACAGCTAAATTGAAACTTGAAAGTCTATGTTTTTTTCTAAATAAAAGGGCAATTTCAAGGCATTGTCTTAGATAAAACAGGTAGAACAGAAGGATGAAGTCAAAAGTCAGGACAATTTCTAAACATAAGTTGCTACATGGAAAACTAAATATATACAATCCATGACTAGCCTGGTGTTTGGATGTGAATTTGTTTCTATCAACTACTGGATGAAAGCTCTATGATGTTAATTGGGATATTTACCAATCTGATTAAAGGAGTAGGTCAGTTTGGATATCCTCTCCACAACTGCTAGGAGTTTTGTCTGGGATCATTCTTGTTGATTCTTGGAAATTACCTAGCACTAGTTTTCTTTTGAACTCCAATGTGGCTCTCTATTAAGATCTCTCTCTCTCTCTCTCTCTCTCTCTCTCTCTCTCTCTCTCTCTCTCTCTTATTGCTCTCCTTCTCCATCCCTCCCTGCTTTCACCATCCTATTCCCTCATTTTCCCATTCCTCTCCCCCTTACAGCCCCCCTTGCCCTCTGATCACCCAGGGGATTTTCTCTGATTTCCCTTCCCAGGACGGTCAATGTGTCCCTCTTAGGGTCCTCTTTGTTATCTAGCTTCTCTGGAGTTGTACATTGTAATTTGGTTTTCCTTTGCTTTACATCTACTATCCACTGATGGGTGAATGCATACTCAGTTTGTCATTCTGTCTATGGACTACCTCAAAGTAATTTCACTTTCTATTTCTTCTTAATGGAGTGATAAAGTCTAGTGTGCTACAATAACTAATGCCTCTCTGAAGGGCCTATTGTACAAAGCTTGGACTTCAGTGTGAGAAAGAATGTTTAACAACTATTAAAGGTACTGCATGGAAGAGGGAATATTGGTCTCTGGCAGTAAATGAGTCATGATTACCAGTTGTAAAACTCTGAGCCTCTCCACCACCCAGTTTCTTTGACTTTCTACCTCAAAATTTAACAGTGTTCTCTGTGTGTTCTGCCGTCTGTCCTGGAAACCTCATCTGAATTTGCCTTACTGATGGACTTCAGACCTTGAAACTATGAGCTAAATATACTTAATTTCTTTATGAATAGAGTCTAACTAAAGCAATTAATTGAAGAAATGAAGTCTACTAATACAAAACTAAAATAAGGAGATTTATTAGCGTGCATTGAGAAAATATATGAGTAACTTTAATGACCAAATATAAAGATGAAAAATACAGCCATTTTTGTTGTTTTAGTGAATAAAAACATAATATAACCCAACTTGAGTTTAGTAAATTTTAGTATTGAATGCAAAACCATGAATATTTAGGCAGACATTTGAACTTATCTGGAGTGTATCTCAAGGGTTTAACTACCCATGGAGTAGATATTATGTTTTTGCCACATAGCTTCAAAGGGGATTGATTTCATAGAGCATGAGGAAGGTTACAAGGGCTTCATTCTGTACAATATCTACTTTTCTGTAATTTTGGGGTTTGATTTCTCCTACTAAAAGTTGTCCTATCCTCCTAAATATTATTTAAAATAAATTTTCTAGGGATTAACTACCTGGCTGAATATGGTGATGTTTCAGCTAAATATACTAGACATATTTACAATCTTTTATTTATATGAGAATTCCCATATTACATGATTTCAAACTTTCAAAAGATTCCATGTTAGAGAGCCAAATAACTGAATGAATTAAATATATGCACTCAGATATCCTGGGATGTATAGGAAGTGAAGTGGCTTTAGCTATAAATGATAGGATCATATAATTAAATCAAATATGTTTTAGCTTGCAAAAATATCCTTGGACTTCAAGTGTGATTTCCAGCAAAAACTTAAAGGTGTCACTTTTTCTCTTTTATTTCTTTCCTCATAGCTTTATCCTAAACACAATAATATAAATCCAAAAATATTTCTCTTCTGGTGATTCTGGCAATTTTTCTTTAGGAGAACACAATTCACCCAGTTCTGCTAAAAGCACAGTTTGGTATGGGGGATTGGTAGCTTTGTGCAGTAGAGGAGGGGGAATACAATAATAATTTATAAACAATGGCAAAGTTTCACCTGAACTAAGGAAATGATGGCCATGACTTTGCCAACATGGCTGTGGTGCATTGCTATATTTCCTTTCAGATTCTGGCTACCATCTTTGTTTTTCCACATTCTACACAGTTGATTAGGTATCATCTTAACACCTTTTATTTTATTTAAATAAATTGTAAAATCACACAATCTTCCCTACAGTTTCATCAGTGGAAATCCCCTCCACTTTTCAGCAGAACTTAAGCTAAGTTCAGGTAATGGACAAAGATGTCTGATTAGTGGGATCTCTTCACATACCAAGTACATGATAGTGTTTTCAGGAATTACATGGAGTGGACCTGTGATTTCAAATGAGTATTTATCTTGTATAATGATCCATCATCTTTTACTAGTTGTATACTATTCCATGAAGAAATGATAAGCTGTAATTGGGAAGTCCTAAACACAATTGTGGGATGTAGGACATCAGGAAGCTGCAGTTTTTCCATGAAGAAAGTGCCATGGAATTCAGAGACCTCAAACACTATGAAGAATGCCACTTTACAACCTTGAATGGCCCCAAGGCTCTTATGATCTAGACTGCCATTATCTAGTAAACAAAATTGATTAAAGAGGTAAGGCCTTTTTATAATCCTATGTATAGACTAAAGAGCATATATGACTGTAATTAAATATTTCAGGTAACCTATCATCACAGATATTTCACAATTAACCCAAAGGAAAAAACCACCACATATCGAAAGATCACATTTTAAAGAGAAAAATAGACTAAAAACCTGCAGGCATATTCTAAATACTACTACCTCAAATTATGATCGCCTCATAAAACATTCTATCATCTGTGAAGATGATAGGTAGACCACCTGGACCCATTTGTATACAACTTCATTCTATTATAGTATATGTTTTCTTCTGGAATAAAAAGGACAGTTGTCTACATGGTGAAATGGGTGCTTGCCATGCTTTCTGTAATGTTGTTGTTGATGTTGATGATCATTACAGCCTGGACACTGTGTAAATAACCTAAAAAGTACCATCCCCCCCCAAATGCAAGCTTCTCAAATTTATGAATTATTAGTAGAACAATACACTTAATATTTCTGTATGGCTGTTAATATTCACACATTGTTTCCTGTTTTCAGAATGTGGCTAAGTAACAATTGTGATGATCATGAAAATGGTTCAAGGTTAAACTTGTGTGATTGTGTTGACTCACTCACCAGTCAGTTCCAGGCGTACTGTCTTCCTACCTTCCCATCTGATGTTGGAATGTGATAACCACAAGGGGAACACCAAGAAGAGGAGGAACTAAAAGCTAGTGGTCACAAAAGACTAAACAGAAGCCTTGAACAGAAATGAGGTCAGAACAGACTGAAAGCGTCTGGGCTTACTGTTTTTTTTTTGTTTGTTTGTTTGTTTGTTTTGTTTTGTTTTTGTTTTTGATTGTTTGTTTGTTTTTGTTTATGTTTTGTTTGTTTGGTTGGTTGGTTGGTTGGTTGGTTAGTTGGTGTTTTTTGGGGGGGATTGTAACATGAGAAATAAAAAGTCCCAGAAACTGATCTTGAGATTCAATTTGAAGATCAGCTAAGCAAAGCAGCTAAACACTAGTTCTCCACCTCAAGCTTAGGCTGGAAGGGCTGGATCCACACATGAGCTCTTTGTCATGCCTCCAAACTGGATAACTCTCTTCAGTTTGGCTGGAGAATCCTGAAATGTCAATGCCTTCATATTCTCCTCTTGATACTGAGACTTATTATCGTCATTGGGAATGAAGAATCAATGCCTCATCTTCAATGGCTGGAGAATTAATGCCTCTTACTGACCACTTGCTTCTGTCTTTTAACACCTCTAGTGCTGGGATTAAAAGATGTGAGACATAATTCTCACTGATTCAATCTTGTGTGATCTGGGAGGCCTTGAATTCACAAAGATAAGTCTACCTCTTAATCTTGAGTTCTAGGATTAAAGATTATGTACCACCACCTTTCTAGCTTTTGGCTTCTGAGATTAAGTTCAGTGCCACAATAGGGGATGTCCTTCTGTATCTGTTTCTCTTATTAGCTGATGAATAAAACATTGTTTGGCCAATAGAGGCAGGAAGATGAGTGGGGCTTGGAGATGGGGAGAATTCTGGGAAAGAGTAGGCAGAGGGGAAACCAGGAGAGACACCATGGAGTGACTGGGAGGATAGGATGCACCAGGCATTTGCCAGTAAGATAAGGCCATGTAGACGTACATAGATTAATAGAAATAGGTTAATCATTAAGACAGAGCTAGTAAATAAAAGCCCTAGCCATTAGCCAGCAGTTTCACAAATACTCACAAGTTTCTGCGTGTCCATTTGGGACTGAAGCAGAGGGTTCTGGCAGGACAAAAAAAAAAAAAAAAAAAATCCAGCAACAGTGCCTGATTTCCCAGCTTGTGGCAGACTTTGCTTTTTGAATTTTCAGACAAGTTTTAATAAATCATACATAGTATATCACCACAGAGTATTGGTTTTCTGTGCTGCAAAGGTAAGCATACACCTGAATCAGAAGGTAGAGAAACGAAATCCAAGAAAGGACAGAGTAATTATCATCAGGTACTCCTTTATGCTGAAGAAGTCTATCTGAAAGTGTTCTTTAACCCATGTGAGCTCAAATGTGTCTACTCTTCTGTGTTTAAATCTCGATAGGAGAAATTGCTTCTCTATGAAAATTAAAAGCAAGAAGATTCTGTTAAAAAAAGTGTCAATCAAACTATGTTGAAATATTACACAGCTAGTAAAAAAGAATTTGATTCTCATTATACTTAGAGATAATATACTACGTATGAGTGACTGTAGGAGTGCAGCAATTCATAGTTGGTAAGTTCACAGGAACTTAGAGTGAGATAAAATATTGAGGGATACCTGGATTTCACACGTGAAGTCAGAAAGGAGACATTATGTGACAACTGTCACTTGTCAAATTTTGTAAGCTTAACAGACAAGTTTAAAAAACAGATAGCACCATAAAGCAAAACAAGTAGGTGTGGGGGTGGAATTTAACTCATAAACAATATTTTTAAAATTCTGCAGTAATTTGTAAGCATCTTGAGTGGCATATGTTAAAATTCTTTGAAAATTCTAGTGAACATCTATATATACACAAACAGAGTGAGTGAATGAGTGAGAGAAAGAGAGAGAGGGGGGAAAAGGATGCAGGAAGAGTTGGTATTTGATGCTAGGATTTTAGACTTTGAAACATGGTTTAAGTGAGCCCAGTATACTCAAATAAAACTAAATTTCAATCTGACACTGGTTAATGCAACTTTTCCTTTAGAGAATTAATGGATTTTACTGATAATCATACAGTTGGGTTAAAATTGAGAGTATACTACTTCCACTAGTCACCTGAATCCCCAAAGTTTAAAAATCACTACTTCCATTTTGGGTCGTATTTTTCTTTTCATTCCTTTAAGAAATAAATGACTTGCCCTGTTATGAATTATTTATGAATTATTAAAACAGCATAAACCCTACATTTGTGATGGATACAGATGGGACGTGTATCGACAGCCCTCCAGGAGGGACAGTCTCAAAATGACCTAAATGTGTTCTGTAATTGCTATTTAGTGGAACAATTAAAGATGGTAAGATTGTCTATTTTGTAGCTCAGATTGAACCAACATCATGTTGAACACCATATTATGTTAGACCACCTCTGCTTTATTTTCTCATACTAGTGGAGCAGCTGGGTTGAGGAAATGACTTTGATTAGGTCTTTGAAATCAAGAAATCACAGCAAGGTCAAAGCAAGCCACAAAGAAAATTCCTAGAGCATGCATTCATATATACATGTACCTACCTTATTTCTATGATGTATAGACTTTATGCTATAGAAGCATTTCGTTGTGTAACATATAGAATTTAAAAAACAAAAAACAAAAAAACTTCTCTGTCTACAAAGCCTGTCTGACGATTTATTCTTTGGTTAGGCAGAGCCAGAAGACAGTGTCATTCAGCCCTGGTGCCAGGTATTTGGTTCAAACAAATCCTAATCTCTTTTGAGCACACGGAGGGGGAAATTAGGAAATACCTACATAATCCGTCATTGAAACAGCAGTGAGACTGTGGTTAGTCAAAGAAAAGGTCAGAGTTGGTATGAGTAAAGGGGGAAGCTAAGTAAGCAACAAACTGGGGTGGAATGCAGAGGTTTGCAGGCATCAGAAAATGGGGAGTGACAGTAAGACCTCTTGATAATAGAATTCAACAAATTGTTCAGAGTTTCAACATGCACTTTAAGAAAGCATTTAAGAGCAAACAAAAGAGAGTGGACATTCTATACCTTTTAAAAAATATTTTGAAAAGAAATCTTATATTGTTTCTGTTGGACTCCAAGTCACTGGTCTCTCAGGTTGACCTTGAACTTATGCTACCTTACACCTAGCAGCCTAAATAGCTGGAGCCATAAGTCTGCTCCAGTAGCCCTGGGTGGTAGATGCTTTTTCAGTTTGGGTTCTTTTGGGTTTGTATTTTGGTGATCGGGGGATAGGTTGGTGAGTTAAACGGGAAAGAGTCTAGGGTCTTAAACAGGCTAGCAACATCCTACCACTGATCTTTAATTTGGCTACAGGGTAGACTAGGAAAACTAGTGTCTTAGTAGCCATGTGTTCAGGCTGTCAGTATACCTTTGTAGGCTGGAGAGATGGCTTGGTGTGTAAGAGGGATGTGAAGCAAGCATGAAGACTGGGTTCAAATGCTTAGTGTCCCTAGGAGAAAGCCATGGTTTGGTCAAACATGCACTAGTAACTGTAGTAGTTGGAGGCAAAAATGATTACTCTGGCCTTTGGCTGCCTGTAGATATAGATCCAGAGAAAGACTGCCTATCTTTCAAGTGGTAAGATGGCAAGTGATAAGAGTACATCTGCATCTGCCCTCAGACATATGCATGGTGAAAATACTGACACACACACACACACTTACACAGACACTTACACACACATATACAGATAGTCACACACACACCACACACAGAACACACACACACACACAGACACACACAAACACAGACACACAAACACAGACACACACACAGACACACACACACACAGACATTCACACACACATACACACACACTCACACACAGACACACACACACAGAAACATACAAACACACACACACACACACACAGACACTCACACACACACAGACACATACAAACACACACACTCACACACACAGACACTACACACACACACATAGACACACACCCCACACACACACACAGACACTCACTTACACACGCACACATACATAGACACTCACACACACACATACACACAGACACTCACACACACTCACACACAGACACACAAACACAGACACACACACAGACACTCACACATACCACACACACACATACACAGACACTCACACACACACACACACACACAGACACTCACACACAACGATTCATGGTAAAAGTTTCCTTGGAAGCTGTGGTTAGACTCTTCTTTCTTCAAAAACCAAGAAGAAAGGACACTTTTCTGCTTGTCACTCACTTGGCACTTTTGACGTGTGATTACAATTGGCAATTCTTCTGTTGCCAGAGGCACATAATCAAACTGAATTTTAATGAAATCTGTGTATCTTTAAAAAGTGATCATTAACATTTAAATTTATTTGAATGGTATACAAAAGTACTAATTCCTCCCTGAAATCAAAGTTGTACCTCTCGGTGTTCAAAACTAAAACGGGGTGACCTGATGCAATGACCATAAGGGGCTAAAAGCACAAGTAATGATTTTAGTCTTTCTGATCATGTTACATAAACTTAGGAGATAACAGGGATACCCAAAGATTTCACCATTCCAGAATGTCACCCCTCATCTCTAAGCCAGCTAAGGCCATAGAGACCCTCAAAGAACAGAAGTTTAACATCTTGAGAAGAGGGAGCAGGTTGGGCAGTCTCACTTTGCTTCAAAAGGAGGCAGAAGATTAGTAACATCTGTTTATTTGTTTTTTATTTACATATCTATATAATTTTTCCTCATTTTCACATATGGATTTCCAGTTCCCCCTCCCCTCCCTCCCATTACCCCCAAACCCCCTCCACATTCCCCCCCACCACCACCACCACTTGACAGGGATGATGGTGCTTTCCAGGGAGTGTCATCAAAATCGTCAAGTCATTGAGTAGGGTCTGACGCTCCCTCCTCCCTCTAGGACCCTCCATGGGGAATGTGCTCTAAAGTCTTTTCATGACCTGGGATAGATACTGGTTCCACTGTCCAAGAGTTCCCTTAGGCTGTCTGGCTTCTATAGGGGCCCATGTTCATGGCGTCTGAATTGATCCATGCTGGTTTCTCAGCTATCAGTTTGGGTCTCTTTGAGCTCACCACCTATTCAGGTCCGTTCTCTCTCTTGGGTTCTGATGCTTGCGTCTTGACCCCTTACCCTATCACTCCTCCCCATGCAACTGGATTCCCGGTGATCTACTCAGTGTTTAGCTGTGCGGCATCTGGTTCGTTTCCATCCTCCCAGGTGAGGGCTCTATGATGGCATATATATGTAGTTATCAATCTCAGTATCAGGAAGGGCATTTAAGGTAGCCTCTCCACTGCTGTAGATTGATAGTTTGGGGTAAGTCTTGTAAGTCTGACATTTCCCGAGAGTCAGTCAATGTTTCCCTCTTTAAGAAATATCCCTGGACTCAATCCACCTGGGTCCCCTCATATTATCTTCTCCTTCCCTACTCCTAACTCCCTTTCTACTCTTCACTATCCCCACCCTCTCCCAAATGCTCAGGGGACTCTTGTTCCCTTCCCTGTGAGGGACCTTGGGATGAATCTCTTGCTCCTCCTTGTATCCTAGCATTTCTGTCAGTGTGAATTATAATTTGTTGATCCATTTGTTCTATGTCTAAAGTACATATATTAGTGAGTGGTATACCATGTTCCTATTTTTGTGACTGGGTTACCTCCCACTCCAGATGGTTTCTTTGAAGTTCCTTCCATTTGCCTGCTAATTTCAGGATTCCATTGTTTCTTTCCACTGAGTAATATTCCATTGTGTAAATGTACCATATCTTCTTTAGTTGAGGGGCATCTAGGTTGCTTCCAGTTTCTTAGAATTACAAATAATGCTGATATGAACATAGTTGAACAAATATCTTATTGCATGGGTGTTGATCATTTGGGTATATGCCTAAGAGTGGGATTTCCAGGGCCTGTGATAGACTTATTCTCTTTTTTATGAGGAACCGCTACATTGATCTCCAAAATGGTTGTACAAGTTTGCACTCCCACCAGCACTGGGACTGTTCCCCTTTTCCTCCACATCCTCTCCAGCATGAGTTGCATTGGTGTTTCTAATTTTAGCCATTCTCACAGGGAGTAAGATTGTAGACCAGAGTTATTTTGATTCGCATTTCCCCGATGGCTACTAAGTACATCTCTGGACCCACTCCTAAAGATAATAAATTAAAAGAATGAGGATTAAGGATTTCCACTGAAGTTTCTACAAAAAATAACAATTGACAAACTGTTATAAAGTTAAAATTTGGGAAGGGTTAAAATGTTGCCACTTAGATTATACCAGGAGAGTATAATTAAAAATA
The DNA here is from genome assembly GCF_943737965.1 of Phodopus roborovskii. Classification (NCBI taxonomy): domain Eukaryota; kingdom Metazoa; phylum Chordata; class Mammalia; order Rodentia; family Cricetidae; genus Phodopus; species Phodopus roborovskii. The sequence goes on from NW_026125282.1 coordinate 182,062, forward strand.
TTAGGTGGTGATATTTAGATATCTTGTTCAAAAAAATATTTAGCAGGGACCAACCTGACTCTTTCGCCTGCATACAGCCAATGGGTGAAAACAACAACAAAAATAAACTTCAGCCGCACATGGGTTACCCTTCGGTTTTGCCTTATGGATAAAACATACTTTCATACCAAGCTCCATACCCTCTTCCTTCTTTCTCTGGAGTTCTGCTCATACTTTTCTAGTTGGCAGAGCCGTGATTTGCCCTTTTGCTGATTGTTTTTGCCTCCTAATTGGCTAAGAAGCTATTGTTTCTTCTAGAATTCAACAAATTTATTTCAAGAGTTGTGTCAAAAATATTGAACCATTTAACTCAGACCAGGTACCAAGCACTATAACCTGTTTGGAGCCATTGGGATAAAATCTTACTGGACCAATATCAAGCATCCATTATGTTAACAAATTTTCTCCATCAATAGCACTAGCTTTAGTTTCACAACTAGCACACACATAAGGAATGCTCTTTTTTTAGTTAGCGTCTATGGTCATATTCAGCCTGTGGAAGTCACTAATGAAGAAGGCTTTACTACATACAATTAAATATGATGAGATTCTATTAGAGAGTGGAATGAGGCCAACTTGTTAAGAAACTAGATATACAATAATCAAGGAAATTTCAGTATACACGAATTTTTCATTAGGACAGGGTCATTACAATAATTCCTATAGCCAAGCATTGTGGCTTATACCTTTAACCCCAACCTCAGGTAGAGGCAGACAGATCTCTGTGAGTTTGAGGCCAGTCTGGTTTACAGAGTGAGTTTCAGACAGTCAGGGCTGTTATACAAAAGAAGAAATTCTTTGAAAACCAAAAAGATAAAAGAAAAAAATAGAAAGTGAAAAGGAAAATAATTACTATAAAGGGAGGGAGATCTGGTCTGCCATAACTGGAATGGGAAACAGAGATGTTTTTTTTGTTGTTGTTGTTGTTGTTGTTCTTTTGTTTTGTTTTGTTTATGTCATGATATGCCAACCATGCTGATAAATATTCCAATAAACTCTTATAAAAAACTTACTGGAGCCACAGATGTTGCAATTGCTTCCTGGGTGAAGGCTGGCTCAGTCTCTCTGTGGAGTGTACATTCAACTTGGCTTGCCTAAATCCTTTGACTGTTGAGTGACATGCTCAGTGTCTTGCTTTTCTTATTTCAGACTTGCTGTTATTTGTTTCCCTATAGCAGCCTTTACTACTTGCTCTTAAATGTAGGAACTCCAAGTAACAGAAGACTAGTTTGTCATACTTCAGGAATCCACATATTCAAAGTCAGTAGGCTGCAATGCCTTTGGGAACTCTAAGGGCAAAGTGTCCTTGTCTCTTTCTGAATTTCAGTGGTTAGTTGCATCCTTGTCAGTACTTGCCCTCCCACAAACCTATCAACACCTTCCCTTGTAAAGCTCTCTTATATCTGTTGTATTTTTTAAATAGTAAATGAAGACTTTCTTGTTGAAAGTAATGCCACCTTGTCTAACATCTAAAATTATGCCTTAAATATTGCCATATCTGAAAGCCCATATTTCCAAATAACATCACCCTACATTTCTTATGCATATGAAGTTTGAAAGTTTAATGAAATATATGATCTCTATCAAAGATTATTGAAATCATTCAATTGTTTTGTAAGATTTCTTTTTAAAAATACCTCAAGTTCTTGTATTTAATTATCAAAATATCAAGGGCCATGCAAATTTAGGGATTGGCACTAATCATGTCATTAAATAAAGTAATATCACAAGGGAAGGTACCAGCATCAGTGAGAAGGTAGAGAGGAAATAAGAGTATAGTCACGTATGGTAGTCAATATGATCAAAGTTCATGGTATTCATGAATGTAGATGTATCACTGAACCCAATAATTTCATATATATATAGTGACTAATGGTTAGAGAAAACCTGCTAAATTTCTTAGGCATTACTAAAGGGTTTTGTGACTTTGAGACCCAGAAGAGAAACATTGAAGTCATTTTTAATTTGTGTGTGTGTGTGTGTGTGTGTGTGTGTGTGTGTGTGTGTGTGTGTGTATGCTTGGGCACACATGACATGGTAAGTAAATAGTGGTCAAAGGGCAAATCTTAGAAGTTATTTCTTTTCTTTCCATCATACAGATTCCATTGTATGAACTTGGGTCCTCAGACTTGCTAACAACATTTTTATCCAGTGAACCATCTTGCTGGCCAAAAACATTTTTTTATGATATAACTTCTATATACTACCCAATTTCCTTAGGAATAACATAGAAAAAATTATATATAACTCTAGAGTCTATTTTTTATCTTAATGTAAGCTATTAATTGAATTGTCTCCATTTCTGTCTTTCCCTTCCTGCTTTCCTTCTTCCCATTCTCGTGTGTGTGTGTGTGTGTGTGTGTCTGTGTGTTTGTGTGTGTGTGTGTATGTGTGTATGTTATAGGAGTGATAGGAGATGTCATTCTGTATATGTTTCTCATATTGGTTAATGAATAAAGCACTATTGGCCAATAGGAAAGCAATATATGTGGGACTAGGGAGATAAGGTGTGGTTCGGGAGAGGTAGGAGGAGATTCAGCATGTAGGACCGAGAGAGCAAAACTCCAGACCCTCTGGTAAAATAAGTCCACGGGGAATACTTAGATTAATAGAAATGGGCTAATATTTAAGACAGAGGTAGCCAATAAAAATGCTAATGCCAGGCTAACAGCTTTATATCAAATACAGCATCTCTGTGTGTTATTTGGGGCTGGTGCTTCTGTGGGATCTGGCTGGTGGGAAAACTTGCTCTTTACAATAGAGTGTGTTGTTCACTAGAGAGGAGGATGCCAGGAGCCTTTGTCCCTGACTCTTAGCTGAAGTCATGACCTGACTGGTTCTTCAGCTAACTCAGGCACAGGGTTGCTTGAAACTATTCTTCAGAGTAACAAATGCATTCACGTAGTGTTATTCATTTCTTTCTTGAAATAAGGGAACAATTTTAGTATCACTGTCTTTTCTTCTTATAGACTTGGAGTAGAAGTCACAGAGGTAAAAGTGACTTATTTTAGGTAACTCACTCAGGCAATGGCAGAGGTGGACCAAGAGTTTGTTCCTGTCTTTGGAATACAAATATTTACTGAATTTCAAAAACTGAACAAAACATGTTTTCTCAGAAACAAACAATTTGTAGTCCAATGACTTCTCTACCCTGGGATCATTTTTTACATGTTTTTTCTATTTTCTTTCTTCACCCCTGTATATAGCAGGGAATACCAATATGCAGTCCTGAACCTAATATACTACCTGCCAAAGCTTTCTGGTTTCTTCCATGCGGTGCTTGTCTCTCTGCCCTGCAGTGAGTCCAGGCATCCACAGGTGTGTCCCTTTCCCCCTAACAGGGAAATCCTTGGAAGCTAAACAGCAAGGAAGGTTGCTTCAATATTTAGATTAATGAGCACTAATCACTAGCTCTCTTTCCCTTTACAAGGGTGCAGGCTGTTTTCACTGGTTCATATGTGTGTACTGGATATTCTTCTGAGTGAAGCAAACAGATATGGGATAGGAGACATGTATTGCTCATTGCTAATCAGCAGGAGTTGGACTTTGCCACTCACAGAATATACATATAGAATCTTAATTACGTTTTTCATCCTGCCTTCCAAACTTCACTTCTCATCTAGAAATTGGAAAGGAATT
>NW_026125283.1:0-138628 GCF_943737965.1 Phodopus roborovskii
AAGCTACAGACAAACACACCAAAGACACACAGAATGAAAACGCACAAAACAGAAACTAACAGATCCAGATACAGATCCATATCTTCCACCAACCAGGCAAAAGAATCTGATGGCTGTGGAGGAAGCTTCTGCTTCAACAACAGAGCTCGTTCCTACAGACCCACAGAAGGAGCTCAAAGGCATCCATGTGGCTCTCTTACCACCCCCCCCCCAAGTGTCCCTCAGGAAGCAGCCTATGATCCCCCATAGCACAGCTGCTGATCATAGTCCTCTGGTCATACAGCCTGAGAAGACAGCTGCAAACCAAAACCAAGAATGTGTTCCAGAATACAGATACCAGAAAACAGATCCACACAGAACAGAGATGCCGCCCAGCACACACACACACACACACACACACACACACACACACACACACACACACACCATGGGGATTCCCCATACCTCCAAGTCGGTTCTTGAGTGTGAGGGGTGGTCACGATTTCCTGGCTAACACACCAAATGAAAGACCTGCAGAGAGTGGACCCTTACATGCACCCAGTCCAGGAAAGGTGACACCCAAAATCACTCATGAGAAGGGGTCTCAATGAAAATAGCATGAGGAGTTTTATTACAAGTGTACTGCGGTCCTCAGTCCTCTACAGCTGCGTGGCATGGAAGGTCCACACTCTGCAGGGCTTTCAGTACTGTTCCACACAACACCTGGCCCTGACATGGCTTCAAGAGAGGAGCTGTGAGTCAGCAAAAGAAGAAATAGACTGAAAAATCTGAGGGTGAATCAGGATGGGCCACTTATTGAAATAAAAAAAAGTAAAAAACACACACCTTTTTTACTCTATAACTGCACAATAGTTTGACTATAAGCATGATTGAAAGCAGACTCACTGATTCAGGGATGAAGCCCTTAACTTTATTACAGCCTTTTTCCTAGGACAAAACAATACAGCAAGTTTCCAAATGCTTCCTGTTCTCTATCTGTACCAGGAGCCTTCTTTCTGTTTGGTTTGTTTTTTTTCTTTGTTTGTTTTTGTTTTGTTCTGTTTTTTTTTTCTTTTTTCTTTTTTTGAGACAAGGTTTGTCTGTGGCTTTGCAGGCCACCCTGAAACTCACTTTGGAGACCAGGCTTGTCTGGAACTCACAGAGATCTGACTGCCTCTGCCTCCAGAGTTCTGAGATTAAAGTGAGCACCACCACCACCCAGCTGAGTCTTCTTACTTTAATGGAAGAACCTAACTTCCTCCTGCCAGAGATAAAGAGAATGATGCTTTTAGCAAAACAACTTTTCCTCGAGGCCCTGAGCAAATGGAAGCCCTTATCCAAATGCATGGCTTTGGAAGAAGGATGTCCTCTGAGCACCAGACATTCTACTACCTTTAGGAAAATTTCATTCCTCAAGGGGCATGATGCAGTGTAAGCACTGAGCTGTGCCTTATTTCATTCCTTCTTGTCTTAGTATTCTATATGGACCTGACTCCCTCATACACTCCCCAAAGGGAAGGTACTGGTGTCTTATTCTTTTTTCCATTAAACTTTACCATTCTGATTCCTCTATACTCATTAACTGAACTCTTGCCTTTAATGGCTTCGGGCTTTGGAGCTGGATTGTACACTTCATCCTTGAGGACAGTTGTACCAATCGGAAATCTCTAACTTTCCTGTTCTTGGTGTAATCAGGGGGACACAAAAGGGATTCCTGAATGCAAAATCATTACACTATTTGTTTTCATGCTGGTGGTGAATTTACCAAAAAAAAAAAAAAAAAAAAAAAAAAAACTGCTGAAAGGAGGGTGCCATTATAACATTTTCGTCTTTCACCAGTGCCCCACAAAACTTCCCAGAGTCAGAGGCATAAGAAACTCTCATAACATGGAGTGAGAATCGTTGAAAATTAAAGTAAAATCTTTTACTGGAGAAGTGTGGTCTGCAATGTCTAATGCTGGAACTTCTTCAAGCAACAGCGGTAGCCAATCACCATACCGTCCACACCATCTGATGCTCCAGCTTTATTGCATTTCTAAAGCCTGTTCCAGTAAGAGTTATTGGCTACTCGAGGGACATGTTGTCTTGCCTGTCCTTGTAGGCAATGGAGATATGACAGTGAGATGTTTCTTGGGGCTACATGCAATCTGGTCCCTTTGGGTAGATTTTGTTCTTTGGTTGCTGTTGCTCACTCTGGATCCTAGGCAAGTCTGGCACTTGTGGGGTTCCTAATAGAGAGGGCTTCTGCCGGTGGGTAGGCAACACAAAGGAATGGAGACAGGCTATCAGAAAGGCTGACAGGGACAGTGAAAAAGAGCTGAGGAGACTCAGGATCCCCACCAGAGGCAAAGTCTGGATGGAGTAGGGAGTCGGCGGAGCCTCTATATTTCAGCTCAGTGTGGCTATTGGAAGTCCCTGAGAAGGGGGGGTTTTGTGTATCACTGGCTGACAGGAGGGAAGGCTGAGAGCATCCAGGAAAGAGTGTAATTTATGTGTGTATGAGTATTTGCATGCAGTACCCCATGTAGCCAAAGAGAGGCGGCAGATGCCCAAGTACTGAATTCAACATGCTGATGAGGAGCCTATGGGGGCTTAGAATCAAAGTCAGGTCCTGAGGGGGGGGGGTGGAGCCAGGTGGGAAGTGGCCTGTGGAACTAGGTCTGAGGAGGAGCTCAGACTTGCTCTCTTGCAAGTCACAGGGGGACAGGAGAACTTCTGGGGCATTCTTGGAAGCAGGAACCTGCTGGTGTTCACCTGTCTATGTTGTTAGTTATTTCTCCCTGAATAAACATCTGATCGGCCTAATTGTTTGTCCAGGTCCTTTTTAAACCGAAATAAGGTCCCTTTAGAAATTGAAAATAAATCCACAGAGCCATCCCTCTAATGGACACGTAGTCACAATAATGTAATGAAGGAATTCTTACACATTTCCTTGTTCACAATAACGGATCCCTGTCTTCTGAGATGCTCACTCCTTCACATCCACCGAAGAAAAATTTCGAGAAGGATTATTCACGGGAGGATTAATATTATAAAGAAGCTGCGGCCTGACATTAAGTGAGGTGAACCTGCCTCCGAGGACAATTTCCGCAGGATTTCACTTACCCTGTGGAAACTGACTTGTTTAGGTGATACTAGCAGAATAGTGTAGGGTCACCAAAGGCTTGGGATGAAGGGGGAGACAACTTGGTTATTTTTTTTTAGCCAAGCCATGCTACAAATATATGCAACGAATGCCATCATCATCAAACAATTTGAGAAACAAGATATCAGTATATCTTTTTAGAAAGTAAGAAAGCATTAATTTATACATACCCCATTGTGAGTTTCTGTACTGTAGTGGCTGGCATGCTCGCCTCTCATGAAAAAGAGATCTCCATTTCGAAACCTGGCGGAAATAAGATCATTTTTTTTACTTTCTTTTTCTATTTTAACATTCATAACTTACTCCATAAACTTCTAAAGAGTTAGCACATAAAAAATCTCAGCTTGGAGATTTTTGACCATGACTGTGGTACCTTGACCAGGACCCAGAGATGGCGGGTATTTTGTGAACACAAATTGGTCCAGTGAACATGCAAAGATGTGAAAGAAAAAAAAAAAAAAAAAAAAAAGAGTTTGGAATGTCGGGGAATTAGCTCAAACAGTAGAGTGCTTGCTTAGCATGCGAGAATGTCAGTGGCTTGGTCCTGTGGTAAATCCCTAATTGTACTCCAGTCGATAACTAAAGTTGGGAAAACGATCTGAGGACTCCTGCATTGTTGCCTTACTCTCATCTTGACACTTCCTTTATGATGGAATGGGGAAGGTTCACCAAAAGGTCACTGTAAATACCACAGTCCCACAGATCTCTGCCAGGCTCCCTGGAGTGCTGGGGGACACTAGAAAACTCAGACGAGGATTGGATTCTTCTAGAACACGACTCCCTCCATCTGTGCTCTCAGGACACTTAAAACCACAGAAACAATACACAGCTAGAGGACATGGGTCAAAAAAGTTGCAGTTCTTTGAAAGTGTTTTTGTTGAACAAAAAGATGAAATCATTAGCTTGGCCCGTACGGGGATCGAACCCGCGACCTTGGCGTTATTAGCACCACGCTCTAACCAACTGAGCTAACCGGCCAACTGATGTAAGAGTTTCTGCTTCCTTTCTACAGGAAGGTAGTACTACAGATTAGCAATTGTCAATGGATTCTTGGGTGTTTTAACTTTGAAGTTTTTTCTGAAAACAGCCTGAACCTTACAATAGTTCAAGATTAAACAACGAAAACAATTTAAATGTCACATTCCAATGTTTGCCGACCCAGTTTTCTCGCACCATAGACAAAGCCCCCATATGTGTGTGTCCCCCTCCCCCCTCAGCAGAAGGGAAGAATACAGAGCAGGTTGAGCTGAGTGCTCTTTAAGGTGGTTGTTGGCTTCCGGGAAATCTCAATTGCAGACTTTCTCCTAAAAGTTAAGCTTTACTTGGACCGCAGGATGATAAAACACAGGATATTGTTGTTATTAACACCACAGTCTAACCAACTGAGCTAACCAAGTTAGCTAAATAATATTCTACAGAAGACCTCTACAGATAGGAAGAGACATAATTGTCAATTGAGGATGTTTGGGTTGTTTTCTTGTTTGTTTAATTTTAGTTATCTTGAAGACGGAAAAGTTACGAAACTGCGTTGCTGTAAGTTGAAACTTTCCCTGAACAGACACAAAAGTCTGGCAGAGGGCAAGTAATTCCACGATGCAGTGATTCCTGCCCCGGACAGACTGGCCCTGGACAGCCCAGTCCACTTGCTCAGTGGCCCTCCAGATTGCCAGGCTCCCTCTATTCTCACTGGTTCGCCTCCTGCGCTGTCTGCCGGTTGCCTCTAAGTGACAATTTGATAGCCTTCCCAGTTTTACCGAATTTTGCAATCAGTTCGTCAAAACTATTTGTATAATGCTTCCGGGGGGGGGAGGGGTTCCTCTGCCGGGTCACGGGTCTCTGCTAAGCCGCTAGCACATCGCCCTAGTCTTGCAGAAGCCTGCGCTCCAGGGCCGGGTAGTTCGTGCCCAGAAGATCCGTTAGTTCGCGGCCGGCCGGGCTTTGCCCTCTGGCCACTGTCGGGGACCTGAGAGTCCTGTGTGATGAGTGAGTCCAGGACCAGCGCGCCCCAGCTCCTCATAGGACGGGGTAGTCTCGTTTGTCTTAGGTCTCAGTGGGGCCAAACTCTGCTCAGCTCAAACTTGGATTTACCGTCGGCACTGCTCCAGGAGTTTTGGGGGGGGGGCGCCTGCTCTTCCTGGCCGTTCATAGCTGTCTCAGCGGGGGCACGAAGAGGCCAGAGCCGGCTGTCCTGTCCTCGGCGACTGGAATCGGGGAAGGGGCTCCTGGGCTCATTGCGTCCTCCTTTAAGGAAGTCTCGGAGGAGTGGAAAACTTGAGATTCTGAAATGAGGATTTTCAGGTGGCCCAAAAACATTGACCCTGGCCGTTTCAGTCTGAGAGTCTGCAGATCCTCGGCGACACATGGAACAAACACGAGGCGACTCTCTCAGTCCTGGATACAGCCGGCGCTGACCCCTGTAGGAACTGATGCCTGGGGTCCTCTGATCCGGAGGCTGCGACGGTGCTCATCCTGACATCTGAGACAGCCCCTGGTCGCCGCAACCACGAGCTTCGGTGACACGAAATATCTGTGACAACGAAGTCGCCCGCGACCTCGGAGCCTCTAATCGAGGACGCCAATGCAGGGCATCAGCCTCCACCTTCCCAGTCGTTTGTTCTTCCACCCCCTCTGGTGCAAGGAGTCTGTTGACCCTGTTCACGAGGGACCGACCCATAGAGCTCCGGTTCCCCATCTGGTAGCCTTGCTAAGGCAACAACCACAGAAGGAGACACAAACACAGGCGGCTTCGAAGAGCGCGACGCATGACGCACAGCTCCGAGAACGTCACAAGCCACTGCACCACTCTAAACTCAAACGGCTTTACCGCGGGTCCCAGGGCCCTGTGTGCGGGAGTCTTCATTTCAACGCCGTCCCCGCTGTTGATCCAGTAAGTCCACCGTTAGGAAACCGCGCGTGCCGCAGCCAACAAAAACCTTACAAACTTTCTCTGGTTATGTAACCCTGAAGCTTCACCCCGAAAGCCCCCCCCTGCATTGCCTCTCGGGTCCTCTTCTTCCAGTTTCTCAAAAACTACTGAGATTCTGCGGGGTGGGGCTCTTGAACACAGCGAGCTTGGTTAGGACATTTTAGCGGGACAGTTAATTTCTTTGGGAGATGAGGGAAGAGTTCCTGAAAATGTTGACTCCTGTCCCTGTACGAGGGATGTTATAAATGGATATTCTGGTCCCACTGGCATGTGTTAGACAGCACAAATCCGTTCTGTCTGACTACCTGCACAGGAAGTTAACATTCCAAAATATGAGTACTACATTTCCGTTGCGTTGTCTCGGTACTGCTAAACTGCTTGTTAAATCGCATCTTAAAAAGGGAACTTCGGATTCCTGTCTGGGATTCTCCTTCGGGGAGACTGTGGAAACCTCAGGTTCAGACTTCAGAGGTCCAGACAGCAGACAGTGGAGCCTTGTAGTAAATTCCGGGTGTGGGAAAAGCCCCGAATGAGGCCCCCCTGACCTGTTTGTAACAAGCATTTCGATAGTGAGCAGTGTGAGAGAATAAGGCAACTGGCTTCTTTGGTCGAGTTATTTCTGAATGAAAAGGAACCGGCTCCATATGGTGATTTAAATCTGAAAAGAGGATTAGCCAAAATCTCAATGCTCCAAACAGAGAAGCCAGGCATACCAGATAAAGATGGAGTAACCACCCAGGGCAGCATTCTCTGCATTTCATCTCCAGCGCCAAAAACATTTAATAAAACATGTTGGAAAAACCAAAGACGTCTGAGATGAAGACCTTTTAATGATTGTAGATGTTAGTTAGGGTTTCTACTGATGCCAAGTGACACCTTGACCAGGGCTATTCTTATCAACATCATCATCATCATCATCAGTTTCCTCTACCTCCTCTACTCCAGCCCCCTCCCCTCAGCAGAACAACTGTTACAAAGGAAAACAATTGATTGGGGTGACTCACAGTTCCTAGGTTCAGTTCATTATCATCATGGTGGGACATGGAAGCATGCAGGCAGACCTGGTGTTCGAGATGTAACTGGGTCCTACATCTTACCGCAACAGGAAGTAGGCTTTGTGTCACACTGTGAAAGCTTGAGCAAAAGAGATCTCAAAGCTTGCTCCACAATGCCACACTTCCTCCAACAAGGCCAAACCTACTTCAACAAGCCTCAGGTGACACTCCCTTTGGGGACAATTTTCTTTCAAGCCACCACAGTAGATCATCTTTTTGCTTGTTCTTTGATTCTATTTGTAAGCGTTTTTTTGAGATTTCTTACATCTACATCTATAAATAATATTGGTCTATAATTTTTATTTGGTCTTTGAGTTGTTTGGTTTAAGATAATAGTTTTGAAAAAGAATTGGGATGTGATCCTTCAGTTACTATTTGTGGGGTAATTTGAGGAGTATTGTTCTGTTTTTCTTTGAGGTCTGTTAGAATTCTGCACTGAACTTACATGGCCCTGGTTTGTTTTATTTGGGGGTTTCGGTTTTGGTTTTTTATTTTGTTTTGTTTGATACAGGACTTACATTTTACTAGCAGTTATGGGCATCTTTTAATGATCTGGACTTAACTTTGGTAGGATATATATATATATATTCATTTCTTGTAAGTTTTCCAATTTAGTAAAATATTACATATTTTTTCTGAGACAGACTTTCTCTGTATTGCTTTGGAGCCTGTCCTGAAACTAGCTTAGCTCTGTAGACCAGGCTGGCCTCAAATTCACAGAGATCTGCCTGCTTCCCCCCCCCCCCTGGGATTAGGGCGTGTGCGAGGACACTCAGCTTCAAAGTATGTCCTTATTCTCTGAATTTCCTCAGTGTTTGTTGTATTGTCCTTTTCATCTCTACTTTTGTTAATACAGATCTTCTCCTTGCATATTATCTAATTTGGCTAAAAGTTTGTCAGTCATATTGATTTTCTCAAAGAACTAATTTCATTAATTCTTTGAATTGTGTTTTATGTGTTTGTTTCTATTTCACTGATTTCACCCTGGAGTTTCATTACTTCTTGCCATCTACCTTGCTGGGGTGCTATTCCTTCTTGTCATTGTCTAGAGCTTCCAATGCAACACTGTGTCACTGAGTTACTATTATGAGATCTCTCCGGTCTTTTGATGTAGTCATTTAGTGCTATGAGTTGCCTCTTAGAAATGCCTTCCTTGTGTCCAACAGGTGTGGGTGTGTGGTGCTTTTATTTTCATTCAATTTTTAAATAATTTAACTTATTTTCTCCATTTTTCATTCAGTAGCAAGTTATTCAGTATCCATCAGTTTAATTACTTTCTGCTGCTGTTGACATCCAGCTTTAATCCATGATGATCAGGTAGGTGGCAGAGACATTTTTCAGTTTTCTTATATCTGGGGGGACTTGCTTTGTGTCCTAGTATGTGGCTAATTTTGGAGCAAGTCCCATGAGTTGCTGAAAAAAAGTGTGTTCTTTAGTGTTCAGCTGGCATGTTCTGTAGATGTCTGCCAGGTCCATTTGACTGATGATGTTATTTAACTTCAGCATTTCTATAGCTTCTGTCTGGATGACATACTTATTGAGAAAGCGGGGAATGGTGGTCACCCCACTACCACTGTGTGAGGACAAATATGTGGTTTTACCTATGGTAATATTTTTTTATGACCTTGAGTATCCTTGTGTTTGGTGCATAACAGTTTACAACTGCAGTATCTTCTTGGTGGGTTTTTCCTTTAAAGAGTATGTAGTAGTATCTTCCCTATCTCTTGATAGCTTTGGTCAGAAGTCTATTTTGTCTGATATTAAAGTACACCTGCTTGCTTCTTGGGTTCATGTACTTGGAATTCCTTTTCCATTCTTTTATCCTGAGGCGATATGTATGTATCCTTGATGGTGAAGTTTGTTTCTGGCTTTCATCAGAAAGATGGATTCTGTTTTCTAATCTAACCTATCAGTCTGTTATCAATGAGCAATGTTTATTGATTTCTGGTCTTTTGTTAGGATGTGAGTTTCCCACCCACCCTCTTTGATGAACTGTTCTGGGATTATTTTTTACTAGTGTCTATTTTGATGTGGTTAATCTCCTCAGACTGAAGTTTTTCTTATAATGTTTTGTGTAGAACTGGATTAGTAGATAGGGATTTCTTAAATTTGGTTTTGTCCTAGAATGTGTTTCTTTTTCTGCAGATTGTGATTGGTAGTTTTGCTGGATATAGTAGTCTGGGATGTTATCTATAGTCTCTCTGAATTGTGGAACTTCTGTCCAGGACATACTGGCTTTCAGAGTGTCCACTGAGAAGTCAGATTATTCTAATATGCATGCCTTTACAATAATTTTTAAGACTTTAAAATGCCTTTATAATGCTTGTAAAGATATGACTTTTATAAGATTGCTCTTTTTCCCTTGCAACTTCTAATATTGTTTCTTCTGTCTATTCAGGATTTTGATTATTATTTGTTATAGAGGAATTTTTTTCTGCTCCCTGTCTATTTGTTGTCCTGTATGTTTCTTGTATTTGGACAGGCACCTCTCTTTAAATTGAGTCGTTCACTTCTTCCTTGTGGTAAAAAGTCTTAGCCTGAGTGGCACATGCTTGTAATTACAGTAGTGGGGTGGGAGGTGAGGCAAGGCAGATGGATCTCTGTGAGTCTGAGACCAGCCTGGTCTACACTGAGAGTTTCAGAACAGCCACAGCTACAGAGAGAAACCCTGTATAAAAATAAATAAATAAAAATATTTTTCTGCCTTGATCAGATTTTTTGGAGGTTTTGTGATTGGTGTTGTTTTTGTATTTTTACTAAGTTTGACATTTTATTTGACTGACTGTTTATTTATCCTATCTTGGCCTCAAATTCTTCAGTGTCTCATAATCTGGTCATGAGGATTAGTTCATGGTTTATATTTGACACTCTAAGTTTAGCTCCAGTTTTAGTTCCGTTTTGGGTTTTCTTTATTTTTGATTAATTAATGTTTTCATGGGCACTGGTGTTTTTCTTTCATGTATGTATGTGTGAGGATGCTGGATGCTTTGGAACAGAGTTACAGGTACTTGTGAGCTGCCATGTGGGTGCTAAGAACTGAACCTGGGTCCTCTGGAAGAGCAGTCTGTACTCGTTCCTACTGAGTCAGCTCTCCAGAAGTTTGGGTTTTCTTTATAATTCTATTTCTATGTTCAGGTCTTAAAAGTTTTTGTTGATTCAACTTTTTTTGTTTACATTGTTTAAGAAGGCATTTTATACCCTTTTTAAAGATCCTTGAACATATTCATGATTGTTATTTTTAAGTCCTTATCTTATTGACACAGCCCAGCCTCAGGAACTCCAGGGCGTTCAGCCCTGAGGACTCCATTCCATCTTGACTAGAAGTCGGAGAGTTATTCTTGCTCCTAAAGGCCAAATAACAGGATGTTTGGCCAAAGCCTGTATTAATAGGTGTTTTGAGAATTAAAGAGGTGATTAACCTTGCTTGTTCCTTGAACTATGATAAGGAAGTCTTTTTGCTCTTCCCTCCTCCCGGGCCACTTTGCTTTGGATATAAAAGAGCTATGAGAAATGAATTCAGGGCTCCTGCAGTATTTGCTCAGAGGACTCTTGAATGTAGCCAATGTCTTCTTCTCTCTCTCTCTTTTATTTTTCTTCTTAATTCTCACTTCCCTATTCAGGTACTGTGCCACATGCCAGCTGGCTGACACAGTTGCAAGAGGGATTGTGGAGTTGGCAAGGGAAGGAGCGGACTAACAGACCTGAGGGTGAGTCAGGATGGATGCTACTTTATTAAAGAAAAAAAGCTACACCTTTTCTACTCTATAACTGCACAATGGTTTGACTATAGGCATGATGGAAAGCAGACTCACAGATTCAGGGATGAAAGCCCACCATTAACTTTATTACAGCCTTTCTCCTGAGACAAAAGCATTACAGCAAGTTTCCAAATGCTTGTTCTCTGCCTGTACCAGGAACCTTCATACTTTTATGGAATGGCCACAGGTTCCTCCTGCCAGAGATAAATAGAATGACTGCTTTTTGCAAGTAACTTTCCTCAAGCCCTAAGAGAATGGTAGTCCTTATCCAAATGCATGACTTTGGAAGAAGGACATCCTCTGGGCACCAGACACTCTACTACACTAGGAACAATTTTTGTCCATCTTGGGACATCATGCAGTGTAAGCACTCAGCTATGCCTTATTTCATTCCTTCTTGTCTTGGTCTTATATGGACCTGATTCCCTCATACACTCCCCAAAGGGTAGGTCATGGTGTCTTACCCTTTTTCCATTAAACTTTACCGTTCTGAGTTCTATATTTATTAATTGAACTCTTGCCCTTAATGGCCTTAGGAGCTCCTCCAGGCTCTGGGGCTGGATTGTACAACTCATGGTTGGGGTCAGGGAATGCCAATTAGTAAAGCTCTCCTTTACTGTTCTTGGTGTAATGAGGGGGACACAACTTTGATTCCTGTAACTCATATTGTTCCATAGTGGTGGGAGGCTGTCATTGTATACATTTTCATCTTTCACCACAGCCCCACATAATTTCTAAGGAAGAGGCCTAAGGAACTCAAATAATATAGAATGAGAATCGTTGAAATTAAGGCAAAAACTCTTACTGGAGAAGTGTGGTCTGCAATGTCTAAATGCTGGAACTTTGTCAAGCAGCATTGGTTACCAATCACCATGCCATCCACAATGTTTCAGCTTTATTGCATTTCTAAAGCCAGTTCCAGTAAGGGTTACTAGCTCCTCGAGAAGACATGTTGTCTTACCTGTCCATGTAGGCAATGGAGATATGATAGTTGAGATGCCTTAGGGTAGATATCTGATCTGGTCCCTGTTGGATGGATATTCTGTTCTTGTTTGCTGTTGCCCGCTCTGGGTCCTAGGCAAGTGTGATAGCTGTGGGTAGAGAAGGCTTCTAGAGGTGGGTAGGTGATACAAAGGAAGGGAGATGGGCTATGAGGAAAGACTTAGAGGGGCAGTGGAAAGAGCTAAGGAGCCTGTGGATCCCCACCTAGAGGCATAATCCCCAGGGTGGAGTAGGAAGTAAGGGCTCCTGTATTTCAGCCCAGCGATACCACTGAGGGGTCCCTGGGAAAAAAGAGGTTTCTCTGTGTCATTGGCTGACACGAAGGGAAGGCTGTGAGCATCCAAGGAAGAGTATAATTTATGTGTGTATGAGTATTTGGATGCAGTGCCCCATGTAGGCAAAAGAGAGCGGCAGATGCCCGAATATTGGAGTTTAAAATGCCAATGAGGTGCCACACGGGTGCTGAGAATCTCTCCAGCATGACAATCCCTTTAGAAATTGAAAATAGACCCACAGAGCCATCCCTCTAGTGGCCACAGTAGTGGAATGAAGGAATTCTGAGACATTTGCTTGTTCACAGAAACGGATCTCCGTCTTCTGAGATGCTCACCCCTTCACATCCACGGAAGGAAAATTCTTTCTAGAAATTAAGAAACTGTAATTTATACCCCTTGTGATTTTCTGTACTCTAGTGGCTGTCATGTTCGCCTTTCATTAAAGAGGTCCTCATTTCGAAACCGGGCGGAAATAAGATTTTTTCTTCTTACTTTCTTTTTCTATGTTAAGATTCACAACTCACTCCATAAACTTCTCAGGAGTTAGCACATAAAAAAATCTCAGATTGGAGTGTTTTGACCTTGTCTGTCGTCCTTTCCAGGACCCAATATGGCAGGTACTTTTGTGAACTCAAATTGGTCCAGTGGGCACACAAAGATGTACAAGGAGAGACAAGTGTCGGGGGATTAGCTCAAATGGTAGAGCGCTCGCTTAGCATGCGAGAGGTAGTGGGATCGATGCCCACATCCTCCAAGTTTTATGTTGCCATTGACAGCCACTCGGCATCTACAGTGAAGATCAAAACATGGGGATATCATGTCTCCTTACAGACACGGATAACCCACGCTTATGGTCACCCAGGAAGTCAAATGGTGAAAGAGAAAGCATGCTGTGAAAGAGAAAGCATGCTGTAGTAATTGTGAGGTGGAGAAAGACTCGGGTTTCCTGTTGTCTCCATCTGCTTCCAGATTGGATTCTTCTAGAAGTCGACTCCTTCCATTTGTGCTCCCAGGACACTTAAAACCACAGAAATAATACACAGCTAGAGGACATGGGTCAAAAGGATGCTGTCCTTTGAAAGTGTTATGATTAAATGTTTCTTCTCTGTATCACTTTCTCTTTGGGCTTGTTGAATAAAAGAAACACTTAGCCTGGCCCATACGGGGATCGAGCCCGCGACCTTGGCGTTGTTAGCACCACGCTCTAACCAGCTGAGCTAACCGGCCAACCGACACGAAGGTTCCCGCTTCCTTTCTACGGAATAGCAATTATCAATGGATTTCCAAGGTGTGTGTTTGTTAAAGTTTTCTGAAAACAGCCTTGACCCTCACAATAGTCTAAGGTTGAACAATGAAAAGAATGTAAACATCACATTCCACTGCTTGCCGACCCAGTTTTCTCGCACCATAGACAAGCCCCATATGATTGCTGAGAACAAGTCGCCCTCCCTCCAGCTGCAGAAGGGAAGACTAGAGAGCAGGTTGAGCTGAGTGCTCTTTAAGGTGGTTGTTTAATTAGCTTCCGGGAGATCTCAATTGCAGACTTTCTTCTAAAACTGAAGCTTTACTTGGACCGCAGGAAGATAAAACACAGGATATTGGTGTTATTAACACCACAGTCTAACCAACTGAACTAACCTCCCAGCTAAGTAGTATTCTACAGACGGCCTCTACAGTTAGGAAAAGAAAACAACTGCCAATTGAGGCGGTTTATTATTGTTTTTGTTGTTGTTGTTTGTTTGTTTGTTTGCTTTGTGTTTAGCCCCCCTTTTTTATTGTACATTTTAAGCAGGAAACGTAAAAAACAAACAAACAAACAAACAAAAACTCGCGTTGCTCTAAGTTGAAAGTTTCTCTGAACAGAAGACAATTCTGTACGAGGGCAAGTAATGCGACGACGCAATGATTCCTGCCCGGACAGACTGGCCCTGGACAGCCCAGTCCACTCGCTCAGTGGCCATCCAGACTGCCAGGCTCCCTCTATTCTCACTGAGTTCGCCTCCTGCGCTGTTCTGCCTGTTGCCTCCAAGTGACAATTTGATAGACTTCTCGGTTTTACATTTGTATAATGCTGTCGGGGGGGGGGGGAAGAGGGGTTCCTCCAGGTCACGGGTCTCTGCTGAGCCGCTAGCGCATCGCCCTAGTCTTGCAGAAGCCTGCGCTCCAGGGGCCGGGAGTTCGTGCCCAGAAGATCCGTTAGTTCGCGGCCGGCTGGGCTTTGCCCTCTGGCCACTGTCGGGGACCTGAGAGTCCTGTGTGATGAGTGAGTCCAGGACCAGCGCGCCCCAGCTCCTCATAGGACGGAGTAGTCTCGTTTGTCTTAGGTCTCAGTGAGGCCAAACTCTGCTCAGCTCAAACTTGGATTTACCGTCGGCACTGCTCCAGGAGTTTTGGGGGGGGGGCGCCTGCTCTTCCTGGCCGTTCATAGCTGTCTCAGCGGGGCACGAAGAGGCCAGAGCCGGCTGCCCTGTCCTCGGCGACTGGAATCGGGGAAGGGCTCCTGGGCTCATTGCGTCCTCCTTTAGGAAGTCTCTGGAGGGGTGGAAAACTTGAGATTCTGAAATGAGGATTTTCAGGTGGCCCAAAAAACATTGACCCTGGCCGTTTCAGTCTGAGAGTCTGCAGATCCTCGGCGACACATGGAACAAACACGAGGCGACTCTCTCAGTCCTGGATGCAGCCGGCGCTGACCCCTGTAGGAACTGATGCCCTGGGGTCCTCTGATCCGGAGGCTGCGACGGTGCTCATCCTGACATCTGAGACAGCCCCTGGTCGCCGCAACCACGAGCTTCCGTGACACGAAATATCTGTGACAACGAAGTCGCCCGCGACCTCGGAGCCTCTAATCGAGGACGCCAATGCAGGGCATCAGCCTCCACCTTCCCAGTCGTTTGTTCTTCCAACCCCCTCTGGTGCAAGGAGTCTGTTGACCCTGTTCACGAGGGACCGACACGCAGAGCTCCGGTTCCCCATCTGGTAGCCTTGCTAAGGCAACAACCACAGAAGGAGACACAAACACAGGCGGCTTCGAAAGAGCGCGACGCGTGACGCACAGCTCCGAGAACGTCACAAGCCACTGCACCACTCTAAACTCAAACGGCTTTACCGCGGGTCCCAGGGCCCTGTGTGCGGGGTCTTCATTTCAACGCCGTCCCCGCTGTTGATCCAGTAAGTCCACCGTTAGGAAACCTGCGCGTGCCACAGCCGACAAGGACCTTACAAACTTTCTCTGGTTATGTAACCCATGAAAGCTTCACCCCGAAAGCCCCTGCATTGCCTCTCGGGTCCTCTTCTTCCAGTTTCTCAAAAACTACTGAGATTCTGCGGAGGTGGGGCTCTTGAACACAGCGAGCTTGATTAGGACATTTTAGCGGGACAGTTAATTTCTTTGGGAGATGAGGGAAGAGTTCCTGAAAATGTTGACTCCTGTCCCTGTACGAGGGATGTTATATATGGATATTCTGGTCCCACTGGCATGTGTTAGACAGCACAAATCCGTTCTGTCTGACTACCTGCACAGGAAGTTAACATTCCAAAATATGAGTACTACATTTCCGTTGCGTTGTCTCGGTACTGCTAAACTGCTTGTTAAATCGCATCTTAAAAGGGAACTTCGGATTCCTGTCTGGGATTCTCCTTCGGGGAGACTGTGGAAACCTCAGGTTCGGACTTCAGAGGTCCAGACAGCAGACAGTGGAGCCTTGTAGTAAATTCCCGGGTGTGGGAAAAGCCCCGAATGAGGCCCCTGACCTGTTTGTAACAAGCATTTCGATAGTGAGCAGTGTGGGAGAATAAGGCAACTGGCTTCTTTGGTCGAGTTATTTCTGAATGAAAAGGAACCGGCTCCATATGGTGATTTAAATCTGAAAAGAGGATTAGCCAAAATCTCAATGCTCCAAACAGAGAAGCCAGGCATACCAGATAAAGATGGAGTGACCACCCAGGGCAGCTGACTTGGCATATGTTATTCTCTGGATTTCATCTGCAGTACCACAGTTAATACATCGTGTTTAAAGCCAAAGCCTTGTGGAGTGTTTCGTTAAAGCACAGAGCAGTCAGTGCTCTAGAATGGGGAGAAGGGTGAATGCCAGCCATATCCAGTTCATGTGCTTCCTCCTCCCTAGTCCTTGTTGTGGGCACTCAGCAGAGAAGACTACTACCCCCACACACGGGCTTAAGTTCATTGAAAGTCTTTATTAGCTGGCCGGTGTCTACACCGGGTGTCCTGATCCCAGTGTAGCACTGGGTCTTTCTTAGAGTGAGCTTTAACAACTCGAATCCATCACTCTCGGGCAATTTCATGACTGTTCCCAGGCTCTCTGTCTACTGCTTGTGAAAGTGTATAAAACTAAACATTGTCACATGCACCGTTAGTTAATGGGACCTCTTGACTTGATTCCTAAGCCATTTTCCACCTTGTATTCACAGTCTGAAGTCTGGCTTTCCCACAAAACCACTAATTTTTTACTGAAACTTAAGTAATTCTAAACCTGAGTTGTAAATGCCGTTTTGACTATTCTCATCATCTTTTAGATAATATATCATGCATTCAACTTTTGCTTTTTTTGGATATATACATTTATGCCCAATATATGTATATAAACAATATAATTTAATATGTGTACATGTTATTTTATTCTTTTAACATTTTATAAATTTTATGTGTATCTTTGTACATGTGAGTGCAAATGCATAAGGAGGCCTAAGGGGGATATTTGATTGCCTGACTGGGTGCTGGAAATATATACTGGTAAGCACCTCTACAATGCAGTTTCACATTGTTCCCTGTTCTAAGAAACTGCATGAGATTCTGATGTAATCACAAGCCATGTGACTTAGGGCACTTATTCATAGTGCAGCCAGTGTGCTGCAGAGGGTCTTAGATGTTCATGAGGGCTGACTTGCTTCAGGAGCTCCTGCAGGCCCCTGGCCCTGCCCTTAGCACCTGGGTCTTTCCCCCATCCTATCTCATGCAATTGACTTGACTCTTCTCAACTGAGGGATGTGACTCATAACAGAAGACGCATTCTATTATTTCAGTGAGTCTATACAATAATTCTTTCCCCACATTTAGCAAATAGACTCATTCCTCCTCCCCCAGGCACTTACAGTTCCATGGAAGGTACTTGTTCCTGTCTGTTACCATCAGTCACTCTGAGGTCAATGTCCTCCCACTCTTCCCTAGTGACATTTCTTTCCTAGATAACAGTATATCAGACCCTGCCTCTCCCCCCCTTTTTTTTTCTCCTAAAACTGCATTCCCTTCCATTGTTTCTAAATTACCTGGCTAGCATTTCTTCACCCCACAAATCTTTTTTGGTTTGGTTTGCTTGAGATTGGGTCTCTCTGTCATCTTGGCTATCCTGGAGCTCACTATGTAGACCAGACTGACCTTGTTATTCCACAAATCTTAATAAAGTCCCTACTCTGATGTCATCTATGCTCAGAGGAAAAAAAATGACTGTTTCAGTGTTAAACCAAATATCCTGCTTGGGTGAGAAACAGCTTTGGGAGTCACTGAGCTCTGCCCTCCTCTACTTCCTTGGCACTTGGCTGTTGAGAAAGGCTGTGAGGAGTTCTAGGCAGAGTATGAGGCGTAGTAAATAAAAAGGTAAGTGGAGACAGGAAAGGGAGCAGCAACTTGCCTCTAGGTCCAGCAGTATCCATCTGCCATGTAGTTTGTTTTTCTTTGCTCTGGGAGGTCTTTCTGATCTATGTTGACACATGAACAGAAGTTTTTCTTCTGAAAAATGACAACTATTAAGTGTCACCCTCATGAACTCATGGAATTGGGAGTGAGATGTATTGCAGTGGCAGGGAAAGTAGGAAAGAGAGAGTGGGCAGGGAATATGATAAAGATACATTGTATACCTTAAGCTGACTGGAGATGTCAATTTGACACAAGCTAGAGTCGTTGCAGAGGAAGGAACCTCATTCAGAAAATGTCTCCATGCTATAGGCAAGCCTGTAGAGCATTTTAAAATTAGTGATTGATCGGGGAGGGCTCAGCCCATTGTGGGTGGGGGGTTATCCCTGGGCAGGTAGGTGGTCATGGGTTCTATTAGAAAGCAAGCTAAACAAGCCATGGGCATTAAAGCCAGTAAGCAGCACTCCCCCATGGCCTCTGCATCAACTCCTGCCTCCAGGTTTCTGTTCTGCATGAGTTCCTGTCCTGATAGCCTTTGGTGATAAACAGTGATGTAAAAGCATAAACCAAATAAACACTTTCCTCCAAAGTTGCTTTGGCCTTGGTGTTTCATCACAATAAAGACAACCCTAACTAGGAAAACCTGTATGAAATTTTCAAAGGAAAAAAAAAATTTAAAGTAGAGCCCTGATTTGTTTATTTTCTGGTTTTGTCGATAACCTGTCTGTGATTAGTTCTACTGAGCATCAACTTTATCAGTAAGATTAGGATAACGATAAACAGGCTTATGGGAAAAAATAGGTTGAGTGAAAAATGTCAATAAAGACCATTAGTAGACGTGAGGGTCACAGAGGTGGGAAAGGAGAAACAAAACAGAGACCCTACACCAAAGTCATTGTGTAACATTTTGAGATTATCCAAGACAAAATGGTTAGACCTGAAAGTTTGCAGGAACTGTCCTGCACACATGTCCTCCAGAATTGGTGTGAGCTCTTTATACTTTTAACTATTCAGTGATAGGCACTGTTACAGCTGGGCAGGGTTGACACGGAGAGGGAAAAAGATTGAGAACAATGAAGTAACAAGATGTCAAGTAGTAGAAGAGACTAGGAACTCCTTGTTCAGCCTTACATCATGGTTTCAGGGTTTGTGCGGCTCTTCAAGAATCCAGGGCTAAGAGACTCCGTGTGGGTTCTCATGAAAATATCCTTAAAACAAAACACCTAGAAATGCAGGGATTCGAGGGTTGGTGAGAACAGAGGCCAAATAGAAAAGAATGAATGCTTCCTATAATGTATAAATCAAAGGCAATTTCTAAGGCCCTCTTAGCGCAGTAGGCAGCGCGTCAGTCTCATAATCTGAAGGTCCTGAGTTCGAGCCTCAGAGAGGGCAGTTTTTGCTGATTTCGCATCAACCTGGGCGACTGTGAACTTTAACTCAGAGCCATGGATGACAGAGACACAGTACCGCACACCGAACTTCCTTCTCTGGTGTACTTACCTAACGACCAGAAGTCACCTATGTGGATAGCTGGATTGGTATTTGTACTGGAACAAACTGGGAATAGGCTAAACCAGGTTGTTAGAACATGATGAGCCTTATGGATCTGGGCCAGGTGGATCTAGGAGAACTAGAAACCTCTTGTTGTCCTAAGGAGGTCCTGACATGCAGCGGGCCCCGTAGCAGTAGTGTGAGAAGTCTGATCCGGAGAAACGCACTGTCTTAATGAGGCATTCATTGCCTCGCATTGCACATCTATCAATTTCAACTGTAGCCTCAGAATTCTTCAAATTTCTGAGAGGAAACAAAACGACCACCCATGTTTCCACGAAGACATCAGGATAATATGATATATATATATATATATATATATATATATATATATATATATATATATATATATATGTTGATGGCCAAAAAATGATAAAGGATAAAAAACACCTGTGTCTCATGGGGGGGTGGGGATGGAGGAGGGGATGGGGACAAGGTAGCAACCAGGTATGGTGCCACTGAGCTAGTAACCATCCTGCTCTTAGTCCATCCAAAAAAAAAAAAAAAAAAAAAAAAAAGAAAGAAAGAAAGAAAAAAGAAAAAAAAAAAGTCTTCAAATAGCTCCAACAAAGCAGACAAAAGGTGTTCTGTTAATTATCTACCCTTTAAATAATTGCAATTCCTGTCTTCCAGATGTCACCTGAACTGAAATTGTACACATACTTTAATACTTTTCAGGATGCACTGTAATGCTTCCATTAATGTTACCTGACCCTCCTGGAATTTCTTGGGAACACAGTTTTTCAAATTCTAACAAGACATCCATGTAGGAAGAAGAAAATGGAAAACAAAAACCAAAAACAAAACAAAACAAACAAACAAAAAAAACAACATAATTTCCCACTTTACACATATCCTCATGTCTGCATTCTTGGAACCAGTGAGGAGTTGCCTTGCATGGAAACATGGCTCTGTAGATGTGTTAAGGTCACAGAATGGGGAAGAGTTTAATTTAGCTTAGGGTCCTAAGAGGCCAAAATGGTGGGAGGCTGGTAAGCAAGCCACAGGCTTGGCTGTAACAGGAAGCCAAGAAGTCACATCAACTGCAAGCACCAAGCAGAGAGAACTGGAGGTAAGCTGGAGTCTCCATGATGACCTGGGACACTTTAGCAAAGCTGTACCAATTCTGCAGACAGCTCCACCAACTGTGACCCAAGTCTTTAAAGCAGCTGAGCCTAAGGTAGGACATTTGTCACTCTGATCACCACAGAGAGATTGTCTGGCATTACCCTGGTCAGCCCAATATAATCACAGGAGTCAAAAATGGTGACCCTCTCCCTGATGTTATCCAAAGTAATTCAACCACAGGAGATTTAGAGATGTATGAGAGAAGAAGCTGGTCCTTCAGTGCTAGGTTTGAAAATGGTGGAAGAGGGCTATACTGAAGGGAGATGAAACCTAGGAGATGGGAAGAGAAGAAATGGGATTCTCCTGATGGAATACATACAGGCAACAATACTCCAGTTATAACCCAGAGAGACTTGGACTAGACTCAATCTGCAAAAGCATCATCATCCTACTACTACATTGTTTAACCCACTGACTTTGAAGATATATGTCCTAGCAACAAAAAAATAAAATAAGTTGTTGCTTCTGGGAGGGAAAATGTGAACTAAGAATAAATTCAGCAAATGGGTCAGTGAGATGGCGCAGCAATAAAGGCACTCGATGCCAATGTTAACAACCTGAGTTTGAGTTCAAGGTCCCATAAGGTGGAAAGAGAGAGCACACTCCTGCAATTGCCTTCTGATTTCCACATATGCACTGTGGAAGGTATCTAGCAAAGCTTTCAGAGGAGCCTGGAGCTGGTGAGGCACCAAGTAGTTGGGCCTCATATCCTTTTCTATGGTATTGGGGAGCAGGGAGGGGGAAGGCAGAGATTAATATGGAAACCACATGGAAAAGTTAAAAGAAAAAAGAGGGAACCAACAGGAAAACTTTTAAAACAGACTTAAAGTTGCTCCATTTAGGGATAATCATTTCCAAATGGATGTTGACAGGCAGATGTATGAAATGAGATCCTATCTGTCACCAGGTACAGAAAGCCACAAGAATTCTAAGAGTTAAATTAACTTAAATGGAAGACCTGAAACTATGAAAGTATTAGGAAAAACAAAACAAAACAAAAAACACTGGAAACATTTCAAGATAGAGGAACAGGCAATCTTATATGACCCCACAAGCAGAGGTAAAAAAGCAAAACTAGACAAATGGTATTATGTTAAACTAAGTCGTCTTCATGAGGAAGGAAATCTTTGGTTGAAGAGACAGTCTGCAGAATGGGAAAAAAAATCATTGGCAAAGTATTCATTTGATCACTACCCTCAGCATATAAGGAAATCAGAGCACTCAGCAGCAAATCAAACAAACCAAACTCCTCCTTTAAAATAAGCAAGGAGCCATTGAAGGCTAGCTTCCCAACCAAAAGTAAAATGATCAGATTGGGGCGGGGGTGGAAGAAATCGCTCACACTGCTCTTATAGAGGACCCAACCTAGTAAAGCAGAGCCTTTTATTGGGATTTTGCTTTCTTCCTTCCTTCCTTCCTTCCTTCCTTCCTTCCTTCCTTTCTTTCTTTCTTTCTTTCTTTCTTTCTTTCTTGTTTCAAGACGAGCCCTGTGTAGCCCTGGCTGTCCTGGAACTCAAAATATCTGTGTGTCTCTGCTCAGATTAAAGGCATGTGCCACCACATTCAGGGTTTTTCTTCATCTCCCATACATGGTAATATATAATTTTATTGGTGAGTTCAAACCCATAGAGTGAGATTCTGATAATGACTTATATTTTGAGGAAGAAAGTGCTACTAGAGAAGTATAGCAAGGCCACATAAGTATTCTGGCAGAAACTAAACCATATGGTGGTTTCTTTATTTCCCCCCCACCCCCAAGACTTCTAGGGGAGATTTTCTAAGTAAAGAGATGGCTGCAAGGAGGGATTTGGTGTAATTCACACAATTCAAGGTCACTGCTCAGTCTGTGTTGATGTTTTCTGTTTTCTTTCCCCTGGCTCTTAGAGGCCCCTACCACACATACATCATGGAACAAGATGAAAGTTATAGGTGGAATAAAGTCTAATATTCTATAGCACACCAGAGCAAATCCAACTTACAATTTGCTATGCATTTCCACGTAGAACTAGAAGAGAGGTATTCAAAGGCTCAGCACAAAGGATGCACTCACGAAAACAAAAATGGGGCCATTAAAGGGTGACTCTGTTTTATTATTATGCATGGACAAACCAGAGACTAAAAAAAGCCCATGGAAGAATTGATGACTCCCACTGACCACTAACAGTACAAGTTGCTGCCAGTGCTCTTGGCTACCCTCTAGAATTTGACAATAGGATCCTACTGTTGAAAATACCACTTGATTCATAAAATGACAAGTTCAAGCTGATACAGACCTAGAAACTTCATCTCTAGCTTTCATAGTACCAGAAGAGAAAAATGTACTAGATGAGAAAGATGATCATTATTAACACCCAGCTATTTGAACCATGCAAGCCACAATAATGCCTGGCTTGACAAGACATGTCTACTGGTGCAGTGGTGGGATGAATACCATGGAAATAAGTATCCAATCTGAGTGGCTTTAAATCCAGCTCCACAGGATGAAACCCATACCTGCACCATCACTGGGCAAAGAACCTATGGCTAGACAGGTCATAGGCCCAAGAGAAGAACCTACTACTATTATATTGCTAAACTGATAAAGTATGAAATTGACTCCTAAGGACTTATACACTGATGCACCTCTCAGCCCTCCTCTGAGAAGCCTCTATTTTGCAACAGATGGTGGTTGACATAGTGACAACTGGTCAAGGTGCAGAGAATAATAGACCTTAAAATGCTCATCTCTAAAGAGAACATGTACACCCAACTCCAGCCCCTGCAAAGCTCATTGTGGAACAGAATCTGGAAAGGGGGAGGGGAGGAGAGAGGGGAGAGGGAAGAGAGGAGAGGATAAAGGGGGAAAAGAGAGAGAGTGCAGATACATGTATGTACACCTCTGAGTTTGCTTCTGGGCTTCAGTGATTCTGGATAAAAATGAGAATGGAGCATGAGAGCATAAACCTTTGAGATGGGGAGGGGCTAACAGAGGAGTTAAGAAAAGTCAGTGGGGCTGGAATATAACTCACTTGGTAGAGCGCTTGCTTAGCATGCACAAAACCCAGGGTTGGGACTCAGCATACCATAAATGGAGTGTGGTGGCAAGCGCTGAGGAGGCAGAGGCAAAGGGATTAGAAGTTCATGGTCAGAGCTAATGGTTAAGAACTTTTGTTGCTCTTGCAGGGGATCCAAGTTTGGTTCCCAGCACCAACATGGTAGTTCACAACTATCCTTAATCCTAGCTCCAGAGTATCCAATACCCTCTTTTGAACTCCTCGGGCACCAGACATCCACATAATGTACACACACACACAATATGCAGGTAAAACACTTAACACAAAAATTTTAAAAATCTAAAAGAAATAGTTAAAGAAGTTCATTGGCCATCCTAGACAAGAGAGTTTGAAGACAGTCTGAGCTGAAACTCTGGCTTAAGATGCAAAGAATCTATATGATCCTAGGTTGCTAAGTACTTGAAAATGAGGCGTGGGTAGGGTGGAGGCAACAGAGATGTACTTGGATTCAAAGGCAGCTAGCAGCCATATTTACAGTAATATATTTTAGGAAGGAAGACCACGGATACTTTAAGCTAGTGAACTTTCGGGAAGGGTAAACTATAGGAATGAATTTTTTTTCAACAGGAATTAAAGGCCATCTAAACACATTATAAAGACAGGAAAAACCTCAAAGAAGAAAATGAATCAACAGAGATCATGGAAGTAGCCAGGAGGGCTGTGACTACTAGATACTATTTCCTGGTGGAACAGTTAACTAGGAAGAATAAATGAGTAGGTGCACATGGCTGAATAAATGCAGGCTGTAGCATCAACACAGAGAAAGCAACTATTTTATACAATTCCCTTAGCACCCCTTTCCTTAAGGGGAAAAAACAAGCTTCTGATTAAGCTATAGTAGGAAACCTCTAAGGCCTTCCTGTCTTCGAGCCACCTCCTATGCCTTTAAAAGCAGTTTCCATGCCCTTCACTTGTAAGACTAAGGCCCCGTTTAAAAGATGTGGGATTCAAGGAGTCCATTTACAGAGTTTTGCACTAAAAGGCTTCTCATTTTCAGATAATAGTAATAATTCAATTTGTCAATTTTAAGATCAAGTCCTGAAATACTGTGAAAGAGTAAGTACAAAATAAGTTAAAAATAGTTATGTTAAGAGTCTTCACTTTCTTGTTAGGTTTTAATCATCAATTTGATGTCACCAGTCACTGCCAACAGTCCTTCTATCTTGACTTTTGTGCTGGCTGAGGGCATCCACGTAGCCCAGGCTGATAGACTTCTGATCCTCCTACCCATATCTACCTTCTGAGTACTGACAGTAAGCCACCCTGCCCACCTTATTCCTACTTCACCTTAGTGTGTGTGTGTGTATATATACATACATATGACATATGTTTTCCTATGCAGAGGCCACAAATAACTGTTGTGTGTTTTTCTCAATCTGTCTAAATTTTGAGGCAAGGTCTGTCATTGAAGCTGGAGCTTACCAATTTGGCTAGACTGGCTGGCCTGTGAGCTCCAGAGAGTCTCTTTTCTCTGCTTCCCCAGTGCTAGGATTAAAAGCCCCACTGTGCCTGATTTTCAGATACTGGGGACTCACATTTGGGTTATCTCAGCTATGGTGGTTTGAATGAGAATGGCCCCCGTAAGCCCATTTATTTGAATATATAGCCCCCAGCCGGCAGAACGTTTTGGAAGATTTAGGAAGTGTAATCTCATTGGAAGAGGTGTGTGTCACTGAGAGTGGGCTTGGAGGTTTCAAAGACTTGATTTCCAGTTATCCCTCTCCGTCTTGTGGTTGTGGATCAAGGTGAGAGCTTTCGGCTGTTCCTTGCCTCCAGGGACTCTTACACCTCTGAAACTGTAAACAAAATTAAACTTTCTATTATACCTTGCTTAGACATGGTGTGCTATCATAGTAATAGAAAAGTAACTAAAACAGAACCAGGACAGTGGGCTATTGCTGTGGACCTGACCATGTGGTTTTCTTGGAGGAATGTAGCAGGACTTTGGGATTTTGGAGTAGAAAAGCAATTGAATTCTATAAGCAGAGCTTAATGGGCCATCATATTAAGAGCCTAGAAGGAGGCAGTTGTACTGAGAGCTATACAGACTGTGGAAACTAAGCTCAGACTTCAGAGAAGAATACTAGCAATTTGGCCAGAGATCTTTCTTGTAATATTTTGGCAAAGAAATTGCCCTTGTCCAGTGATTA
Source organism: Phodopus roborovskii (assembly GCF_943737965.1). NCBI lineage: Eukaryota > Metazoa > Chordata > Mammalia > Rodentia > Cricetidae > Phodopus > Phodopus roborovskii. The sequence continues at coordinate 25,670 of NW_026125283.1, forward strand.
TGGCTACCACCTATACATTGCATCATTAAGTACAATATCCCAATGTAAATGCAGGGGACTTGATAATTTCTCATAGTACAGAGGAGACAATGTTTTTCAGAACATTTATTTAAGAATTAAAAGTAAACAAAAACAACAAAGCATAGAGGAGTACATGGATGGAATACAATTTATCTCATTTGGTCTGAAATCTTAAAAAAGTTACTCTAACTACTTACCTGAGGTAGAATTGGGTTGGCACTGCTTCAAGGGAACCTCCATCCATCCCAGAAGTTACCTTCTAGCTTTGGTTACAGGCTCCCAAGTGATCCTCTCCAACCTCAGGTTATGCTATGTAATACCAACACCTTCTCACCATAGTTAACAGGCCTCAGGCCTGCTTTACATCCTCAAAGTTCTGTTTGAGGAATGGTCCACTGTTAGTTTACTTAGAGACTATAGACAATTACCAGTGAGACAGACTGAAGGAAGGGTAAGTCACCAACCTATTAATGGTTTAAACTTTGTCTCTTTCTCCATTGCCTAATGAGCAGCCATAATGACTAATTTATTTTTTACTGCCAAGGAGAAAAATACCTATCTTGTGTGTGTTTATCACAGTGAACAAACTTTCATAGTACTAAAGTTATTTATAAAAATTACTAGACCATGTCAGATTAAAACTGATACAACCTGTTTTTTAAAAGGAAAAACATTGGAACCCGATTCTATGCTGAGCTAAATTCACTGTCCTTAAAGATTATGATTATCAAACAACTATCAGGTTGAGAGCTTATAGCCACATGTACGGTATCACGGGATCAATTTCATGACTCTAAACACTAATTCAGGGGTTCACTGAACAAATGACATTAAAACCAGAGGACTGTGATTAGCAACAAAATAATTATATTCTACAGAATCCCAAATACTATAGGAACTTGAAATATTTCAATTAAAGTCTTTTAAGCCAAAGACAGAAAAGCAACAAGAAGTGACCATTAGATGCTTGGGTCATGAGCTAGCCAAAAAATGTTAAAGACAATCGTTACCCTACATACTGGAAACAAATGCTATCCTTAAACCTTAGGTGAATGTGCCAACCACTTTTCTAATACTTAGAATCCTACATTCCAAACCAAGAATATACCTTATATTGTTTTGTGCTGATTGCAATCCTTTCCCTGGGATTAAACTGTATTTTTCTTTCCTTGACAGAACTGAAATAAATGGAAAAAAAAAATGTGTCATTATAAAGCTTATTTTGCTGCAAGCATCAGGATAATAGAATGAAGAAGAACGTGAGCTTTGCAGTCAGGACCCTCAAAATCAGTGTCCTGTTCCACTATTAAGAATACCTCACTGTGTTTCTCCTCTGCTCTCTCTGGCTTACAGCTTTCCCCTATTCCTTCTGCTCTGAGCCAGGTGAGACAGTATCTATTACTGAAAGAGATGAAGCAAGTCCCCAAAACCTGTATACTATAACATCATCCCAGTTGTTACTTTGACTTGGAAAGAAATGAACCTCTAAATTTGAAATTTCAAGGACCAGGGATAACTCAAAAAGGTATTTTAGGGACAATTTTGAGGACAGATCTCAACACTAAGAGCTGAGTATTCTGCTTTTTGCTGAGGTTGATCATATAAAGAGGAAACTACTACTGAGAATTTTAACCCAAACTAAGTACTCCCTAGCTTCATAGTTCTTATTTCATAGCCTGCTATCAATACACCATTCCCATTCTAGACAAGAGAATTAAAAAAAAAGGGAGGGGGAAGCAAAAATCAAAGTGCTCCTTTCTTCCAACAATAACTCATGCCTTACCTTATACATAAAATTACAGCCCCTTTATTGGATTTCTGAATTTTTAGAAGTGAAACTAAAGCAATCATTAAGCGGTTCAGACAAAAGAAAAGTGTCTTTACCTGAGTTACCCTTCAGATCCACACTGACCTGTCCCAGTTCCTCCAGAACAAGGTTCTGGGTCGCTAAGACATTCTTTCCTTCCGAACAACTCTATTTAGTTTTTTACAATGTGGTTCAACTATGAGAACAACTCTTTTCATACATAGTATATGTACAGATTCTCACCCACAACTAGATCTCTTATTGGAGCAACTCCTCTGTAGACATGATTCCTGGGGCCCGATTAGATGAGCGCTTCTAGCTTCTCAGACACAAAGCATTTATGGGTTTTCACGGATGTGAGTTCCCTGATATACCCCAAGAGATGAAAATTAACAAGCTTTTCTCATTTAGACATTTTCTTCTGATTTTTTGTTTAGAAGGATGCAAACCCAAGTAAGACTCTCCAACAAATGTTTCTGCCACACTCGAGGTAAATATCCACTTATACAGTACGGATTCTCTGATGGGTAAGAAAGTCAGAATTCTGCTAGAAGCTTTTCCTGTAATTTCTGGGGTTTCTCCCCAGGATGAATTTTCTGATATCCAATAAGGCATACACACTGTCCAAAGTACTGACACAAAGCATGTAAACAGTTGTTCTCTGGTGTGAATTCTCCTGTAACGATGAGGGTTTAACACTGCTGGAGAGTTCCCATACTGCACATGTAAGGCTTCCTATGAACCTTCTAGTGTGGAAGGTTTTCCAAAACCCCAGAGCATTTGTGGAGTTCTTCGCAAATGTGGCTAATAACGGTCTCCTTGTGTGGCCACTCTCTGCATAAAGTTTTTCTTACAGTTCCAAAGTTCCAAAGACTGTAGACTCTCTCTCTCTCTCTCTCTCTCTCTCTCTGGTTCTCAATGAAGTTTCAGATCTGAGGGAATTCTGAAATTTACTTAGGAGACGTTTTCCTTTTTCTTAATGGGTTATGTGTAAATACCTTTTTGTTTTTTAAGGTTATGTGACTTCTTGTCAAGACGTCTGTGATGTTTCTGATGCATGAGAGCTGAGATCAAGACCTTTTTCACTGACATTACAGATGTATTCTTCACCAATGTGTACTGTCTGATGTTGAAGAAGGGATGAGCTATGATGAAAGCTTTTATCACATACACTGTACTTATAATGTAGCTCCTCTGTCTGCGTCCTCATTTTCTGCTGGGCAACAAAGTCCATACCTAGGAAGAAACCACTCTCACACATAGACCACTGATGTGGTTTTTCTTCCATGTGAATTCTCTGATGTACAATAAGGTCTGAACTACAGCTGAAACTTTTCTCATATTCAAGGCATCTGAAAGTATGAGTGTGAGTTGCCTGGTGCCTAATTAGGTTGGCACTCCTGGTAAAACTCCTCATGCACTCCAAGCATTTATACGGTTTCTCACCAGTATGGACCCTCTGGTGTACAATAAGGTCTGATTTCTGGCCAAAGCACTTCTCACAGGCACCGCACTTGTATGGTTTCTCCCCAGTATGAACTCTTTTATGCACAATGAAGGCTGAACGGTGTCGATAACTTTTCTCACATTTATTGCATTTGTAGGGTCTTTCACCAGTGTGAGTCCTTTGGTGGCTAATAAGATCTGATTTCCCACTAAAAGCTTTTTCACATTCCAGACATTTAAATGGTTTCTCACCTGTGTGAGTTCTTCGGTGCCTTATGAGATTTGTACTTCGACTGAAGCATTTATCACACTCATTACACAGATAAGGTTTTTCACCTGTATGGCTTCGCTGGTGGACAAGCAGATCGGAGCTCTGACCAAAATTCTTGCTACAGATGTCACAGGTATAAAACTTTTTACCTGCATGTGTTCTCTGGTGTCCTGAAAGGGCTAAGTGATGCCAAAAGCTCTTCTCACATTTGCTACACTTATAAGGTTTTTCAAAATTATGGATCCTCTGGTGCGAAATAAGATCTGAACTTTGGATGAAGGTTTTCTCACACATATCACACCTATAAGGTTTCTCCCCAGTATATGTTTTCTCACACATACGTGCTAAGTTTTCACAAAAGTTTTGTTCACGTTCAAGGCACTGATGTATTTGATTATCTATTTGAGTAATCTCATGTACACGGATATAAATCTTTTTCCCTTCTGAGGGCGTATATGGTATATTTTTCTTTTTTGAGTTCTCTGGTTACATCTCTCTTCTGAAGTGTACATTTTCTATGGTTCCTTCCTAAGTGGTTTCCCATTGGTCTTCTTGATCCTTGTTTTCATCATCATTTTACTGGTAACTTCCACACACATAACTGTTTCAAGCCTTTCATTCATTAGCAGTTTGCCTTTACAAATTTGCAGCATCATATATATTGATTTCTTACTAGGAACCTCCAAACCTATGAGACAAAGTAAACATATTACTTATATTTCTATCACTAAGAAGTCTCAAAGCCAAAATCACTGCAGGAAAGACTGATAGATGCTTTTATTGGGGCTGGAGAAATGGCTTGGTGTATAAAGGTGCTTGCTGCAAAACCTGAGTTCTATTCCTATAATCAATCTTATAATAGAAGTTGAGAACTGACTGTCCTCCAATATCCACACTGGTACCATATAGCACCCACCCACCTCCTACATACACACTGAAAAAATGCAAAGAGGAGGCAGGGGGAAGAGAGAAAAGAGGAAGCGAAAAGGAGGAAGGGGGAGTAAACAGTATAGTCTGCATGGGTCCCTTATCCAAAATGCCTGGAACAAAAGTTTTTGGATTTGAGATTATTTTGTTGCTTTTTTTTTTTTTTTTTTGGGAGACAGGGCTCTCTGTGTAGGTTTGGCTGTCCTAGAACTCACTTTGTGGACTAGGCTGGTCTCAAACCACAGAGATCCGCCTGCCTCTGCCTCCCAAGCACTGGAACTAAAGGCGTGAGCCACCAATACCAGTCATAATCAACTTTTACACAGGACCTGAAGGTAAATTCATAAAGTATTTTTAAATTAAAAAAAAAAACTTGTTATTATGCCCGTGCCACAGAACGTGACTACAGTCACAAAACAACTCTAAGGGCTTGTTCTTTTCCTCCACTTTTATGTGTGCCCTAGAGACACATTCAAGTTTTCAGGCTTCTATGGCAAGGACTTTTACCCAATGAACTATCTCACCAGCCCTCATATACTGCTAATTAATTATGTGAATGAAACAAAGTTTATTATGTGAAATTTTCACAACATCAGTTTGACACTCTTAACTATTTCAAATTTAGGAGCACTTTAGGGCAGAGGCAGAGGCAGAGGCAGAGGCAGAGGCAGAGGCAGACTGATCTCTGTGAGTTCAAGTCTATCCTGGTCTACAGGGTGAGTTCCAGGTCATCCAAAACTACACAGAGAAACCTTGTCTCAAAAAGCCAAAAAGCAAAAAGAAATTACGCTGACTAGAGTTAATAACACAGCGTTATATAAAAAGTTCCAAACAGATCTTTTAAATTTGTTTTATATTCTGATTAAGAATCTCATTATGTAACCCAATCAGGTCTTGAAATTACAATGTTCCTACCTCAGCCTCCTTAGTGCTGACTTTATTTTTTAGTCATGTTAAGCAAGTAGATTTTAAGTGTCATAAACAATGCTTATAGTTAAATAGTTTGATTTAACCATTACAGGATGTGTGTACATACACATAAATACACACTTCATTATCAAGCACATTACAACACATAACTAAATCCCTATACCTAAATACAGCATAGCAGAAATTCTGTACAGCTCTGGGTAAGGTTATGATCTTTTTAGGATCTTATGTATGTTTGTTTATGTGAGTCTATGTACACATGCATTTGTACACAAACATGAAATCCAGAAGAAAGTGTTAGATTCCTCCTGTGTCACTCTGCAACTCTTTCCTTAAAGTGGGGTCTCTGGAGCTCATGTTTTCTCAGCTAGGATGGGAGCCAGAAAGCTCCAGAAATCCTCCTGTCTCTGCCCCACTAGAGCTGGGTTTATAGACATTTATAGGGATGCCCAGCTTGCTACGTGGGTACTGGAAGTCCTTAGAATTTCAGAGCAAGTATTCTTAACCTCTCAGTCATCTGGACAGCTCCAGGTTATGACTTCCTAAATATGCAACAAAGCACAATTATAAATGTTAAGATTATAAAAAAAATTATGTGGGGCTGGAGGAGGGCTGTAAAATGACAAAGAAAGCAAATGACAGCTAAGTATGGTGGCTCACAACTATAATTTCAATATTTGGAGGCTGAAGCAAGATAACTGTCCTAAGTTTGAGGCCCCCCTCTGGGCTATAAAATTCTAAACCGGCTTAACCTACAAAGTGAGACGGTTTCAAAACAAACCAAAAGATACTTTGTTTCAAACAAATAATATGACCACCCAAAAAAGAGGAAAATGGAAAAATTAACTCTGACATTGTATGAGACTATATTAACTCAAGTTAAAGACAATAACAATAAAAAACAATTACTATTTTTTTTTTAAACATAGGCTCACTGAGGCAGGTCTTGAACTCTGATCTCCTTGCCTCTCCATCCTAGAGTACTGAAATGACAGGAACACACAGTCTTCCAAACTTTTCCTCATAGTACATACTAGCTCGTGTGTTTACCAGAGTTGGATAATGAACTACCAATTTCCCACACACACACAGAGGGAAATTATAAGTAGAAAAGAATAAGATTAGAATGAACTCTGTACTGCAATTAGCTGGAATTGAAGGGCAGTATCAGAATGAGGTCACAGTTTGTACTTTATAGAGAAAACAGATATGTGTGTACACATACAAATGTGTTTTTTATCCTAAGAATGTCATCTGTCAAGTCACAGAAATGCAATCCCAGCAATAATGTCCTTATTGTACACTGAGAATCTAGGTTCTAGATACCATTAGTCACTGAAAGGAATAAGAGGCATGTTAGATAACTGAGTTTTCAAACCAGCCTGGAATATCTTTGTTGAGCCATAATGTAGACGTGCTCAAACAAAAATATATTATGTTGGGTTTTTTTTTTTTTTTTTTTTTTTTTTTTTTGTCTTGTGGTAACTGGGATTGAACCCAAGGCCTGTAACAATTTTTCACTCTACTACTGAGCTACATACACTATCCTTTTCACATTTTGAGAAAGACTTTCCTTACGTTGCCCAGGATAGCTTTGTAACTTGCAATCCTCTTGCCTTAACTCTTTAACTGAGTTTGCTCACAGCTTGGGAAATGGATCAGATTACCTCATTAAACCACCAATCCAAAGCATCACAATTGCCAAGAATGTGTAGTGGACAAGAAAAACCAAACAAACAAAAATATTTGAAACTAGGAAACAATTTTTCTACACAAACAAAATAAAATCTGGTTGTCAAACTTCAAAACAGACCATGACACTTCCCAGGTTTAAAATACTGTTTCTTACCATATTTAGATTAAAATCCAAGGATTTTACTGCTCTCCATAATATGGAATTTCTGCCATCATCATCCCCACAGGCTACTCAGGAAGTTAACACTGTCTTTTCTGACTTAACTGCTGCTCCTCTGTGCAGATTTCTCCACTGTTTGAATCATGGAGCAGAGTGAAACTTACTACTTTAAAAAGCAGCATATCTTGACTACTTTATCTAAAAGACTTTGTGTCCTCTCATACCACCTTCCTTCTCAATATCACACCAACTTTACCATATATACATTTTATATATGTTGCATTGTTTGTCTCTTCTACTATAAGATAACATCTACTAGGGTTACAACACTGTCTTTTTGGTTAATAAAATATCTTATCTGTTACATTTAGAAAACATCTGCTAAACAAAAAGCCTACAAGGAAACAAGTATCAGAATAAAAAAGGACTATCCTTGGGTCACCAACAATAATACAAGCTAAGTTGTCCATTTGGTAAACACAAACACAAACGCATCCTTTGAATCTTAACTCCAAGTTACTGTTTCTAAAATGCTTCTTCTTACCCCTCTGAGGAAGGGCAACTTCTCCCTTTTCATGAGCAACATCAAGACTGCATTCCATAAGAGCAACAAAAGTCCAAATAAACAAGCTGAGCAACAGACCTTTGGAGCTCAAGAATCTTTTATGTTAAAGGATATATGGAACAATCAAACAGTAAATATTTAAAGTATTACCTGAAAATCCATACTTGCTGTATAGCCCTAGGCTACAGATTGCCTCACTTAATTTTCATTGATTACACAGATTATGGACATTTAATCCTCCCAAGGACACTGTAAAACCAGCCAATATCTGCATCTTGTAGATAGGACACCTGTTGCTACTGGTGTTTAGTTAATTACCCAAGGCCTCACAGATAGTTTCACAACAGAGCCAGCGTTTAAATATCCATCTCCTCCAGAGCAGAGCCTGTGCAAGCATTGGGCATACTGCCTTCTTTGTATGGCAAATCAAGAGAGGCGACTGCCGCACACCTGCTGTGAATATATGCATGCTTGCTGGACATGTAAAGTACACTTTACTGGCATGACAGGGCCCGGTTTTGTCATTACTATGTTAGCAACAAATCCATTTCCTTTTCCCAAGTATGTTTTACCTTCTTTCTTACTCCATCCCCTACTTCAAAATTCACACTTATATAGAAACAAACATATGCCACTTACCATAACAAGAACTGAACGACTTTTCCCTTTGGCTCCACAAGGTCTCTAGTTCACAAATACTCAATATTGGATTCTTCCCTCTCCTAGAGGAAAAAGCAACAGTGTTAAACATAGCTGCAAAGCTTACAGATTTTTACAGCAAGCCATTTAAATACTGTTCCATCCACTTTCCAATCCTGAACATCATCCTTCAGCCAAATCTTGCTGCTTCTCACGTTTGCTTATAACTAGTTCCTCCTTCAAGAAGCAGTCCCTTTCTGATCTGCTCTACACAAACTAACAAGAATTCTTCTGAGAAATGGTAACTTCCCAACAAAACCGTAGGCCTTCTTTTCATCCTACTTCTTTTTCTTTGTATCACACTCAATTCCTTTTGTATCACAGGGTCTCATGTAGCTCAGGCTGACCTCAAGAATTGCGATTCTCCTTCCTGCCTCCACCTCCCAAACGCTGAGGTGACTAATAGATGCAGTACTGTTTCCATTCCTGAAATCAAGACTCATTCTTTGCACACTTAAAACTATAGGAATACGATACATGAATGCGAAGTACCATATAACCAAGGTCCCTAAAAATAACTGACTATGGAATGTTTTGAGCAAACAGATTCCACTGCAGCTTAACTAATCTCTGACCCCCCAAGACTGGGGAGGGGGGTTCCTCCCAACATCCCTGGTTCTCTGGACATTCAGGAAGGCTACAGACTGCCTCCACGTCCGGCTTCATTACTACCTCCAAGACAGTCCTACAGGCTCTCCTCCTAACTTTTCGTTGACGGTGCATCAGCCATCAGCGTCACTGCGCCCGGGCCCCGACCCTCGCTCATATCGCCAAAAGCCGCACTGCCGGGCCACAAGCTTACCCGGCCGCCCTAGGCGGCACTTCCGGTGAATTGGACCCTGGAGCCGCAGCTTCCGGGACAGCTCACTCTGCGGCGGCGGGTTCGGTCCCAGCGTCTGTCAGGTAGGAGGGTGAGGCCGAGAGGTCAGCTAGCCGTTTGCAAGACACCAACCAGGCGCACCCAGGCACTGGCGCCACAAAGCCAACACCGGGAGCTCTCGCCAGCTGGGACACGGCGGCGTAGCCCGCCTCCAGCACGTAACCATCCCATAGGGCTCCGCCAAGGCTCTGAGCCAATAGGCACCGAGCCTCCGGAATGAGGAGCCTGGGCGCGCCTGCGCACCGGCCCTTTTGGGCCAGCTGCGCCTGCTTTTAGCCCCCTGGAATGCAAGGCTAGAGAGCTGGGTTTTTCAGTGGTGCCCGCCGAACTGAAACCAAGTCCCGCATTGTTTTCTTTCCCGGCGGCTGTTCAAATCAGGAGCCAGGAGTAGCGTCCCAAGGATAGATGCTGCGAACCCAGACTTAAAAAACGGAGAAGTGCGTAATTCCAAGGCACCGCGGAGCTGTCATTCATGCAAGCCAAGGACAGAGAAGGATGAGAGGTTTTGAAACGCCAGCGGCGGCATGGCCTTGCTACGTGGAGATGAAAGACCCCCACTATGCTTATTGCCTGTTTAAATTGCTCTTGCTAATTTGCCAAGGTCAAACTATGAGAAAAGTACAGGAGGGAACCAGGTGCTGCTCTCATCCAACGCCAACCAGATATCTGTGGTCTGCAGCTTGGACTAAAGCAAGGTCAGCAAGACAGTGTCCAGTATGTTGAGATAGTCATAACTGAATTCTTTGTATTCTTTGTGCCCAACCCGAATAACCAACTGTCCTTGGTTAACTACAACTGCAACATTTAGATGAAACAATGAAATCCCTGTAACCATGCTTCTGCTTCTGTAAGCCTGCTTCTTGCCACCCCAACCCTATATAAACTGCCTGAGTTTTAACCTCAGCACGCTCAGTCCCCGAAAGACTGAAGCGTCCACAGGTACCTGTGTAAACAATAAACAACCTCTTGCACTTGCATCCAGTGGTCTGGTCTCGTCTCTTGGGGGCAAGGGCCTTCCCCCTGACAGGCTCCAAACTCTTGGGGTCTCTGGGGGTCTTTCATTGGAGGTTCCACCGAGATTGGAGACCCTTCCCCCTAGAGACTGACACTGACACCCCACCGGGAGGTAAGCTGGCCAGCGCTTAATTTCTGTTCTTTGTTGTCTTGTTCATATGTCTTTTACTTGTTGCTTGTTGCGCAGCGATCGGTAATCGGCTGAGGCTAGTCGAGTCTGTAGGCGGCTTGAGAAGGAGCTGACGAGCTCGGACTTCTACCCGCCACCCTGGGAGACGTCTCAGGGATCTGGGGTGCCCGATTTTTCGGGGCCCACACGAGTCCCAGGGATTCGTGGTTTTGGGGGGGCCAGGGGGCTTAAGATCCTCTGTGCCTCCAACTCAGTATCTGGTTTCGGTTTTACGGCCGAAAACGCGCAGCGTGTCCTTATGCCGGCTGTCTATGTGTTTTGTCTGTTCTGTTTATCTGTCTGATTCTTTATTTCGAAAAAAATATGAAACAATATTTAACCACCCCCTTAAGTTTATTTTAGATCATTGATGATGTACAGAGCCGAGCTCACAATCAGTTGGTTAAAGGAAAAAAAAACTGTGTTGGACTCCCCGGTAGCCAGCTGACTCCGAGATCAAAGGGAGCCAGCCACCGAAGGAACCTGCTGAGCCTTTCCCCTGCACCAGGCTGCTGGAAGGAGGCCAATTTCAATTTCAATACTGGTCTTTCTTGGCGTCCAACCTTTATAATTGAAAAATCTAACAACCCCTCCTTCTCCAAAGACCCTGTAGCTCTCTAACCTACTTGAATATGGCTTTTGCAGGTCCTCCTAACCTCGGGGGGGAAAAAAAAAATAACAACGCATCTTCCTGGGAGAAACCGTCTTAGAGGATGATAAAAAAGCCCACTCAGTTGCCAAATAAAATTGAGGAAATTTTTCCCCTAAATCGTCCCTGCTGGGACTTTAACACCTACGACTTTATAGCCAGTTACTCACAGCGGGTCTCCGCAGGCCTGGGACGCCGTCCCACGAATTTGGCTGAGGTAAGACAGATAACCCAGGGACCGGAGGAAACTCCGACTGCATTTTTGGAGAGGCTAAAGGAAGCCTACTGTATGTATACACCCTTTGATCCTGATAGTAACGAGCAAAGGGGCAATGTTTCTATGGCTTTCATTTGGCAGTCGGCTCCAGATATTAGGACTAAGTTGCAGAGATTAGATAATTTACAAGATTATAGCCTGCAGGATCTGATAAAGGAAGCAGAAAAGATCTTTAATAAGAAAAAAACACCTGAGGAAAAAAAAGAAAGACTTAGAAAGTTGCAGGAGGAAAGAGAGGACAAGTTTAAAAAGGAGCTAGAGGGAGAGAGAGAGGGGAAAAAAAAAAAAAAAGAGAGAAAAAAAGACAGAGAGAGAGACAGAGAGAGGGATCATAGGAACCGGAGAGAATTAAGCAAAATCCTGGCCACTGTAGCTCAGAATAATCATAGTGCAGGAAGTCAGAAAGAAAAAAAAAAAAAAAGGAGGCCCAGGGTAGATCGAGACCAGTGTGCCTACTGCAAAGAAAAAGGCCATTGGGTCAAAGATTGCCCTAAGAGACCTAAAAATCAGAGGCATGGGGACGGACCCCAAAGACCAACTCAGCTTCTAGCCCTAGATGAAGACTAGGGCAGTCGGGGCCAGGAGCCCCCCCCCCCTGAGCCCAGGCTAACCTTAAGAGTCGGGGGGCAGCCAGTCACCTTCTTGGTGGACACTGGAGCCCAACATTCAGTTCTCACTGAAACGAACGGGCCATTGAGTACCAAAACAGCTTGGGTACAAGGAGCCACCGGAAAAAAAACAATACCGATGGACCACGGAGAGAAAAGTTCATCTCGCATCAGGTAAAGTCTCACATTCCTTTTTGCATGTACCGGACTGTTCATATCCATTACTGGGTCGAGATCTACTGACTAAATTAAAAGCCCAGATCCATTTTGAAGGACCAGGAGCTAAAGTCTCTGGCCCACAAGGGGCTCCACTTCAAATATTAACTTTACAATTGGAAAATAAATATAGACTTTTTAAAAAGCCTCCTGAACAGCAGGAAGGAATGGACTTATGGTTAAAACAATACCCCCTGGCCTGGGCAGAAACAGGGGGCATGGGCTGGCCATACAACAGCCACCCCTAATAGTAACCCTGAACCCAGCCACCTTGTTACCGCTGCCAGAGGGACCAGTGTCCCATGACTGTCAGCAGATACTTGCAGAGATGCATGGAACACGGCCTGATCTGTCCGATCAGCCCTTGAAAGATGCAGACTACACCTGGTTCACGGACGGCAGCAGCTACTTGCTAAATGGTGAGAGACGGGCAGGGGCTGCAGTGACGAATGCCTCAGAGGTCATATGGGCCACTGCACTCCCCGGAGGCACCTCTGCTCAGCGAGCTGAACCCTTTGCTCTGACTCAGGCTCTCCAGATGGCAACAGGTAAGAAGCTTAATGTGTACACTGATAGCCGGTATGCCTTTGCCACTGCCCATGTCCATGGAAAAATTTATCGGAGAAGGGGCCTTTTAACATCAGAAGGCAAAGAAATCAAAAATAAAAATGAAATCTTAACATTATTAAAGGCCCTGTTCCTTCCTAAGAAATTGAGCATAATGCATTGCCCTGGACATCAAAAGGGGAAAGCCTGGAGGCAAAGGGAAATCGCCTGGCTGATGAAGCAGCCAAACAAGCAGCCTTAAGCCCCCAACTATTGACTATTAGCATATTGACTGAAAAGGAAACAGCTAAGACTCCAGATTGGGACTATGATGAAACGGATTTGGACATTGTTCAGAAACTAGGTGCAGATTATGACCCCAATCGGCAATGCTGGGTCTACCAAGGAAAGACTATACTGCCTATAAAAATGGCAAAAATGTTAATAGACCACCTCCATAAACTGACTCATCTAAGTGCCAAAAAGATGAAAACTTTGCTAGATAAACAAGAAATTGGAACTTACCTTCCCAATCGGAATTTATTACTGGAACAAGTAACTGCTAACTGTCTGGCCTGTGCCCAGATAAACCAAGGAAAAACCAAACTGAATTCTGGGACCCGGCTTTGTGGCCATAGGCCTGATGTCCATTGAGAAATAGACTTTACTGAAGTCAAACCTGGAATGTATGGTTATAAATATTTACTGGTTTTTATAGACACCTTTTCAGGATGGATGAAAGCATTTCCTACCAAACATGAGACTGCAAAAATGGTCACCAAGAAACTATTAAAAGAAATCTTTCCCAGATATGGGATGCCACAGGTAATAGAATCAGACAATGGGCCTGCCTTCATCTCCCAGGTAAGTCAGTTGGTGGCCAGGTTGCTGGGGATAAATTGGATACTACATTGTGCTTACAGACCCCAGAGTTTAGGACAGGTAAAAAAAAAATAAATAAAACCATTAAGGAGGCTTTATCCAAATTAACGCTTGAAACTGGCTTTAGGGACTGGGTACAACTCTATCTCTGGCTCTCTATTGGGCCAGAAACACTCCAGGCCCTCATGGCCTAACTCCCTTTGAAATACTATATGACAGTCCACCACCAGCTGTATCATTCTTTGATGCTGACATTTCTGATTTTGCAAACACCCCTTCCATACAGGTGCATCTATGAGCCTTACAGATAGTCCAAGAAGAGGTCTGGAAACCTCTGGCGCCGCATCCCGGGAGGAACAAAGAACCTCTTGTCAGCCCCACTCTTTCCAGATTGGCGATTCCTTCTGGGTTCGGAGACATCAGACTAAGAACTTAGAGCCCCACTGGAAGGGGCCCCTACACTGTGCTCCTGACAACTCCCACCGCCCTGAAAGTAGACAGGATTGCTGCCTGGATGCATTTTAAATAGACTGGTACTGTTCAAAAATACACACACACACACACACACACACACTTGTCAGTTGTTCAGGCCCTAGTTTTGACCCAGCAGTACCAGCAATTAAAACAAATGAAAACTGAAAAACCATGAATAAAGGGTTTTATTCATTTTATAGAAAAAGGGGGAATGAAAGACCCCCACTATGCTATTGCCTGTTTAAATTGCTCTTGCTAATTTGCCAAGGTCAAACTATGAGAAAAGTACAGGAGGGAACCAGGTGCTGCTCTCATCCAACGCCAACCAGATATCTGTGGTCTGCAGCTTGGACTAAAGCAAGGTCAGCAAGACAGTGTCCAGTATGTTGAGATAGTCATAACTGAATTCTTTGTATTCTTTGTGCCCAACCCGAATAACCAACTGTCCTTGGTTAACTACAACTGCAACATTTAGATGAAACAATGAAATCCCTGTAACCATGCTTCTGCTTCTGTAAGCCTGCTTCTTGCCACCCCAACCCTATATAAACTGCCTGAGTTTTAACCTCAGCACGCTCAGTCCCCCGAAAGACTGAAGCGTCCACAGGTACCTGTGTAAACAATAAACAACCTCTTGCACTTGCATCCAGTGGTCTGGTCTCGTCTCTTGGGGGCAAGGGCCTTCCCCCTGACAGGCTCCAAACTCTTGGGGTCTCTGGGGGTCTTTCAGAGAAAAGCAACGAAGAACTAATATATATATGCTCTTAACTTTACACAGTAAATATGCTCTTAACTTGAAAAAAAAAATGTATGTAGGCCGGTCAGATGGCTCATTGTGGGAAATGCGTGGAGAGTGCTTACTGCTCAAAGCTAGAGACCTTGAATTTGATCCTTGGAACCCATGTAAAAGGCGCAAAGAGAACCAACTCCACAAAAGCTGTCTGACACGCACACACATTAATAAATAACACGTTTATACTGACATACATATATGTATATAATAAAAACCCTCACGAGGGGAGATAAGTACCAGAATTCTCTGGTCTGGCGAAGGATTTGGATTGGCTGGTTACATTCTAGAGTTAGGAACTGAGAGTTCTGGATTCACTTATAACTGTTTTGGAATGTAGCTTGATGGTTTTAAACGAAATTTTCTAAGGCAAAAATATCCTATCACGGTCATTCTAACATTTAAATTTTTTATTAAATTTATTGATTGTATGAGTGTTTTGCCAGCATATATACACACAGCATGTATGTACCTTCGTGCCTGGTGCTCTCAGAGGCAATCAGATTCCCTAGAACTGGAATTATGTATTGTTTGTGAGCTGCCTTATGGGTTCTGGCTAGGGAAACAAAGCAGGGCAAGATCAAGGGACCTTTCCCGTTAAGCTATCTCTCTAGCCCTCATTCCAATATTTAAATATCTTTTATTAACATTTTTGAGTGTGATATATACCAAACATAGTTCTAGTCACTTCATGGAATGGGCTGTGTATGACTGTAGTGGGAGGAAATGTACACATGCAATTGCAGGGGGGAAGATATTCTAAGAAGAGACACTTGTGCCACTCCCTTCAGCTATGAGGCTATTGAGATAATGGACTCCAAATAAATGAGTCTTATGCTGGGAAAAAGAAAGGACTAGTGATGGGGGATGTCCTTCTGTATATATGTTTCCTTTATTGGCTGATAAATAAAATACTGATTGTCCAGTAATCAGGCAGGAAATATAGGCTGGGCTACCAGAGAGGAGAATTCTAGGAAGAGGACACAGAGAGGCTGCCAGGAGAGGATGTAGCTGAGGAAGGAGTAACAGGGCCAGACCCTTCTCCTGTCAGATAAGACCACGTGGAAATACTTAGATTAATAGAAATGGGTTAATAATTAAGAGAGAGCTAGCCAATAAGAAGCCTGAGCCATTGGCCAAAAAGTTTATAATTAATATGGGCTGATTGGCTGTGGAACCAGGAAGGAAAGAAACTCCAGTTACAGATTGGGGCCCTGGTGCCAGCCAGTGGAAAAGTTTGAGCAAGATTTCACACAGTTCTGACTATGATGATGAAGGGGGTTGCACCTTAGCCAGGACTGCTTACTTATGTTAATCTCATGCCCTTAAAAAACAACAACAAAAACAACCTGAACCTCATGTTAGGGTCCCCCAAAGATAGACTTGGAGGTGTCATTGAATGTCTTTACTAGTTCCTCTTCCCTATGTGTCCTCACTGAGAAAAATCTCCTTTTTCTGCTTTGCCTTGCTTGTCTTTTTGACATATTGAAGATAGGTGGCTGAGCCTTGCTTATCAGAGCCACTAAGGTCTATTTGTTTTCCTTTTTTGTTTTTTGTTTTTGTTTTTGTTTGTTGTTGTTGTTGGTTTGCTTGTTTCCACCTTTATGCTACACCTATCCTATTCAGCAACTGCAATTCTCTTGAATTTTTTTCTTTTATCTTCTAAAGCTCTTCTATCATCCAGAGCAGTATGTTTTCTTATAATAGGCATTAGGTTCTTTAATTTCTCTGAGAAGGAGTTTCTTCTATGATGACAGGGAATGATTGAACCAGATTTGGCATAGGGGTCTTTGAGAGGCCCCTCAGGCATTTCCCAACGGTAAAGGATTGCCTTGAATGTCTCTTGTTGACCTGCCTTTGCCACACCTTCTTCATAGAAGGGAGGGGCGTTTGGATTATAAAAAAGCATTGCTTCTAGAGACAACTTGTTTATAGTCCCTTCTAAGATGACTTTGTTTGCCACAATTAAAACATTTGACATTGCCGGTTTTCTTCAAACCTCTTGAAATCACCTCTCCCATCCATGCATCATCATCATCATGGTCTTGAGCTTCAATATTAATTGTATCTCAGATCCAATCCTCCAAATTTGCTGACTTTGCCTTTAAAGGCCTAATTATCATTTTGCATTGAGAATTAGCATTTTCAAAAGCCAGAGTTTCAATTATTATTTGTCTAGCTTCTGAATCTGGTACAATTCTAATTGCTGCTAATGCCAGTCTTTGTAAGAAATTTGTGAAGGCTCCCTTTTTGTAAATGATTCAATTTTCTTTCCTATTTCACCAGTTCTATCCCAAGCATTCAAAGCTGATGCATGGCATAAAGCCAAGAGGTGGCCATCATATAGACATTGCCTTTCCAAAGAAGCATAGTCTCCTTCTCCAATAATTTGATCTTAGAATATATCCATACCTTTGGCTTTAGTGCATTGTTCAATGGTCTTAGTCTCTTCTCTGAACCAGGTAATCTATTGTAATTGTGATCTAGGCTTTAAAACAGCTTTAATCAAGTCTATCTAGTCTATAGGGGAGAAGATTGTATCAGTTTAGTTTTGTTGGACTGCTATTGCTTCATATATACCCAAGGGTACAGCAAGAGCATTTTTTAAAAGAAACCATTTTTTCCAATGGTGATAGTCATAAAGGAAGAGGCTGTCATCGGTTTAACAGCTCAACAATGAGTAAGTGTAGTATGTAAAATCATTTCTTTAGAGAAACTCTTAGTTTTCAAGAAGCTCCTGTTGATTTTAGTTTGCAGAGCAAGGATGAGGGAAAGGGGCAAGAAAATAGTTCTTGCAAGCAGAATATAGAAAATCATAAAGAATGAACATTGACATGGGGGGGGGAAGAACAGGAAGTATGAGAACAAGAAAGATTACTATGGTGATGGGGCTAGTGGGTATATGCTAGATTGATCTTGTTAAATAGGGCTAGTTACTAAATCATCAAACCTTTGTGGAATAACTGAAGGCTCTAAATGTACAGCCAAGAGAAAGCCAGAATATGAAAAAAATTTCTCACAGGTCTTGGCCCACAACAAGGAAATAGGTCCCCAACCCTGCAACAAATGATTCCAGATGAACAGCCCTGTCTGGGTCACTCCTGGCAATGGACAGTCTGGGGACTTTCCAAGTCATTCTATGGTTTATCCCTTGAATAAGAACAGGTCATACCTGGGTGATCTCTCAAACATGAGATCATACTTTGTAATCAATCACCTTGTGCCTCATGCATGTATGCTGATTTGCAGCTTGTCTCTATAAAAAGGAGCCTGAACCTTTTGGGGTGTGTGCAGCTTTCCCAGAGATTGCTGACACCCAAGTACAGTCCTTCAATAAACACCTCTTGCTTGTTGCATCTCCTGGTTTTGATGTTTGTGTCGTAGGGCTCTCCCATCGGCCCATCAGGACCCCGGAATTAGGGTCCAACACTGCCACATATGAGTAAGAAGGATGCTCACATTTCTAAGGGACTAGCTATTGTTGGTGTATAATATTTATTTTGGGAAAAATTATTTAGAAAAATATGGAATTTAATAGGTATAGACTAAGGAATTATTTTGAAATACTTTGGATATTAAGAATATCATTGTAAGAAATAACAAAGAATCTTAAAAATTCAGCCAAAAGAAATTGGGATGTGACTCAGTATTAGAGTACTTTCCCACAATACTCAAGACAATGGCTTTAGCCAGATGTTGGTGGCACATGCCTTTAATAATCCCAGCACTCGGGAGGCAGAGGCAATCCAGTCTCTGTGAGTGTGAGTCCAGCCTGGTCTACAGAGCTAGTTCCAGGACAGTCTCCAAAGCTACACAGAAACCCTGTCTCAAAAAAAAAAAAAAGAAAAAACTTTGATCCTTAGCAGCAAAATTAGAGAAAAAAAAATCAATTTAGTTTTCTTTTTTCATTTCTAACTATGTAAACATGTGTAGATATGTCTGTGTGGGAGTATGTGCATATATGAGTGCAGGTGCTTCTAGAATCTAGAAGAGGGCATCAGATCCCTGAAAGCTGGGGTAATGAGCTACCTGATGTAGATGCTGGGAACCAAACTGCTGCACTAGAGCAGCAGACCATTTTAACTGCTGAGTTATCTCCTCAGTCCTAATTATTGCATTTTCTTTATCTCAAAGGCTTATTCCTAATTATAAGTCTTCATAGTACATCAAAAACACTTACGTTTTCTCATAATAATGTAGAGTTGAACTGTTTTGTAGAGTGAGTGTGAACAGTACATTGATAAATCAGCAATATTAAGTCATGTTGTATTGCCTTCTTGAATGTTCAGAGGCAATCTCAAGGTCTTGCCCCACCACAGAACTACAGCTTAGGGTTCTAGGGCATCGTTAAAAGGCCAACATTGTGGGAGGCTGGTAAGCAAGCCACAGGCTTGGCTGTAGAACAGGAAGTCAAGCCACACCAACTGCAAGCACCAAGCGGAGAAAACTGGAGGTAAGCTGAGTCTATGGAGTCTCCAAGATGACCCAGGACACTTTAGTAAAGCTGCACTGATTCTGCAGACAGCTCCACCAACTTCGACCCAAGTCTTCAAAGTAGCTGAGCCTACGGTGGGACATTTGTCACCACAGAGAGATTGTCTGGCATTACCCTGGTCAGCCCAATAGAGAGCTATGGGAGCTTGCTTCTGGATAGGTCTTACAGGAAATATTCACTATTTTCTATTTGTTTTCCACCTCACCCCACCCTGGGCTCTGGAAGGCCTCACACGCAGGGAAACCATAGTGCAGGATTATTGCGGTAAATAAGGGTCAGGATAAACAAATAGGCCGAATAGATGTTTATTCAGGGAGAAATAACTTACAACCAAGACAGATGAACACCAGGAAATTCAACCCGATCCTCTCCTGTCCGAGTCACGCCAGAAAGAGAGCGCCTTCCTGGCCCCCTCCGACCTCCTTCCTCAGGTCACCTCCGCCCATCGCTCCACCCCCCAATGGGCGTGGTCAGTGCTACAGAAGGACTACCTCACTACAATTCCCCTTTTAGTCTAAAGAAAAGATTTAGGCTTAATACAAAACTATATACAAAACAGTGAATAACAAGTGTGCTCTAAGAAAAGGAAAATCGAGAACAAAATGACCTACATATCTAGTCCTAGGGTGAGGGGCATAATGGAGTTTACAATAGAGTTGTCCTAAGCTGGAAAACGTAAGTCTAGTACCTAATATATCTAACTAGGAAGAGAGAATAATAGTTGTGATAGTTTAATCTTCAACCTCATCAAGACCTGAGAAGGAAAATAACAATACTAGAGTAGACAGGAAATGCGGATGGACAACTTCCAAAACGGTGCAGCAAGGACAGAAACAGCAAGCCACCTGAACAGTCACCCTAGGTCTCACAGCGACGTTGGTACACCCAGATTTGGCTAAGGCCAAGAGAACTTGACAGACCACAACAACAGCAGGGAAATAGAATGGCTGTCTTACCCTGACTTGGCAAGGTCAAGCAGTCTTCTATATTTGTCTCCTGCAAGCACATAGGACTGCATGTCCAAATCAGTGGTCAAGGTGGGGGCTATTCTATGCCCAACAGGCCATTAGCTGAGGCGAGATTGAACTCCAGCAGGAGCAACAACAGTGTCCAACATATTTTCGGGAAAATGCACGGTGCTGTCAGGAGCAACAGTGTCTCATGTCAATGGAGTACTAATATTAAAACATTTAAATGCCATGTTCTGCATGTCTATGAAGGATTGAAGATTAAGCATCTATATCTGACTAATCTCATAGGTACAGGAAATGTGAGTGAAGATAATCTATAATACTCGGGAACTTAGCTAAAAAGACTGATTAAAACTTTCCTGAGTAAAGCAGGAACAAATACTTAAACAATATAACTATTTACATATACCTACATGTAAATCCCTAAAAATAGAGGTAGAGTATAAGTGTCAAGACAAGAGGTAGAACTATAAAGGGCAGCAAGATAAATATCCCAAATTGTATCAATATACAAAATGTCTTGAACACAAGAAAAGTATACATACATAGAATATGGTAAAAAATAATGTGCATAAATATTATAAGTGGAAACATTTAACACAATATAACAAAATATAAACTTAATTTTACATAGCTTACCACATAGGAATGCATAACAATGTAAGCTGTAAAATACTATCTCATTCAAACTCAAATTCTCAAGGAAATAGGCTAATCTACTTATATCCCATCTAAACCATACCTTTACCCACCATTCCCTATTCCTGTCTAAAAGATAAACCAGTGTAAGCATCACCCAATCCCAAATAACTAAAACCAACCCAAAGACGATGACTATTATCCCAAATTTCCAAGGGTAGGGAAAGGGGGCGTAGTCATATTAAGATTACTTCCTGCTGAAATGGGACGATGATTGCTCCAATGGATCCTGTAGGAAGAAAATTTTTAGCAACCAAATTTCTCAACAGAACTGGCTGTGACATATGTAGTTAGTCACTGTGTGGCAGAAAATTCTTGACTGTAGTTCTATTTGAAACTGGCCAGGGTGTAATAAAAAGGTGCACCATTACAGCTAGCTAGTCATGAGTTGTCTAGAGCAAAACAGTCTCAAACCGGTTTTAGGGTGATGTTTGTAGTTCCGATGCATCAGGTTGAGTCAAGTGGAAATGATGATGTGGGGGCCCCATCTTCTTTCCGGAAAGTTCAAAGACTGCTGTTAGGAATCGTTATTATTCCTTGTGGAAAAGTTACACATCAATATTAAAGTAAAATTTTCAAGTTTTAAGGTATGCATTAGGGAAAGACAACAATAAGCATTAAAAGTATGTGAGAAAATTAGGATTTCAGAGAGAAAATTGCATAAGATATGAGTCCCCAGATTTTGTTTCTTCTGCCTTACACCAATTGGCTTCTTGATTTAAGGCAGAAACCATGAATTTAATCTTAACAACATGCTTGAATTTAGAGAAGGAAAGCCAAATCCAACTCCAAAGCCAGCATTGGTTTACAAAATTTGGGACTTCAGGAATACTAGATAATAGAGAGAAATAGATTGCTCGCTGCGCCATCTTCAATATTCTGAATCTTTCTTTCTATATTTTCTATGCTTTGAATTCTATCATTTTCAATGTTTCGAATCTTTGTCTCTATGCTTTGAATTCCATCATTTTCAATGTTTTGAATCCTTGTCTCTATGCTTTGAATTCTATCATTTTCAATGTTTGAATCTTTGTCTCTATGCTTTGAATTCCATCATTTTCAATGTTTTGAATCCTTGTCTCTATGCTTTGAATTCTATCATTTTCAATGTTTCGAATCTTTGTCTCTATGCTTTGAATTCCATCATTTTCAATGTTTTGAATCCTTGTCTCTATGCTTTGAATTCTATCATTTTCAATGTTTCGAATCTTTGTTACTAAGTCTCCCATGGTTTGTACAAGTTCCTTATTGTTTGCTGTAATCTCAAACCATTTCTTTAAGAATATCATGTTAATGATGAAACCCATTGCTATTACAAAATAAAAGTATATATTGGTCCAGTCATAAGTTTCTTCTGCTAAAATCCCTTCTACATATGAAGTAAAATAATTCCTAAAGTTCTGCATAGTAAAATTATCTGCCATAGTTATAGAACAATTTATCTCAGATTTTATATCAGCTTAAATTGCAAAGGATGTTACAATTACCTTAGGTGTAATTCTGCTGTCCTGGAACTTTGATGCTTTTAGTTGTATATCTCCGCTCCTACGCCTGGAGGTGTGTCATCAAATAGCGCCTAGCCGCCCAGGCTCGTCTGATCCCGGTTCCTGTAAAAAGTTCTTAACAAACTATGGCAAGCAGAATTTTGTTAAAAGGGGACTTTTGGAGTTACTTGTAACACAAGACGAAACGCGTGCAAGCCGGGCGGGTGCCGCCGGGTGGGTGCCGCCAGGCGGGTGCCGCCGGGCGGGTGCCGCCGAGAGGCTCTGCGCGAATGCAAAGTCCCGTGCGGAAATGGGCAAAAAATGTTAAGCGGTAAGTGCCTTCTCAGGTCTGCTTTAGCGGCAAAGATCTCCTTTGCAGTAAGGAAGAGGCAAATGTCCCAAAGCTGTGGTGAGTCCACCTGGTTAAACCCTGCCCGTTGGGGAAGGTGGGGGGAGGGGGGCGGCTTCTGCCGCCTGGGGGCAAAACCCAGGTAAATTCCGCTTCTGACACCAGATATTGCGGTAAATAAGGGTCAGGATAAACAAATAGGCCGAATAGATGTTTATTCAGGGAGAAATAACTTACAACCAAGACAGATGAACACCAGGAAATTCAACCCGATCCTCTCCTGTCCGAGTCACGCCAGAAAGAGAGCGCCTTCCTGGCCCCCTCCGACCTCCTTCCTCAGGTCACCTCCGCCCATCGCTCCACCCCCCAATGGGCGTGGTCAGTGCTACAGAAGGACTACCTCACTACACAGGATGCCTAGTCTCTGCTCCTACTTTCCTCTCACTTCTGTTGTTGTGAGTCTTGCCACCCAACCTTCACAGTGCCACGTTGGGACAGTGCCTATTAACAAATATTTAAAGAATGAACAGCTCCCACCAAGCTGATCGTTCTCTGAAGTATTTGGGAGACAGGTGTGCAGGACAGAATATGAAAAGTTGCAGTTCCAACCATGTTGTCTTGGATATTCTCCTGATAATGTCACACAATGATATTAGAGTGTGGTCTCTTGTGGGGTTTTGCTTGTTTGTTTGATTGTTTTGTTTTTTTCTTTTCAAAATCTATTACCCAAAAGTTGATAACGGATTTTTTTTGGAATATAAAACCATTTATTGACCACCATTATTTATTCACCATTATTTACAATAAAATAAATATACAGTTGGATGACATTCTGATACTACAAATTTACTTTTCTAGATCATTGAACCAGAACCCAAATACTGAAAAGAATGATCCTACTAGAAAGGAATGAGTCAGGGTAAAGAAAAAGCATGCAAGTCATTAATTTATATTGCCAAATTTTGTTCAATTATGTCAGCATGTCTGAAATTGTCAACATCATCTCTAAGTATGATTTTATCTCTACAGCAAACAGATATTCCATGAATCATAACCTTTTAGAAGATTTCAACTTTCCATGAAAGAATGGTTCACTAGAGGAACCTTTACATGCCTATTTAAGTCTTTTTTAGAGACAGGTATTCTCTGTGTAGTCCAGACTGACTTAGCCTGAATCAGAGATCCATCTGCCTTCAGAGTTCTGGGACTAAAGGCATGTACAACCCCACCCAGCTTAGTCCTGTTATTAAATCATGCTACAACTTTGTCTAATTCTATTTTCCAAAAGGGGAGTTTGCAATGACAAAAATTTGTACTACAGAAACTACTGTATGTGGTTATGCACAAATTCTGATGTGCTTGTTGTAAAACTATCCAATCAATTAGAGACTCTACTTATAATCTAAAAGGTTATGGTTTCAGGAAAATGTTCACAATAATGGAAACTTATCAACATGTTTTCATCTACAATTTTTGTTTTTGAGTATTAAAAACAAGAAAAAAAAACAGAAAAACAGTTACATAAGTGTTTATACATACACAAAAATACAAAGAAAAAAACCAGAATGGTCCTTCTGTGTCTCATTAAAAGTAAGCTCTAGTTGACTACTGACCATAAGCTCTCCCCAGCATTTAAGAAAAGCTGTCTTCAAAGCAGAGAAAATACAACATGGTATCAAATATTCTATTGTGAAAGGAAGCAACTACAGAAAGCTTTTATCTGCTCAAAAGAATCAGTTCTTTTTGATGCAGTACAAAAACCAAAACTATCCCAACTACTATCAATACTCTCAAAACCAACACATCAAACTCTTTTCATTGGAACACTATTTTTCAACACGAGTAATTGAAATGTAAGATCCAGATTGTATGTGTTACATATGAACACATCTAAAAATGCAAACAATTATTGCACCTCATCTTATGGACAAGAATGCCAAGTCAGCCTCTCCTCATAAAAGACAAGGACAATAAGAGGAAACTTCATATTTGCTTACTTTGGCAGCACCAAGTCTGCTCATCTGAGTCCTTCCATTTCATGAGAATCATTGATTCTGCACTGCTGTCTGTGGCACTGATTATTCCTTCAGAATCAAGCCTCTGGAAAAACCCCTTGTTTGTCAGCGGCATCTCTCCTCTTCGATGTGCTATGAGCAGATTCAGATAAAGATTTCCTGTTTTGTACCATCTTTTTCTTCACCAGCTTTTTGAGAATTAAGAAATGCTTCAATTCATTCTGGACAACCTAAATTTTCTTTTGGTTCCAAGCATTATTGATATCTGTGAACCCTTCCACTTGAAATACTCCACCTTCCCATTGTCCTCAGGTTCTCTTCAACTCTTTTACTCTTTCTATTCTGTTTCTTTGCCATTTTCTTGCAATATTGTTTCATTGGAATCCCCTCTTTCTTCTTTCTTTCTTTCTTTCTTTCTTTCTTTCTTTCTTTTTTAATCAAAGACATGAAGAGTACATGGATCAGATGATACTCCAAGCCTTGGATTCTTCAGTCTCTCAGCTAAGTACCTCAGCTCAGTCACATCTGAAGGGAGGGCTCAGTAAGGATCTTGTTGACATCATTTCTTGAAACTTATTTCTTTTTCATGAGTCTATATATCGTTATTCTGATCTTATTGATACAAAGCCAGACAAGAAACAAATCAGGAACTAGCTCTGTAGACAAGGCTGGCAGAGAACTCAGAGATTCACCTGTCTCTGCCTCCTGAGAGCTGGTCCATTTGCTTTTTAAACCATCAAATACACCCCAGGGTGCTGATCTAAAGAAAGGTAAACCCCTTGAGGGATTTACCAGAGAAGAGGCCATGGAAACCTAGGGTTATAACAGGACACCAGGCCATAGAATGCCCCCAGACCTTACCACTACAGACTCCACGATGGAAGTAATACTCAGCTGTAAACCTCAGTACATAGGAAGCACCACCTGCCAAAAGTTAACACAAAGACTTAATCTATCCAAATCCATAGTTCTGGGACAGTCTTTAAATGCACTAACTTTGCTTTTTGGTTTTTGCAGCTCTGCTTCTGGCTAACTGTTTTCGGTAACAGAATTATGTCAACCTAGTACATGGTTTTTTCTTAAAAGCTCACTCTGAGAAAGACCCAGTGCTACACTGGGATCAGGACACCCGGTGTAGACACCGGCCAGCTAATAAAGACTTTCAATGAGCTTAAGCCCATGTGTGGGGTAGTAGTCTTCTCTGCTGAGTACCCCACAACAATGACTAGGAAGGAAGAACTGGATATAGCTGGCATTCACCCTTCTCCCCATTCTAGATCACTGACTGCTCTGTGCTTTAGCGAATCACTCCACAAGGCTTTGGCTTTAAACACGATGTATTGACTGTGGTACTGCAGATGAAATCCAGAGAATAACATATGCCAGGTCAGCTGCCCTGGGTGGTCACTCCATCTTTATCTGGTATGCCTGGCTTCTCTGTCAGGAGGATTGAGATCTTGGCTAATCCTCTTTTCAGATTTAAATCACCACATGGAGCCGGTTCCTTTTCACTCAGAAATAACTCGACCAAAGAAGCCAGTTGCCTTAATTTTTCCCACACTGCTCACTATCGAAATGCTTGTTACAATCAGGTCAGCGACACCGGCCTCGTTCGGGGCTTTTCCCACACCCAGGAATTTACTACAAGGCTTCACTGTCTGCGATCTGGACCTCCTGAAGTCCGAATCTGAGGTTTCTACAGTCTCCCCGATGGAGAATCCCAGACAGGAATCCGAAGTTCCCTTTTAAGATGCGATTTAACAAGCAGTTTAGTAGTACCGAGACAACTCAACGGAAATGGAGTACTTATTTTGGAATGTTAACTTCCTGTACAGGTAGTCAGACAGAACGGATTTGTGCTAACACATGCCAGTGGGACCAGAATATCTATTTATGACATCGCGAACAGGGAGGGACAGGTGTCA
Source organism: Phodopus roborovskii (assembly GCF_943737965.1). Taxonomy (NCBI): domain Eukaryota; kingdom Metazoa; phylum Chordata; class Mammalia; order Rodentia; family Cricetidae; genus Phodopus; species Phodopus roborovskii. Next base: position 52,634 of record NW_026125283.1, read on the forward strand.
ACTCTTCTCCCTTCTCCCAAAGAAAGTAACTGTCCCGCTAAAATGTCCTAACCAAGCTCGCTGTGTTCAAGAGCCCCACCTCCGCAGAATCTCAGTAGTTTTTGAGAAACTGGAAGAAGAGGACCCGAGAGGCAATGCAGGGGCTTTCGGGGTGAAGCTTTCATGGGTTATATAACCAGAGAAAGTTTGTAAGGTCCTTGTCGGCTGCGGCACGCTGCAGGTTTCCTAACGGTGGACTTACTGGATCAACAGCGGGGACGGCGTTGAAATGAAGACCCCGCACACAGGGCCCTGGGACCCGCGGTAAAGCCGTTTGAGTTTAGAGTGGTGCAGTGGCTTGTGACGTTCTCGGAGCTGTGCGTCACGCGTCGCGCTCTTTCGAAGCCGCCTGTGTTTGTGTCTCCTTCTGTGGTTGTTGCCTTAGCAAGGCTACCAGATGGGGAACCGGAGCTCTGCGGGTCGGTCCCTCGTGAACAGGGTCAACAGACTCCTTGCACCAGAGGGGGTGGAAGAACAAACGACTGGGAAGGTGGAGGCTGATGCCCTGCATTGGCGTCCTCGATTAGAGGCTCCGAGGTCGCGGGCGACTTCGTTGTCACAGATATTTCGTGTCACGGAAGCTCGTGGTTGCGGCGACCAGGGGCTGTCTCAGATGTCAGGATGAGCACCGTCGCAGCCTCCGGATCAGAGGACCCCAGGGCATCAGTTCCTACAGGGGTCAGCGCCGGCTGCATCCAGGACTGAGAGAGTCGCCTCGTGTTTGTTCCATGTGTCGCCGAGGATCTGCAGACTCTCAGACTGAAACGGCCAGGGTCAATGTTTTTTGGGCCACCTGAAAATCCTCATTTCAGAATCTCAAGTTTTCCACTCCTCCGAGACTTCCTTAAAGGAGGACGCAATGAGCCCAGGAGCCCTTCCCCGATTCCAGTCGCCGAGGACAGGACAGCCGGCTCTGGCCTCTTCGTGCCCCCGCTGAGACAGCTATGAACGGCCAGGAAGAGCAGGCGCCCCCCCCCCCAAACTCCTGGAGCAGTGCCGACGGTAAATCCAAGTTTGAGCTGAGCAGAGTTTGGCCTCACAGAGACCTAAGACAAACGAGACTACTCCGTCCTATGAGGAGCTGGGGCGCGCTGGTCCTGGACTCACTCATCACACAGGACTCTCAGGTCCTCGACAGTGGCCAGAGTGCAAAGCCCGGCCGGCCGCGAACTAACGGATCTTCTGGGCACGAACTCCCGGCCGCTGGAGCGCAGGCTTCTGCAAGACTGGGGCGATGCGTTAGCAGCTCAGCAGAGACCCGTGACCCGGCGGAGGAACCCCCGACAGCATTATACAAATATTTTTGACGAATTGATTCGGTAAAACTGGGAAGGCTATCAAATGTCACTTGGAGGCAACAGGCAGAACAGCGCAGGAGGCGAACTCAGTGAGAATAGAGGGAGCCTGGCAGCCTGGGTGGCCACTGAGCGAGTGGACTGGGCTGTCCAGGGCCAGTCTGTCCGGTCAGGAATCATTGCATCGTGGCATTACTTGCCCTCGTACAAAATTGTCTTCTGTTCACAGAAACTTTCAACTTACAGCAACGCGTGTTTTTGTCTTCTTGTTTTTTACGTTGCCAGCTTAAAAAGTACAATTTAAAAAAGGGGGGGGGTCCCTAAACACAAAGCAAACAAATAAACAAACAAACAAAACCAAAGTCTCAATTGGCAGTTGTTTTCTTTCCTAACTGTAGAGGTCGTCTGTAGAATACTACTTAGCTGGGAGGTTAGTTCAGTTGGTTAGACTGTGGTGTTAATAACACCAATGTCCTGTGTTTTATCTTCCTGCGGTCCAAGTAAAGCTTCAGTTTTAGAAGAAAGTCTGCAATTGAGATCTCCCGGAAGCTAATTAAACAACCCCCTTAAAGAGCACTCAGCTCAACCTGCTCTCTAGTCTTCCCTTCTGCAGCTGGAGGGAGGGCGACTTGTTCTCAGCAAGCATATGGGGCTTGTCTATGGTGCGAGAAAACTGGGTCGGCAAGCAGTGGAATGTGATGTTTACATTCTTTTCATTGTTCAACCTTAGACTATTGTGAGGGTCAAGGCTGTTTTCAGAAAACCTTAAAACTTAAACACACACGTTGGAAATCTATTGACAATTGCTAATCTTCAGGATTACCTTCCTGTAGAAAAGAAGCAGCAACCATGGCCTGGATTGGCCGGTTAGCTCAGCTGGTTAGAGCGTGGTGCTAATAACGCCAAGGTCGCGGGTTCGATCCCCGTACGGGCCAAGCTAATGATTTCGTCTTTTTGTTCAACAAAAACACTTTTAAAGAACTGCAACTTTTTTTGACCCATGTCCTCTAGCTGTGTATTGTTTCTGTGGTTTTAAGTGTCCTGAGAGCACAGATGGAGGGAGTCGTGTTCTAGAAGAATCCAATCTGAAGCAGAGGAAAACAACAGGATACCAGTGCGTTTCTCCACCTCACAATTCTTTCAGCATGCCTTCTCTCCAGCCATACTGACTCTTCACCACCTGACTTCCTGCGTGGAACTCCTGCTTGTTTCCTGCCTCCTGCTGATCTAGAGACACTGACCGAGGAAGGTAGGCTTCAGAACCCCAAGCCATTCATCAATGTCCAACAGCTTAGTCAGGTCCGAAGATCTCTGGCAGAGATCTTTCCTGACAGTATCCTCAGTCTGAGCTTTGTCCCTCCCGCACTCCCAGGGAGCCTGGCAGAGATCTGTGCTGTGATATTTACAGTGACCTTTTGGTGAACCTTCCCCATTCCATCATAAAGGAAGTGTCAAGATGAGAGTAATGCAACAATGCAGGAGTACTCAGATCGTTTTCCAAACTTTAGTTATAGACGTGAGTACAATTTTGGATTTACAACAGGACAAAGCCGCTGAGCCATATTCCAGACATTACGTATTTTGAAAGTTCTATATACATGATCTCCAAAGATCATCCGATTCTGTAGGGAGACATGTTTCCCCAGAAACACAAAAGTTGGAGGATGTGGGCATCGATCCCACTACCTCTCGCATGCTAAGCGAGCGCTCTACCATTTGAGCTAATCCCCCAGGCCGTCATGGTTCCGTTTTCTTATACCTCTTTGTGTGCCCACCGAATTTACTGGCCTTCACAAAAGAATTTGCTGTCTGGTCTGTTGGGCCATGGAAAGTACGCCAGTCAAGGTCTAAAATATCCACGTCGAAATGCTTAAGTGCTAACTCCTGAGACGTTTATGGAGTGAGCTAGGAATCTTAAAATAGGGAAAGTGATACCTTAACTTGTTCCTGCCCGGTTTCGAACCAGGGTCCTCTCGCGTGTTAGGCGAGCATGATAACCACTACACTACGGAAAACCAGGACAAACAGTCTCTTCAATAGATTCTGGAAAGATATACTGATCTTGCTTCTCAAACGGTTTGATGATGGCATTCATTGTATTTGCAGTATGACTCAGCTAAATCAAAGTAACTAAGGTGTCTCCCCCTTCATCCCAAGCCTTTGGTGACCCCACAGTACTCTGTGTCATCTAAACAAATCAGTTTCCACAGGGTAAGTGAAATCCTGGGGAATTTGTCCCTCGGTGGCTGCTTCACCTCACTTAACGTCATGCCTCGGCTTCTTTGGTTTCGAGGGACAAGTGACACTGCCGCTATATAATATTAACCCTCCCGCGAATAATCCTCGGAATTTTCCATCCGTGATGTGAAGTAGTCTCTTCCAAGGGATCCGTTTCTGTGAACAAGCAAATATCTCAGAATTCCTTCATTCCACTAATGTAACCACGTGTCCATTAGAGGGATGGCTCTGTGGATCTATTTTCAATTTCTAAAGGGATTGTCATGCTGGAGAGACATGCCGCCTCATCAGCAATTTAAACTCCAGTACTCGGGCATCTGCCGCCCTCTTTTGGCTACATGGGACACATGCAAATACCCATACACACATAAATTATACTCTTTCCTTGGATGCTCTCAGACTTCCCTTCATGTCAACCAGGAATACACAGAAACCCCTTTTCCCAGGAACTCCCAGAGGCCATACTGGGCTGAATATTGAGGCCCCGACTCCCTACTCCATCCTGGGGACTTTGCCTCTTGGTGGGGACCAGAGTCTTCTTAGGTCTTTTCCACTACCCCTGTGAACATTTTCTCATAGCCCATCTCTCTTCCCATGTGTCACCTTCCCTCCTGCAGAAGCCTTCTATACTAAGAACCTACTGCTACCACACTTGCCTAGGATCCAGAGTGGGCAACAGCAACCAAAGAACAAAAAAATCTACCCATTAGGGACCCGATAACATATACCCCAAGAAGCATCTCGAGTATCATATCTCCATTGCCTACATGGACAGACAAGACAACATGTCTCCTGGAGAAGCCAGTAAACCTCACTGGAACAGGTTTTAGAAATGCAATAAAGTTGAAGCATCAGATGTTGTGGACTGCATGGTGATTGGCCACCGCTGCTTCTTGACACAGTTCCAGCATTAGACATTGCAGACCACACTTCTCCAGTAAAAGTTTTTACTTTAGTTTTCAACGATTCTCACTCTGTTATGGGAGTTTCTTATGCCTCTTTCTTTAGGAAAAAATTTGGTGCCTAGATGAAAATGATTACAACAACAGATTCTTTAAGCAAAATATTCTTTGGAAAAACCCACCACCACCATGGAACCATATAGCATAATGACTCTGCACACAGGAATCTGTGCTGTGTCCCCCTGAATACATCAAGAACAAGAAATTTAGAGATTTACAATTGGTACAACTGACCCCAAGGATGAAGTGTACAATCCAGCTCCAGAGCCTGCGGCCATTAAGGGCAAGAGTTCATTTAATAAGTGTAGAGGACTCAGAATGGTAAAGTTTACGAAAAAGAGTAAGACACCAGGACCTACCTTTTGGGGAGTTTATGGGGGAATCAGGTCCATATAAAAGACTAAGACACGAAGGGAAGAAATAAGGCACAGCTCAGTGCTTACACTGCATCATGCCCCAAAATGGGTAAAAATTGTTCCTAAGTATAGTAGAGTGTCTTGTGCCCAAAAGAAGTTCTTTTCCCAAGGTCAGGCATTTGGATAAGGGCTTCCATTTGCTCGGGCCTTGAGGAAAGTTACTTCTTGCTAAAAGCAGTCATTCTCTTTACCTCTGGCAGGAGGAATTTGTGACCATTTCATGAGAATAAGAAGGCTCCTGGTACAGGCAGAGAACAACAGGCATTTGGAAACTTGCTGGATTGCTTTTGTCTCAGGAAAAAGGCTGTAATAAAGTTAATGGTGGGCTTCATCCCTGAATCAACAAGTCTGCTTTCGATCTTGCCTATAGTCAAACTTTTGTGCAGTTACAGAGTAGAAAAGGTGTAGCCTTTTTTTTTTTTTTCCAATAAAGTAGCATCCATCCTGACTCTCAGATCTGTCAGTCTGTTTCTTCTCTTTGCTGAATCCACAACTCCTCTTTGAGACCTTGTCAGGGCCAGGCAATGTGTGGAACAGTACCTGAATAGGGGAGTGGGAATTAAAGAAAAAAAAGTGAGGAGAGAGAGAGAGAGAGAGGAGAGAGAGAGAGAAGATATTGGCTACATTCAAGAGGGCTCTCAGGAAATACAGCAGCCGTGTGGAATTTATTTCTCATAGCTCTTTTATCGTGATTCAAGTAAAAAAACAAGCTTAATCATCTCCTTAATCCTCAAAGCATCTATTAATCCAGGCCTTTGGCCAGTCATCCTTTAATTTGGCCTTTAGGAGCAAAAACAAGCCTGAACTCTCCGACTTTAAGTCAAGGTGGAAAGAGTCACTGTGAGCTGAACTCCTCTGTCCTTTCTGGAGCTGAACTGTGTCAATACAACAAGGACTTCGGAATAGCAATTACGAATATGCTCAAGAACCTTACAAAAGGAAATGAGAAATGTCTTACCAAACACCGTGTAAACACCAAAAGTTGGATCAAATCAAATCTACTTTGAGATTTCATCATACCTTAGTCACAATGGCCAAGATCAATAAAGGAAATGACAACCCATGTTGGTGAGTATATGGGGAAAGGGGAACACTTACTTATTCCTTGCTACTGGGAGTCTAAACTCCCATACAGCCGATATGGGAATTGGTGTAGTGGTTCCTTAGGAAGCTGGGAATTGATCAGCCTCAAAGTACATAACATTGGCATGGTGATGCATGCTTTAATCCCAGTACTTGTGAGGTGGAGGCAGGCAGAGCTCTGTGAGTTTGAGGACAGTCTGGCATCTACATAATGAGTTTCCTGACAGCCAGTGCTATGCAAACAGACTCTGCCTCAAACAAACAACAAAGAAGCTGATAAGATCCAGTTTTACCACACTGTGGCATACACCCAAAGGACTGCACATCTTACTACAGACACATGTGCTCATTCATGCCCATTGCTGCTTTATTTATAATATCCACAAATTAGAAATAGTCTGGCTGTTAGTATCAGTAACAGTTAATATTAACTGATGAATGATTAATGAGTATGTGGTATGTTTACATGATGGAACATTATTCAGCTATTAAGAGAAATGATATTCTGAAATTTGTAGCTAAATCAATGGAGCCAAAAAGAAAATAATCTGAGGGAACTCAGATACAAAAGACAAAAGAGTGTATGTTTTTTCTTATATATGGATATTACCTTTAATCTTTTGTTGTTTGCTATAATAACCGTATTCTGAATAACCATGGAGATTAAGAACCTAGAATAGGACTAGAGCAGAGGAAAAGCTCTCCCAAGGAAGGAGAAATACATTGCAATGTTATGAGGGACAGAGAGAAAATTAGAATAGGAAGTTAACTAGGTGGTTGAGTGGGAGATAAGGGTAAAGGAGGGAATATGGGGTAGGACAACTAGCAGTACTGCTGTAGAAGCTTCCTAAATAATATTCATATGTGAAAGGAATCTAAATGGAGTCACCAAAACAAGGGAGACAGTGCCCTAAGTAGACACCTAATGACACTAAGCAAAACCTTGAGGAACAGGAGTGGCTTACATCTTCTTGAGACATTGGCCTAAGGGGCGCTATGGAAACCCACAAACATCACAGGCTATTGTCTGATGGTTAAGCCATACCACTGAAGATAACACTTTTGCAGTTGAACATGGAGAAGGCCAGATGGTTTTGAGATGGAGCTATGTTCCTCCTCCATACATCAGGGCCTCAGGGAAAGCCTCAGATAATCAGCCCAGCTCTGAAATATTAATGAATTGTGTTACTTTTGAAGCATTACAGCCATGAGTACCATTGCACAATGTAGATCCCCAGGATTCATTTGTTAGAGGAATAAATCAGGGAATGACTTCACAACCCTCTTTGTGCCTTGCAGACAGGCACCTTCAAAGAGCACCAAGCTGAGAAGGCATTTTTCCTGCCTCCTCCATCACACCACAGGAAGGGAGGAAGGCCAAATGTATACTTGCAGTGTCCAATGTGGCCTGAATCTCTTCACTACCCATCTGACCAATCAGCCAGGAACTGATTCCAACATGATCACCATCAGCAGTTACGATTTTATTTTTTCAGATATGACTTGGAATTGTTCCTTGTCACCCTCCGTGGACCTGCTGCACAAGCATGTAACAGACCCTGGGTACAGAAAGAGGACTCCTCTCTCTCAGATTGGTTTTCAGGGTCTTCTAGTGAGGAGACTGACAGACCTGCAGTTGCACTCAAATAGCTCCTTCCATTGCAACTTCACATTAGAAATGTTAAGTCTTAGTCTCCAGGCACCTGCCTCCATGTGCAGCTTTTAAAGACCATAGCATCACCTGGAGGTTACACCATACAGGCTAGTGTTGAATCTGAAGCATCTCATACATAGAATGATGGCGTTCACACCCTCTGGTTTTCATCTGAACAAGACCGTCTGAACTGAGGGTGCAGGGACAGTTACCCCTGCCCTTTGCCTCTGTCTTCACACTTGCTTCACAGCTCTGACATTCTCTTTCCTCAGGAGTCTTTCCTGCTCTCCTGTGTTGAAAAGTAACACAGCAGGTTCTCCTTTCGCTGAAAAGCAAGTATGTGGTACTCAAGGTTGTGCTCTGTCTACACTATCCTGTTGTGTCCTTTGCATCTGTCTGTGTCTACACATCTACAGATTTTCCCTTATAATCCCAAAACTGAAAAGTTCCATATGTCCCTACTCACTCTGAAAGATTCTTAAAATGTATTCCATGGAATGCAGTTGCATTTTGACAAAAAAAGGGACTTGTGCACACCTGCCCCTTCCCCATGCAATGAAGGCTTAGGGCAATTCAGTATTTCTCTAGGGGTCTCAGAGTTGGGAAGTAGCAATTGGAAAACAGGTTGAGAAGCAAAGAATGAGTTCTTTCACTGCCCCAGCTCGCCTGTCACCCTGTCATTGCCTGTCTCCACAGCAACTCACCTATTAACACACCAAGTTTCTAATCTCCCACCCTCCACAGCCTTGAATGTAGTCTGGGCTCCTGGTTGTAGTCTCCTGGCCCAGAGCTGGGGCTCTATCACTCTGGGTCTCTGCCAGAACAGTTCCAGACAAGGTTGGCATTCTTGTCTAGGAGGCAGGAAGAAATTCTCCTGCAGGGAAAGAGCAGCTGAGTATGTGCTTTCCATCATAACTTCTGGAGGAAAGAGAGCAAAGTGTTCAGCTCCAGACCCAAAGTCAGCAGGTCCTATCCTGGACTGCGTCTGTGCCAGAGGAGCTTGCAAATGAGCCCTGTACCCAGACCCTGAGCCCTGTGCCCAGACACTGTTGTCTTATTTACATGGGTTGGAGGTTTTCTCACGTGAGGAACTGATGTACAGAGGTAACTCTGCAGATTGTGCCCTTGAACCGGAAGCCGGAGCTTTGCCCTTCTGCCACCAGCATCCATTCTCCTCACCCTCACTAGGCTGTAGCCTAAAAGTTACTGTCCTTTTTATGCTGTCTTAAGGCCTCGGACTTGGCCTTCAACTCCAAGGCACTGCTATCTAGAGCGAGTCTCCTATTGATGGACCAAGCAAGGCTTGTCTGCTGCTTCATTCTTCCAGAAAAAAACAACTGTCCGCAATATCATTTCAGATTCTGGAACAGAAGAGAGTCCATCTAGGACTGGATGTTCCACGGGGAATGTCTCGGGTTAGATAGTCCACGCAATACATACAGGTCAAAGATGGTCCACCCAGAATGTTCCAGCTTCCGTGGAGGAGGTGTCCGTAGAGGGTTCAGTGGTTGTTTTTCAGACTAGGAATCTCAGGGAGCATTCCCAGTTAGAACTTCTGGGAGAAGGCAGACATAGGGTGTAAGGCATTCCACACTACCTTCTGAAGGTAGAGACAAATGTGTTACTTCACAGGAAACACGCACATATAAAACTCACTGAGAGGAGGAGGATGGACGAGCCTGGACATTCGGAGACATCTCGAGGAGAACGCTGTAGATGCTGGAGAGCTTCAGAGAGAACCAGGGCAGATGGCTCAAATGGTCAGAGCAATGCAATTCTCGGTTTTTCACTGAGCCTAGACAAGGGAAACAGATACTAGTGGTGAGGGAGCTATGTCCCACTCAGGCCGCGTGGAGGTTTGACACCGGATGCTGTAGGTGGCAGTGCAGGGCGGTGCCATGCTTTCGGCCTGGGAGGCTTAGACAGCCCTGGGAAAAGATTCCAGAGAACTTAAAGCAAAGAATAGGGTGTAGAGGTTTAAGGAGAAAGTCTGCATCTGGTTACACAATCATTTGTTATAGATGCGCAGAAGACTGGGTGCTCAAGGGAGCCCCAAAACTCATACTTTTGAGTATGACAGTGACGGGTACAGGTAGGGTCAAAGAACCCAAAGTGTACTTCTAGTCATTAAGGGGAGTGGAGGTCTAAAAGTAACAACTGGAGAATGTGGGCATCGATCCCACTACCTCTCACATGCTAAGCGAGCACTCCACCATTTGAGCTAATTCCCCTTTATTTGCTTATTTTGTTCGATTTGTTTGTGCTTTCTTTTATGCCCGGGGAATCCACTGGTGGTCACAGTTTCTTGCTTTATCTATGGCCCGGGTAAACTAAGAGTCAAGTAAAAACTCGTAGAGCCAAGAAAGATTCTTTTGCCTTAACGTCTGAAAACCTTAGAGAGTGAACTGAGAATCTGAAAAAATAATAGTGTCAATAAAACGAACCTGTTTCCGCCCGGTTTCGAACCGGGGACCTCTCGCGTGTTAGGCGAGCGTGATAACCACTACACTACGGAAACCCCTGACAGTACAATGTTTTCTTAGTTTGGAGACATATATTCAACGTAAATTGTTCGATGATGGCATTCTTTGAAGATGCTTTTATCACAGGCTGGATGAATCAAAATAATTAAGGTGACTACCACCTTCATAGCCCTTCATGTCCCTGCTCTACTCTGCTAGTGTCAGATGAACGCTGTTTCCACACTGTAAGGACGTCCTGAAGAGTTTTTCCTTCGTGATTTGTTCACTTCACTTAACACAACGTCCAAAGCTTCTTTGGTTTCGAGTAACACACCTGCTTTATAATATTAATCCTCCCGCGAATAATCCTCGGAATCATCTTTCCGTGGATGTGAAGGGGTGAGAATCTCAGAAGACAGGGATCCGTTTCAGTGAACAAGCAAATGTCGCCGAACTACTTCATTCTACTACTGTGACCACGTGTCCACTAGAGCGATGGCTCTGTGGATCTATTTTCAATTTCTAAAGGGATTGTCCTGCTGGAGAGACCTGGCTTTGATTCTCAGCCCCCACATGGCGACTCATAGGCATTTTATACTCGGGCATCTGTCGCCCTCTTTTGGCTACATGGGGCACTGCATGCAAATACCCGTACATGGTCAATAATCACACTCTTTACTGTGAATCCTGTCAGCCTTCCCTTCCTTTGTGTCAGCCAATGACAAACAGAACCCCCTTTTCCAGGGACTTCCATTGGCCTCACTGGGCTGAAATACAGGAGTCCCTCCTTCCTACTCCACCCTGGGGACATTGTCTTTTGGTGGGGATCCAGACTCTCCTTAGTTCTTTTCCACTACCCCTGTGAGCCTTTTCTCATAGATCTCCATTTTCTTGTGTCAAGTACCCACCCACAGAAGTCCTCCCTGCTAGTAACCCCCACAGCTACCACACTTGCCTAGTATCCAGAGTGGTCAGCAGCAACCAAAGAACAGAATACCCATCCTACAAGGACCTGATCAAGATATCTACCCCCCAAAAAATACACCAAATATCATATCTCCATTGCCTACACGAACAGGCAAGACGTCATGTCTCCCCAGGAAGCCAGAAACCCTTACTGCAATAGGCTTTAGAAATGCAATAAAACTGCAGCAGAAGACCAGGACTTCAAAAGAGCCATTATGAATATGTTCAGGGATCTGAATTAATAAGGATCTGAATGAATGCTCACCAAACAAACAGTTGAATGAACATGGTAATTTGATTGAAGATGGCTCGCAAAAGCTCATAGGGAGTGTCATTATTTCAAAGGATTAGGACCTGTGGCCTTGTGGTAGCAGATCTGGCCTTAATGGAGGAAGAGTGCCACTGGGGTTGGGCTTTGAGCTTTCAGAAGCTCAATCCAGGCACAGTGGCTCGTTCTCTCTTTCTGCGGCCTGTGGATCTAGAAGTAGAACTCTCAGCTCCTTTCCCAGCACCATGTGTGAAGGTTTTGTGGCTGGGGTGGGGTGATATCCCAATCCCTCCATTAGAATCCTTACCTGGTTACAGAAGATGGCCTGTTTAGTCTCGGTATCTCCTCACTACCAGGAGTTTTCACCAGGGTCACCCTCATAAAATCTTGGGAGTTCCCATTGCACTAGGGTTGTACCTTGCGCTGAAATGCATTGGAATTCCAATAGTTCCCCACCCAGGGCTCTTTTCCTCCATACTCACCACTACCTGTTCATTCCTGTCAACCCACAAAAATCTATTCTCTTTCCACTTCCTAGGAGATCTATCCATGCCCCCTTTGAGCTCACCAATGCATAGCATCTCTGGATCTATGCATTGCAGCATGATTATCCTTTACTTCACAGCTATCTACTTATAAATGAGTACCATGTTTGTCCTACTTTTTACTAAATCATAGAAGAAAATTTCCCCCATCTAAAGATGTCTCCAAATACAAGAATACAGAACGCCGAATGGACAGGACCAGAAAAGAAAGTGCCCATAATAATCAAAACACTACGTATACAGAACAAAGAAACAATATTAAAAATTTTAAGGGGAAAAGGTCAGTCTTAAAAAGGTGATGATGAATGTCCTTCTGTATGATGTGAATACATGTTTCTCTTATTGGTTGATGAATACAATTGTTTCGACCAATGAACAGGCAGGATTTAGCCATGTGGGAAATCCAAACGGGTAGAGAAACATAGTAGGTGGTGTCAGGGAGATGCCATGTAGCTGCTGAAAAGCAAAAGAACCTGGCATCAACAGTAAGCCAAGACCATGGGGAGGTAGAAATGGGTTCATAATTAAGAGAGCTAGCCAATAAGAAGCCTGAGCAAGCAGGCCAAATAGTTCATAAAAATTATATAAACCTGATGGGAGATGTCAGTCTGTAAATATGTTTCTCATACTGGTTACTGAATAAAGCACTGTTGGCCAATAGGAAAGCAAGATAGGCAGGACTAGGAGACAAGGAGGAAAGAGGAAGTAGTAAGGAGGAGTCAAGATGGAGAGTTTGGAGAAAGCAGGAAGCCAGCCGGCTCTCCGGTGAGACCATGTGGAAATATGTAGATTAACAGAAATGGGTTAATAATTAAGACAGAGCCAATAAGAAACTAGTACCTGGCCAACAACATTATATCAAATACAGAGTCTAGGTGTGTTAATTGGGGCTGGCGGCGGTGGGATAAGACCTGCAGCGGGTGGAAAAAACCTTACTCCTTACATAAGCCTCTATGTATTTATTTGGGATTGATGACTGAGGACAGGGTGGGACAGAAACTTCTGTCCACAGTTCAAAGAATAAATGATTTAGTTCTTTGAGGAAACCAACATGATTGACAACCTTTTAGCCAAATTAAATAACAAACAAGGAGAAGATCCACATTAGCATGTGTCCACTGGAATACCACCTGACTCTCAGTGAACACTATGAAAGCCAGTAGGGCCTGAACAGAAGTTCCATAACTCAGAGGGACTACAGATGCCAGTCCATAGTACTGCACCTAGCAAAACTATCAACCACAATCAGTGGGGACAGAAATACAAATTTAAGTGATCTCTACCTACTAATCCAGTTCTACACAAAACAAAAGAAAAACTTCAGTCTGAGGAGATTAGCCACATCCAAAAAGACACAAGGAAAAAATAATCCCAGAACAGTTCATCAAAACGGGGGTGGGTGGGTGGTGTGTGGGGGTGTGTGTCACATCCTAACCAAAAAAAAAAAAAACAGGAATCAATAAACATTGCTCATTGATAATAGACTGACATGTTAGATTAGAAAATAGAATTCATCTTTCTACTTTCAGGAAACAAACCTCAATATCAAGGATATACATCCCCTCAGGATAAAAGAATGGAAAAATGAATTCCAAGCACATGGGCCCAAGAAGCAAGAATGTGTACTTACTTTAATATCAAACAAAATAGACCACTAACCAAAACTGTCCAGAAGAGATAGGGAAGGACACTACATAGTCTTTAAAGGAATAACCCACCAAGAAGATGTTGAAATTATAAACAGTTATGCGCAAAACACAAGGGTACACCCCATCAAATACTACACAGCTAAAATCACATATTTATTCACACACAGTGATAATGGATGTCTTCAACTCCCCACTTTCAATAGACATGTCATCCAGATAGAAGCCACAGAAATGCTGAAGTTAAATAACATCATAAGTCAAATGGACCTGGCAGACATCTACAGAACATGCCAGCTGAACACTAAAGAGCACATTTTCTTTTCAGCAACTCATGGGACTTGCTCCAACACTGACCACATACCAGGACACAAAGCAAGTTCTCCCAGATATAAGAAAACTGAAAAACTCTGCCTCCTACCTGATCACCATGAATTAAAGCTGGATGTCAACAGCAACAGAAAGTATACAAAGTGATGGAAACTGAATAACTCGCTACTGAATGAAAAATGGAGAAAATAAATTATTTAAAAATTGAATGAAAATAAAAGCACCACACACCCATACCTGTTGGACACAAGGAAGGCAGTTCTAAGAGGTAACTTCATAGCACTAAATGACTACATCAAAAGACCGGAGAGATCTCATAATAGTAACTCAGTGACACAGTGTTGCACTGGAAGCTCTAGACAATGACAAGAAGGAATAGCACCCCAGCAAGGTAGATGGCAAGAAGTAATGAAACTCCAGGGTGAAATCAGTGAAATAGAAACAAACAGTTTAAAGAATCAATGAAATTAGTTAGTTCTTTGAGAAAATCAATATGATTGACAAACTTTTAGCTAAATTAAATAATATTCAGGAGAAGATCCGTATTAACAAAAGTAGAGATGAAAAGGGGACATTACAGTGGACTCTGGGGAAATTCAGAGACTCATAAGGACATACTTCACATGTATTTCATGTATTTCACCAAATTGAAAGCTTACAGGCAATGGATGAATTTCTTGGTATATATGACCTATCAAAGTTAAATCAAAATCAATTTAGACATATACCTAACCTCTAGAAAAATAGAAGTCCCCAATCAAGCAAAACAAAACAAATATGAAAGGCCAGATATGTAAGGCCCTGATACCAAAACCACACAAAGACCCAACAAAAATTAAGGGCCAATATCACTTATAGATGCAAAAATTTTCAATAAAATACTTGCGAACAAGATCCAAGAACACATGAAATGTTTTTCTACCATGATTAAAAAGGCTTCATCCCAGAGACTCAGAGATAGTTCAATATATGTACATCAATAAACATAATCCACCCACAAATAAATTGAAAGACAAAAACATCACCATTGCATTATATGTATAAAGGATGTTTGATAGTATCAAATAACACTCGATGATAACAGTCTTGGAGAGACTACCTCCAGGAGTACCTCAGGGTGTGGGCTCTATTGAAAATCTGAGAACTTCAGAGTCTTGAAAAATGAGACACCACTGTTCCCGCCCGGTTTCGAACCGGGGACCTCTCGCGTGTGAGGCGAGCGTGATAACCACTACACTACGGAAACCTGCCCTAGTGTCTCTAATGTCACTTTACAATGCAAGACACTTCACACTCTTGCTAAGTCTCATCCGGGAGTTAAAGATCCACACGAGCAGAGAGAACCGCAGAGAATGCAACCAAGCTAAAGGTAAAAGCCGTAGTGGAGAGGCGATATGGCCCGAGGTGGCTTGGGCAGTGCGCCAAGGGCAGAGAGCTCTAGCGAGAGTGAAGCGCGGGAGTAGGAATTTCCGCATGGAGACGCACCGTGAATCGCAGGGGAATCGCGCGTGTGTGAAACGGAGGAAAGGAAAGGAAAACGGAAGAGCCTGATCACCCGGAGACGCTGGAGGAGAATGTTGTCCAGGCTGGAGAGCTTTTGAGAGAGCCCGGACAGGTGATGCAAAACGTCACAAAGCAATGCGTTAATCAGTTAAGGAAAGTCGCGCCCTCCCCCCCTCGCCGTACCCCCATCCCAGAGCTTAGAAATGGGAAATCGAGAGTGGGCAAATAGACCGGGGAAAAAGATTCCAGAGAGGCCGGCAGAGAACTCACAGGACGGCGTGGGTTAAGGTGGGTTAATGGGAAATCCTAATGGTGGTGGCAAACAGAGGTTCTGACTCAATGTCTGGAGAGTGGAGGAACAAATAGGGACGCTTAAAAACATTTGCTAAAATTTAGCACAGAATAACGATGTGTGTGGGAGAAACTCAAGGGTGTACTTAAGTTTATACAGGACAGTGTACGATTAATGAAATTTACTCCTCAATGTAGTGGAGTTGCATTTCCAGATTTTCAGTAGGAGGTAACATAATTGACAACTGGAGGATGTGGGCATCGATCCCACTACCTCTCGCATGCTAAGCGAGCGCTCTACCATTTGAGCTAATCCCCCGACACTACATGGTCTTTTTTGGAAGTTTTTGTGTGGCTATTGTATCAAACCGGTCCTCACAAAGCTACCCCGTGTATCTAATTCCCAGGAAAACAAGACAGTCAAAGCCAGAAACAAAGAGCCGAGATTCTTATGTCCTAACTGCTACAAAATGTAGGGAGTGGACTGAGCTGAAAGTCTGAAAACAAAGGAGAAAGTGGAAAAAAAGAAAAAACAAAAACAAACAAAACACCCTGTTTCGAACTGGGGAACCGGGAACCTTTCGTGTGTCCAGCAATTGTGACAACCACTACACTACAGAAACCTCTATTAGCCTCGGTTTCCTAGTTTCAAAACTTGTTTTGAAATGATAGCATTTGTTGTATAGACTTATATCATGGGTTAAAGCAAAGTAACTAAGGTGACTGACCTCCTCCATCCCCAGCCGTTGGTGACCTCGCTCTTGGTGACCTTGCTGACAGCCGAGCACTCAGATTCCACGCTATAAGTGAAGTCCTGTGGAACTTGTCCCCGGTGGCTGGTTAACACCATGACCTCGGTTTCATTCCAGATGTTGAAGGTGACAGAGCCGCTTTATGAAAGGCCGAGTAGCTTCCGTTCTATGTGAGTCCGCTGTGTTTTCATCTGTCCACTGAAGGAGAGTAGCTTGATTCCCTATCTTGGTTGTTGGGGATAACCCTGCTGTGAATGCGGAGAAACCAGTTTCTCAGAGCAATCGTGAGTCCATGCAATGTGCATCAATCAATTGCTGAATTTCTAAAGGAATTTTCTGCCAGTGCCTTTAATGGCTGTGATAATTTACATCCCATCAAAACTAAGCAAGCATCTTCTTTTCTCCACACCCCACCAACACCAGCTCTTTCTTCTTTCTGGTAGGATACCTCATAGGGCTTTGAGTCTCCATTCCCGGGACACATTTTTCATAGATCAGTTTGTCATGTGTCTTCTCTGAAAAATGCCTATTCCGGTCCTTAGCTCCATTTTGTCAGGCTATTTATTTTCTAGCTGTGGTGCTGGGTGTGTATTAGGGCAGCAAACCCTCATGTGATGTGTGATTGTCCCAGCAAACGTTTCCCACTCTGTAGGCAGCCTGAGGCTCTGCTGGCTGTTTCCAGTCTGTGCAGAAGTTTGTGTTTCAGGCTAAGAAGCTTGGGTTTCTGTCTTTGCGTTGGTAGTCTGTGCTTTTAAAACTGCATCCAAAATTACAGCCAGACTCAGGCCATTATGCTTTCCCTGCTACCTTCTCCTGATAGTTTTGGGTCTCAAGTCTTATATTAAAGTCTTCAATGCACTTGGTATTTGCACCTGATGTGTGAGATGTATTCAGTTTCATTCTTATACATGCAGATATCCAGTTATCCCTATACTGTGCATTGGAGAGAGCATTCTTCCCTGTTGTGCTCTGGGATTTTTATTCTCTTTTAGGTTTTGTTTTTCCTTGGAAATGGTTCTACCCTACATCCCAAGCTTGCCTAGAACTCACTGTATAGGCAAAACTTGTCTGAACCTCCTGTCAGTCCTCCATCCTCAGACTCCTGAGTGCTGGGATTGCAAACACGAGCTAATCCCTTCCCCAACCGGGGCTTGACAACCTTTTGAAGAATGGACTGACTATACATTTATAAGACTTATTTCTGGGTTCTCTATTCATCTCATTGGTCCGCATATGTTTTTAATGTCAGTACCATAGTGTTTTTGTCACTAGAACTTTGTAGAATATATTGTTGAGTCAGATAGTATGATGAATCTAGTTTTGTTGTTGTTTTTTTTTTTTAACTGAAACTTCTATCATTTTTTTTCCACTTTCATATCATTTCAAATGCTTCATAGCTGGATAATTGTGTTGTTTTTATTTTGTAGCTACTGTAATTGGAACTTTTGACACTCTCTCAGACATTTTGTTGCTAGTGTTTAGAAATGCTGCTAGTCTCTGTGCTAATGCTAAAGCCTACCTGAATTTGTCTGTTTCACTGTGTTTTGGATTCCTCAGTCCCCACCGAGGTTGCCATTCTTCTACCCAGCATGTACTTGAGCTTTGTAGGTGGACACTTTTGCTTGCTAGACTCCCTGTCTCTCTCTAAATTCTTTTATTGACAAGACCAAGAAAAGAGGCTGGCCTCCCTCATCAACTTCCCCTATTGTAGCAGCCAGATCTGTGTTCCCAGAAGTGGCTGAGGCAGGAAAATCTGAAGATTGAGGTCAGCCAGATTTTCTGAGTGAGACCCTGCCCAAAAATAAATAAAAATAAACAAATAAATAAAACTATGAAATAAGTAATAGAGATCTTAATTGGGTCTGGTGTGGTGGTACATGACTTTCATCTCAACACTGGGATAGCAGGGCATACTTAGAGGAGTCAGGGTGAAGGGGGGGATGGAGCTCTGTGAGCTTAAGGTCAGCCTGGTCTACATGGTGAAGTCCTAGTCAGCCAGAGCTGCATAGTGAAACCATGTCTCAAAAGTAAATTTAAGGAAAGAAAAAAGTCTTAATTGTGTCTATTTCCAGTTTGAGAGTAGAACACAAGTTATTCTATAAAATAAATGAGTTAATTGACATACAGAACTGTGGTATATAAAGGCCATCCTGGTCTATGTAGCCAGCTCCAGGATAGTCATGGGAATATACCATGTATCTCTACAAACAAAAGAATAAGTGAAACAACAAAATAAAATTAAAAACAGAATGCTTGTTCCCACTAAGCTTTTTAACTTGATTGCAACAATTTCCCCTCCCATTTGATAGAGAGATGGTTAAGCTTTTCCTACTGAAAGTTCTAATGTGGGTCTTCACTGTGAATTTGATTTTAATGTGTGTACATACTTTACTTCACAGAGAAGAAAGTGAATCTAAATCAATGGAAACACCTTGAAACACACTTCCACACCCAGAAGACTTGAGGGTAACCCCTGAGGTCAGTTCACATTTCAGGAGAATCAACATTGTTTCCTCTTGCAAAACTGAATGCAGGTAGACTGAGAATGGGGTGAGGGCGGGACATTGGGCTGTGCATAGAGCAGGGGAGGCTGGGAGGGGAGGGGGTCAGGAGCAGAGGGCTGGGACAATTGAGATAATTTCCCTTTCCACATTTGTTAAACATGGTTGTCTTGATGAAGGGATAATGCCATCTTCAGTCAGCTTCTGAGGTCACGAAGCATTAATACTGAAATTGTTCAAGGGACAGAAGAGTGTCCCTGAAACTGTGTCCCTGAGAGAGACATCACAGGGTAAGTTGCATTTTGTCATGAGTCATCCCCAGGCAGGTGGTGACGTCTGGAATTTCTCACTACAGTTTCACAATGGCTGAAGTCTCAGGCTAAAAGGAGGAGGAGATTATATTAGGAGTCGTCCTAATGGATATGAGGACTACGGAATTAAATGCAGGGCTATTGCTCAACATCCATCATGTTGCTTTAGAGATCCAAAGATGGAAGGATTTTGGAGGCTCACCTGCCTCCTTTCAACAGGTCAGGCCATGTTTAACTATAGCAATTCTAAGACAGTGGA
The DNA here is from genome assembly GCF_943737965.1 of Phodopus roborovskii. Classification (NCBI taxonomy): domain Eukaryota; kingdom Metazoa; phylum Chordata; class Mammalia; order Rodentia; family Cricetidae; genus Phodopus; species Phodopus roborovskii. The sequence goes on from NW_026125283.1 coordinate 72,155, forward strand.
GGCATAATGCTAACAGAAGACCTGGTACCAATGTGTCTGAACACATTAGAGAACAAGAGTGTCAATTCATAGATCTTTGCCCCTGGACCAGCCACACCAGGGCTGGTAGAAAGATGGGAGTAGACAGCTCCAAGCAATGGCACTGATCTCAGAATCTCTACCACAGGAGCACATTTCCTCTTCCAATCTTACTTTTACCTGACTATGCCCCCCCACTCTACCCCTACACACACACACACACACACACACACACACACACACGGTAGGTTTATTCACCAACACCGATACAATTTAGAATTACAAAAACAAAGTTTCTCAGAATTTTCAGATAGATTCCTGGCATGCTACTTTTTGAGATTCAGGACAACATATTGCAGGTATCATCAAAATATTCAAAATTCTGACATTTTAACACACTCCCAACACTCTTCATAATATGTAATTCAAACTGTTAAGATGCCTTTTTTAAATAATAAAATACATTATTGTAGTACAAAGAACTACATCACACAGAAACATTCAATAAAAAAAAATAATCTAAAAGTCTTCCCAATTGAAAAAACAAAAATAAATCTTGAGCTATCCCGCCCTACAAGGTCACAAAACAGCCGGAAGAGAGAAGACCTGCTCAGAGGTCCAAACTCCAGCTTCCTTTTCTGGCCTGTATGTGCCTTGGTTGAAGGAGCCCAAGCAGGCTCCAGCATGCCAAACACAGGCCTGAACTCAGCAAATTGCAGGCATCTTTTCTCCCTTTACCTCTTCCTCTCCCTTGCTAAAAACTGTTCCATTCCTAAAGCTAGCCCCCAAGACCCATTCCCATATTTGGCCACTGACTCATTCCTGAGACAAAAATACCAACGTCTAACAATCAAAATTCATTATTTGGCTAATATGACCAACCAGGATTTTCCAGCTCATGCTGGCACAGACTCGCCCCTTTTCTCATAAAAACTCACTCCTGCAGAAAAATCTGCTCCTGCTCTCTTGCTTTTCTCCTTGCATTTGCTGCTGCTGCTGCTGCTGCTATTGCTGCCTTTGCAACCCCCACCCCTATCCCCACCCCTGCTTGACCCTCGGGGTAATAAACCTCCTTTGTGCTGAGAATTTGGTCTGGGCATGTCCTGTGAGTACTGGGAGGGAGCCGATCTCCCGTACATTGGTGATCCTCTCAAGGTGTGGAACCCTCCCTAAGTACAAATCCAGAGTCCTTCCAGCTGTGGGAACCCAGATTGCAGACGTGGCGCTTGCAGAGTAGGGTAGGGTTCCGGACCCACGGGGCCTTGGTGAAGAGATCAAGGAAAAGCACAGCTCATCTTGCCAGAGACCTCAGCCCCAATCACTGGGCCCAAACACAACCTACATTGCCCCCTTGCGGCGAGAAGGGACGATTACTTGCCGCAGTTGGGCTGCAACTGGGTCTGACCAGGTGCATTCCAGTTGCCTACTGGTTATGAGGCCGAGGTAGCTTGTTCCAATGTGGACTGCAGTTGTTTATCAAAGAAAATTGGGCAGGATGCGTCGCTGTTTTAGTGTCCATTCCCGGAGGGAGGTTTAAAACAGAGCCTAGAGTCCTTAGATGGACGCTCTCCTTGTAAAGTGGGGTGGTAAAGCAGCTGCTGCTGGTGGACCAGTGGCAGGTTCTTATCTTCTCCTTGGGCAACCTTTTGCACCTCCCCGCACACCTCCTAAGTGGGTGGTGACCTAAAGAAAGTTATAACCGAGCTTTTTGAGGAACTTTTCAGAAAGACGCTTTCTGAAGATTTTCTTGACCTGAGTAGATTATAATGGTCAGATCCAAAGCCCCAACTCACCGGCAAAAGGGAACATTTTAAACCAGGAACGTGTTCTTGATAGACAAGTGCTCTCAACTGGCCTCATCCAAGCCATAGGAAGAATTTTTTTGGTCCATAGCCAGGGCCGCTGCCTATTGTCCCACCAGCCCTTCTTATGTCATTCTCTGCTGCTGAGGACCTAGGTTCCCAACATTCATAGATGTCTGCACCCTCTATTACTCAGACATACATAATGTCTCTGCTGTCATCCCCAACACCGGCCTCACACTCTTGTGCTGCCTGAAGTTCCTCTAACCCTCACCAGCTCTTGACAAAGTCCAGAGGAAAAGCAACAGACCTCTCACTTGCACATCTGGAGAACAATTACATGCTGAGTGCATTTCCCTTCTATCGCTGTGTAGATCTGATTGCACACCTCATCCAACTACTACCAAGAGGAAATCCTAAGATTAATTAATCAAATAACATCTTTGGAGCTGTGCATATGTCTGTGAGGACAGGAAGGACTGGAATAAAATCACTTTTTTGCTGGAAGAATGGGAAGTTTTGGTAATTGATGATGTAATCAAGCATTGGTGCTATGCCCTTATCCTATCATATCATATCCCCTTATCAAAACTAGGGTGCTAGTACTTGATGTTGGAGAGATGGCTCTTCGGTTAAGAGCACCGATTGCTCTTCCAGAGGACCTGGGTTCCCAACATTCACATGGCGATTCACAACTGTCAGCACCAGGGGATGTAATTCCTTCTGTGCACAGACATACATGAAGGTAGCCTTAGATTTCAAATATCAATCTAAGGGGCTGGAGAGATGGCTCAGCCGTTAAGAGCATGAGCTGTCCCTCCAGAGAGCCCAGTATTCAATTTCCAGTACCCACATGGCAGCCCGTAACTGATTATAAACTGCCACACTCGCTCCTGTGGAGACAGTGCAGCATGGAGCATAAAGAGCTTGTGGCTGCCTGTCCCGAGGTTCACGCCACGTGTGGTTAGCCCTCCTGGTGGTCCCTGGCATGATCCCAGAAAAAGGTCTTTAATCAGCTTGGCTTGGGTGTTGGGTTCGTGAGTGCATAGATCTATGTTTTTCTATTAGTCTTTGGAATCATAACCTGCAGCAGTTGCTGTTACAATTGTTTCAAAGTTTTAATGAATCATTTGGGAAGATTATAGATGTTGTGCAAAAACTTGAGTTAGGAATAGAAGGAAAATTTAGAAATAAGAGAGAAACTAAAAGTAAAGACAAAGTGCAATTAGAAACGGAGGATTTACAGAAAAAGGGATTAACAGACAGGCAAATAAACAATTCCCTAGAAATATTGACTAAGGATTCCTGGTGACAGCCTCCCAGATATAGAGGCCCATACATTTACAGTCCCACAGATGCTCCACTCCCTTGGACAGGTGTTTATGATAAAGGACCTATTTAGATGTGATGGTGAATGGAAATCGAGTTAAGTTCAATACATTATCTATCTGGGAAAGAATCAGGAGAGCTCAAGCACCATGGTGTGCCCTCTCTGAACAGCAATGGCAACTGAGGTGGCAAGTATATAAGTTTTTGATATTTGGAAATAATCGGGAAATTCCTTGTCATGATCATCTTAAATATAATATTTTTGGCCACCCCAGAACCTAGGAAGAAATACTAAAAATTATAAGTCAGGACTTAGGTAGAGATGCAGGGCTGCATCATAAATATCAAAACTAGCAAAAACTAGATGTCTGGTGAGCTGACCACTGACAGGCATAAAATAGAATTTTCTCTTCCTGTGTAGTCTATGTCTAATGTTCTCATGTTCCCATTGTCTCAGCACTAATGATTTCTGAAGACTGTAATCTTTTGGACTCCTGCCAAAGACTTTGTTCCTTAAAATGATTGTATATATTCTGATGCTCTGAAGTAAAGATTCGCAGCAGTAGCAAACCTCTCTTGCATTTGACTGTCTGTCGCGCCGAATTCACTCCTGACCTAAGTATCTGAGTTAAGTCTCCCCACAGACCAGTGGTCTGCTGAGCAGTCTGCGGCAATAAACTCCAGTTCCAAGGGACAGAACACCCTTACACAGACATACATGCAGGCAAAACACCAATACACATGAAATAAAAATAATTTATTTTTAAAAAGATCATTTTAAAAAAGTGAAAGCACTATTCCTTACATTTATCACACATCAGGTTATAACTAATTTCCAGGGAAAGCCATCATAGAAGCAAAAGCAAGCCAGTCCATATCCTGTATAGCCAGCTGAGATTCAGCTGGGGCACAATGCACATGACTCCACACTGCAGTTTTTAAGTCAGTTGAGGTAACAGGCTCTACTTTCCACCACAGCACAGGGTAGGGGCCCTAAATACCCAGCCCTGGAAGTCAGAAATTTATCTACAAAATAGAAAATACTTATTGCTTCCCAATCTTATTTTTGAAGCATTTCCAGTAATATCTGGTTCTTTCTTCTTGTTTTTTGAGACAATATGGCCTGGCTGTCCTGGATCTCATCATGTAGGCTAGGTTGGCATTGATCTCACAGAGACCTGCCTGCACTTGTCTCCCAAGTACTGAGATTACATTGACAAAGCCCCACTAACACTTGGTTTTGTCAGTGTTTCATTACTTGGCTCTAGTCATACAGCAGAACCTTTTACTCTCTGTTCTTACCATTGTTCCTGTAGAAGAGGCTTAATGTGGAAAAAGTATGTTTAAACAGAGACCCATGATGGGAGATGTCATTCTGTATATGTTTCTCATACTGGTTAATAAATAAAGCACTGTTGGCCAATAGGAAAGGAAGATAGGAGGGACTAGGAGACAAGGAGGAAGAGGAAGTAGTAAGGAGGAATCAAGATGGAGAGTCTGAAGAAAGCAGTATGCCGCCGGCTCCCTGGTAAGAGAAATACGTAGATCAGCAGAAATGGGTTAATAATTAAGGCAGAGCTAGCCGATAAGAAACAAGTAACAGGGCCAACAGCATTGTATAAAATACAGAGTCTCTGTGTGTTATTTGGGGCTGGCGCAGCAGCAGGACAAGACCAAGCGGCAGGCAGAAAAACCATACTCGTTACAAGACCCAGATGAAGATTAACTCTCCTTTTTTATTAGTTATATGACTCTTTAGAGAAAGAACTTTCTGCCACTCCTTATCATTGTCACAAATAGATGATAGTTCCCAAATTGGTTGTCAAAGTAAACATCATGGGTAAAGTCCAGAGCATATTATTTAGGATTTTTATAAAATCTCTCCTCACAGTAACTCAAAGAGTTAGTGAATTTTTATTGCCAAACAAACTGAAACCATAAGGAGTCAAAGATAAAGTTCGATCTTCATTCCTGATAACACCGGAGAAGCAAATATCAACCCCACAGAGCACCCATTTTAGGTGGGGCAGACAGCTGACATGCTGTTTGACTTGATCTCAAAGAACGCACCTGAGCTTGTAGGGAAGGGAATGAGGGGCCAGGGTGTCAGGCTATTGGAAAAGAACTTCAGAATTTGCTGAAGAAGGTAGTATATGTGATAGAACCACAGTGAGGGATGGACTGAGGGAAGGGGAATGGAGATACGGAACAGTGACTGCAAAGGCAGGTGGAATGGATCCATGAAGAGCTTATACACTGGCAAAGTCTTTTTTTTTTTGCCTTAGATCTAGTAGCAAATTTCTTAACACACATGCAACTTTTGTACGTAAGACATGAACCAAAATGAGTATTTTAAGAGACAGGGTTCATGACAGCTTGTACACATCTTTTCAAGATAAGAAATTTATTGAACAAAGAAATTACTTGTTTATTTATTTAAGAACATTGAAACTAGGTTGGCTGACACAAACCTATAATCCCAGTTATTTGGGAGGCTGAGACAGGATTTCAAGTTCAGGGCTTACTTGAGCAACTTACAGAATAACCTCAAGGCTAGCCTGGACACTTGAAAAAGGTATGAGGAGCACTGGGAACATATCTGCTACAATAACTGAGTAGTACGCTTCGCTTCAAAAGAAACTGAAACTCAATGATTCCCACCTGAAAACTAAAACGTGTATAACAATTCTTTTTTATTTTCAAACAAAAACTTCAAATTGGGCCACTAACCCAATTCCTGTTAATTCTGCCCCCACCACAGTGGATGAACATCATAGACCACATGGGTGTGTCATTGCTGCTCTAGTAGAAGGGAAATCCACTCCTGGAGCCAGAAACCGTTAGGAGCACACTGAGAAAGGCAGGCAACCAGAAGTCAAACAAAATACAATTGGCTCCTCCAGCAGTAATCATCTTGGATAGTAAGCCTAAGTTCTCAGCTGGGAACGTAACAGGATTTGATCATGGTGGGTAAAAGAGGCCAAGGGGGAAAAAAAGTCTTTTACCAAACTCTTGATCTGTGGAATAGAGAGAAAACATGAAAACATCTGCCTGGACTGACACTCGGTTACACTCTGCGGGAGGCAGACCTGAAGAGAGCGGAGCTGGTAACTACAAGCAGCTTCTTTTTCCACCAGGAGTCCCTTGCTGGTTATGATTCTTCCTTGCTCTCTGCAGGTGGAGGGGCTCCAAAGATCCTGGCAAGGAGCCCTCTGTTGGATTTGGCCTGGTCCTGGGCGTGAGCCAGGCGAGCTCGTTCCCGCCCTCCCTGCCCGTGCTGCCTTCCGGGCCCTCAACTCCTGCTCTGTGGGACGTTGTGCAAATGTCCAGGAGCTATTAGGGCGAGTAGCATCCCCATCAGCTGCAAGGAAGCGTTGTCCCCGTTCTACACTTTGAAGATAGAAGTCAGTCTCTCGCTTTGCTTGGGGAAACCTCTGCTCTTAGGCGCTGCCTTCGTACCTGGCGCTCAAAGGCAAGGTGTTCGCTGAGGTGGGACCATGTAAAACGATGCAAATACTGTGGACCAGAAAATAGGAAAAGGTCAAGACAGGGAAAGCCAGAACGGGAGAAGAAACTGGGAGCTGTTAGGAGTTAGCAAGAGAGACAATGTGCCTGGGCTAGGGCTGGAGGGAGTAATCAAAGTGTGGCAGAGAAACGCAGAACCTCACCTTGAGGTTCCACAGGTCATAACGGAAGGGACTGCGCCTGCGGGCACCCATGGGCGTGTTATGTAGACTGGCTGCCACTCGCTTGGCTATGCGCTTGTCACGGAATTCCACCCAGCCTTCTGTATAGTCCTTGCTGTATTTAGCCGCCTTTCCTCCTGCGGCCGCCGCTGCCTTCTTTTTGCGTCTCACAAAGCGGTCTGTGGGCCAAAAACAACGAACATCCTGGTCAAGCATCCACTGAGACACACCTCTATTTGGCCAGAAGTTCAAACCTGTTAGCTCGGGTGTTAGTTCACAGCTGTGGATGGAAAAGGACTACCTGTAAGGTGCAGACTCTTTCCTTAACTCATTCCTGTCTTCAAATGACAGCTCCCTGAACACCAATAGCCGCACCAGTTCCCACCTCCGTTTCCAAACTGTGTTTGTCAAGAGGTGGAAGAGGCTGACGGAGGCTATCACACGCTGTTTCAGGGATTATCTGAAAATCAGGGCTATCTTTCGGGCCTTATTACTGCACTCTATCCGCCCACCCTCTCCATTCTCCTACCCCGCCCCCAGCCTTCCAAGAGACATCAATGCCACAAATTTAACAGCCAGTAGGGAGTCGGAACCTTCCAAAAGCCAACAACCCACGCCTCACCCGTACTCAGCCTGCAATAAGTCATCGCGGGGCTTACCCTCGGCCTGGAAGAACACGCGTCCCACTTCGCCGTAGGCGCTGAGCAGGTTGCGGACGTGCAAGGGACGGAATCGCGGCGGGACGTGTCCCAGGTACACAATTCCCGGCACTACCTTCTTCTTCTTGCTGCTGTTGCAGGCCGCCTCCTCGGACTCTTCCTGCTCCTCCGCCGCCTCTGCATCCAGCTCTGCCTCTTCCTGCCGCTCTCCCTCCATCGGCGCCTTTTGCTCTCCCACCAACTCCGCGGCTTTCATGATGGCGGATATGGGGGAGCACGACAGCCGTAAACCCGTCGCCACCCGATGACGCATATCCTGCGAGCCGATCTAAGAGGAAAGGGACTAAAGGTGGCCTATGACGTAATTCCTGTGTGTTGTTTTGTGGCGTGGGGGATGGGACAATCCCGTGAAGACCAATAAAAAGGTGGCGTGGTCAGTTGCTGGGGGAGCGGAGCAGTCAATGCAAACGAGAATGGACGTTCAGAGGTAGAGTCCGGGTTTGGGGCGGGGCGGGGCGGGGCGGGGCGGGGCGGGGCGAGGCCAAAAGACGACTCTGGACTAAGGCGGAGCCACAGGTTCCTGTGAAACGCCTCCGCCAGGTGCAACCGTGACCTCAGGCGAGCTCTGGGGGAATATTCTTATTTTTTTTTTAAATTGTTTTTTTAATGTATATGAATGTTTCTGCCTGCATGCACCAAATGCGTGTCCTGGTGCGTCTCGCGGGGTTTTTGGAGAACTTGTTGGGAAAGTTTATGTTGTGGAGACCAAAACAGTATTTTATTCCAGGACGATGGTGCGAATGCGGCTGAGGGAGGAGAACCCCTCTTTTAAAAGCTTTATGAAGTTCAGTTGGTAAATTTCAGTCAGAGCTTTGAATTTTTAGTTATTTGAAATTTCAACTGAATTTTAAACATTTTAAAGTTAAAGTTTTTGAAGCAGTTTATACATTTGCACATGTAATTTTGGAACTTTAATTGGATTTGTACTTTTAAATTTTAAACGCGCCTCTAGTGATTATAAACTGAGAATATTTATTTATTTTTTTGTTTGTTTGTTTTGTTTTTCCAGACAGGGTTTATCTGTATTGCTTTGGAGCCTGCCCTGGAACTAGCTCTGTAGACCAAGTTGGTCTCCAACTCACAGAGATCCGCCGGCCTCTGCTTCCCAAGTGCTGGGATTAAGGGCGTGCGCCACCACTGCCCGGCAGAGTATTTAAATCTTTAAAAGTATTATTTAAAGAACTTTCTCTGCCTACTGTTGTGCTCGAATCTATTTCTATTCCTAGCTGATGAGCGAAGGGTGTGGGGTAGCAACACTCAGTTCTGCTCTCTGGCCACGCTTCGATCAGTAGCCTGCTCAGCCTCGGCACTGCCGCCAGGGGCGCCGTCCTCATACCAGCTGGTCGCCGGCGCCGCTAAGTGGCCGGCAGGTGTTGCTATTGGGACCTGCCCTGCGGCGCCGGGCCATGCGCCGGCGCAGCTCTGTGCCCCAGACTGCTGAGGCCAGCGGGTGAGGCTCCAGTGATGCTGCTGCAATTCGTGAACCACCAGTATCCTGCTTTGCGGAGGGAGCCCGCCCAGGCTTTAAGTGTTCTCTCGCCGAGGCCCCACATAATTTCTTATCCTCCATCGCCACGAAAATTATAGAAGACAGAATCCGGGACAACAGTCGTCAGGCCCCGGGTGTTATTTGTAAAGCTCGGGTGCATCTGAAGGCCTAATAATTAAGCCTGGATTTATCGTGAGTTTGTTTTGCTGCTTTCACTGGAGAGGGCTTTCTGTTGGCTACCTCTGCTTCTTTTCGGGTGTGGGGTGAACAGAGCCCTGCTTTTAATTTTTAACAGCAGTGGCGACGCTGGAGTTACTACAAAACATTGAGAGCTGGAGGAGGAACACACGTGAAGACGATGCCAGGGTGTCTCAACGCTGTAGCTAAATGGCAACACCTGACGTTATTTCTCTATTTTGTGTGTGCTTGGGATTGTTAGGGAAATACACGTTAAGTACCAAGTCAACTGCGAGTGGTGGCAACCATGTAATCATCAGTTCTTGGGAGGTGGAGACCAGCCTGGGCTACAAGAGACTTTTAAAATTTAATTAACTTTAAAAATATGGATATAGTAAAGGATCGTGAAGAATCGTTGACTAGCCAATGAATGAACATGCAAAATCGTGGTTTAGCCCATTGTGAACACTCCTGAATTTCGAAAAGAGAAACTTCTTCCCGAAACTTGAAGAAAACCTTGCTTGGTTTCTTTGAACTTGAACAGCACTTGATTGTGAATTATGTTTGCTTATTTCACCCCAACTTTGATAATTGTATATATTCACATGACGTTGGTTGCCACAGGGTTCTTAAAAAATCTTGGAAGTCTAGCTAGCGCTGGTGAAATTGTTTCAAAAGTGCCTCTCCTTCGAGCCGGATTCGAACCAGCGACCTAAGGATCACTATGTCAACCTACAGTCCTCCGCTCTACCAACTGAGCTATCGAAGGAAGACAATGTTGTTTTCTTTAAGGCTTATAAAATAGCTGATGGATTTGTTGCAATTCCTCTGATTCATCTAAAAAATTGATGTTTTTAGGAAATGTTTTTGAGGATATTTTAAAAGTAAATTAGCAAGTGATCACACAACAGGTAATTAAGAACATGCTTGAGATGTGTGCTTTTTAATGTATAAGTGTTTCATATAGATTCCCCCCCCCCCCCCGATAATGCTCCTAGGAATGTTCATGCACTGAATCCTTACAGACGGAACCATCCATTCTCTTTTATTGACGTTCCCCGCTGTACTCTCCCAGTCTCCTTAGCACCACAGTGATAACATAGGCCCCTTTCACCAGAGAAGCGCATGATTCTCCTTTCTGGACAAGGAAAATACAAATGCATGAGATGCCTTTATCATGGATCTAGAAAAGGAGTGAACATACTAGTTTGCACAATTGTAGTGGAGCAAATAAATGAAACATTACACATACACTCAAAAAGTAATTTTACCCATTCCATTTATAAGAATGCTGTCATGCTTGACTAACAAGCACCTGTGGTGCATTCAGCTTCCTGATACTAAGAAAAATGAGTACCATTGGGGAAAATAAGTCATCCAGGGATATTTTTTATGGAATATATGAATTATGACATGTATGAAAATTTTTCTTTTATGTTTATCTCTAAAAGACCATCATTTAAATTGTAGGTCTGAACTTCTAAAGTTCTTCAGACCATTGATTTAATAAATATTGGTATTTTATACTATCTTTTGTTAATTGGAACAAACCAAAATGTTCCTCCTTCGAGCCGGATTCGAACCAGCGACCTAAGGATACCCAGAGAAATTCACCTACAGTCCTCCGCTCTACCAACTGAGCTATCGAAGGGAGGCGTCAACAGCTTGTTGATTTATGAAATAAAAAATAGCTGGTGGTTTTTCTTTGTGATTAAGTTTAAAAAGCAGACAACCGCCAGGAAAGTCTTTTAAGGTACAGCCCAATCTGACAGAGACATTTTCAAAACTGAAGTCCCTTTTTCCAGATGACTAGCTTGTATAAAGTTGACAAAAACTGCATGTGTTTAGGAATGGAGTGGCCCATGTTATATTGAACAATTATACTGGAACAAATAAACAAAACATAACATATACCTCAAAGGTGATACATTTTAATCATTGCATGTTTAAGCATGCTGTTATGCTTGGCTAGCGACCACCTACGGTGCCACTCAGTTTTCTGGTGCCTAAGACAGAACAATGAGTACCGTGGGGAAAACATAGGAAGCCATCTAGGGAAGCTTTTATTGATTTGTGGGGATTTACAGATTTTAAAGTGTATTAGTTATAAAAGGTAAAGAGAGCAAGTAACGTTTATGGAAATATTTCTAGTACTTTAACTGAAAGATCATCACATTAAAATTAAAGTGAAGAATTCTTGCACTTCGATTCCTGTTCTAGCCCCAGAGCTTTTTGAAGACAAACGTACGGGGGCTGGCGGAAAAAGAGAATATTTGTTCCAGAAGGAATTTCCTGAGGGGTTACCCTACTTTCTGAAGAGACCTTCAAGACCATTCTCATGAGGATCCTCCGCTCGTCTACTGAAGCTGCTGCATCTTTGCAGGTAGAGTGGGCTGAGCTGGGGGGCTGAGTGGGCAGCTTCTGGAGGTCTGCACGCTCCTACAGCAACATCGATGGTTCCAGAGAGTTTTCGGCTAGGAGAAGAGAAGGTGGGGGAGTGAGGGGAAGGCTGCAAGGAGCTGGAGCAGCCCAGGTGTACCAGAAAGCCTCTGAGAAAGAAAAACCAAAGCGCAGACATCAACAGCAAAAACAAATACTTCAGATTTTTACGAGCTGTGTCTAGATTCTCGTGCTCCAACCTCTCCAGTTGCTGGGATTCCAGCGTGAAACTCCATCCATCACCTGTCATTTTGAAAGACTCCTTCAGTCGTCTTCGCTCACTCGAACCTTTGCCGCCCCCAGTGAGAGGACTGCACATTTTAGGTTTGTGTTCGCAGAACTGTCAGAGGTGGGCAGAGTGTGTTGGGGACACGCTGAACTTGATGGCTTTACCTGGGAAATGGTTCGTGACGTTTTGCTTTTGGGAAGGCTTACTATGGACTCATAAAATTCTTTTTGCGTCGAGACCGATGATGCCGACCACAGGAGACCACCACAGTCTGTCACCTATGTCCTCATTCCTGGCAAAAGGTGAAGACTTGTGGTTAGGGAGACCTTTGACACTCTGCACTTCTGGTGGGTCTAAAGAGCAAACGCAGAAGGTGGGACAGATTATTATATCTTAACCTTTATACGTTTCAGGAGAGTTGTTGAGAAATTACATGTACGTTTCCTTCAAAACACTCGTCCTTCGAGCCGGATTCGAACCAGCGACCTAAGGATACCTCAAAGATGAGGAGCACCACTACAGTCCTCCGCTCTACCAACTGAGCTATCGAAGGAGATATTACACCTTTCCTTGGTAATACTATATGATCTCGATTTTGTTATGTTAAAGGTGTAACTTTTTAAAGTAATCCCTTCAGACATTTGACATATTTTATATAGTGAGACTGATAGTTTCATGGGTATATATCCTGGATATATATCCTGTACCCTGCCCTTCCTGTCTGATTTGTTCTGTGCTGCCCTGTTTCTCTTAGGTCTGTCGAGTTTTGCTAGATAAATGATACGGTTGCATTAAATTCAAAACAACTGAGGAAGACAGTTGTGGGTTGTGGACAGCAATGACTTTTGGTCACTTTCGTAGCTTGGCATTTCTTCCTGAAAGTCGGGAAGTGGCACCATTTAACAACTGTCAAAACTTCAGTGTGAATTGTAAAATATTCCAGTACCCCTGGAAACTGACAGTTTGGAAAGTTAACCCCCCATCCAGTGTTACTAGAAGCCCAAGCTTTGTTCCTGCTGAAGATCTCATACCTTGAGTGTAGTCATGCCAGCATGTGGATCTATGCCTTCTGAATGGGCTCACCTTCTGACTGTGTCTAAGAGAGGAATGATAGTTCAGCAAAATAGGAATGCAAGGTTAGTATCTGAGATTTAAAATCTTTTATGTGGGGGGAGCTTCCTTTCGCAGAAAGTCATTCTCTTTGTGTCAACACTGACTATAATGAACAAGCAAAAGTTAAGGTTGGTATAAAGAGCCAGGAAAGGCCTGTGTTGGGGTCTAGGGCTCTGAAAAGGCCTGTGTGTTGTGTGCACTTTGAACAGCTCAGAGAGACATGGATCAGGTTTTAGGATGAGTGTGTTTCTTTTTCTTTTCCTATTTGCTTATTTATTTATTTATTTATTCATATTTAAAGGATCTGGTTTTCTAGCTCCAACTGGCCTGGTATTCATGAAGTAGCCCACGCAGGCCTCCAATTCAGTCACAACTGGCTCTAGAATCACTGACTTAAATATGTCGTGCCTTTTCTCCCTTTAGATTTTTAATATCTTGCTCCGATTTTATTGAATTTTAAAAATAAACCTTAAGCTCACAAGAGGAAGTCTCTTTTGGTGAACTCTCCGGAAAGTTCACCAAAAGAGAGCACTCCAGAATGAAAAAGCAATTACTTCTTTTCTCTTTCTACAAAGACTTCTCTAGTCTGAACCCGTATATGTATGCACTTCTAGCCGAAGGTGGTGAAATATTCCTGAAAGAAGGCAGGAAGATCACGATTTAAGGATCATCTTCGACAACACAGTGAATTTAAGGTCATTGAGGGCTACCTCAAGTTATCAGCTTTTCAGCATTTACTTTGGAACACTAATTTTGAAAATCCTTGAAATCGTGCCTAAAGAAACCAAAAGGAATTAACTAAGAAATTAACCAATACAGACGCACTCTTGGCTATGTGACCTCCGACAGTGATTTGAAAAAAGAAAACAAAAACAAAAAACAAAGGGCTCGCTTCTTAAGGTCAGCCCTTTGTTTTTGCTGTTGTTTGTTGTTTGTTTGTTTTGAACCGTAGGGACGGAAGAGTCGATCGATGTCTGGACACAGTCTTAGAAGTTAGAGGGTTTGAGGATTGATGAGGACACAGGAGTGAGCCAAAGCCCAGCCTCGACGGCGGGAGAACTAGAGTGTTTTTCTCCGTTGAAAGCTTAATTTCCACCTGGCATCTGGTGTCTATACACAGGCTTCTGGAATTAACTTCTTACCAATCCCAGCACTGATGTTTCAGCGATCTGCGAGTCCCGGACCCCTGTCCGCATCCCTGTGACCTGCGCAGAACAGGCGGTGCTGTGTCTAATGCACAGGGTGGAAGTCACCCGGGGCTGTCCCGCGACTACCAAACCACAACCTCTGAGCTTCATTTTGTTTTGTAACCCAAACTGGCCTCAAAGAGGGGCAATTATCCTGCCTCACTCAGGACTCCTCCTTCCTTGAAGCTCTGGGATTACGGAACACCACACCCAGCCCAAGAAAAAACTCTCTTGAATACGATATCTCACCTTCTCCATTTCAGTTTTGTCATTTGTCCAGATTTCATTGGGCTTTTAAAAGCAAACATTAAACCCACAAAAAAAAAAAAAAAAAAAAACAAGCAAACAAAACCTCTACTTGGTGGATCGAAACTGCTGGTAGTGAGTTAAATCTAGATATCAAGGGGAGCAAGGCAGCAGCCACGTGACACCAGGTGGGGAATTAGCTCAAATGGTAGAGCGGTCGCTTAGCATGCGAGAGGTAGCGGGATCGATGCCCGCATTCTCCAATTTTTCTTGGGGGGGGGGTCATTCTTTTCCCATAATACCTTGCAAGAGCAGCCTACTAGAGACACCAGACTTCATTCAAAAGGCGCTTCTTACGTTCGCGGGTTCCCTCAGCAACCCGGAAAAGCATAATTGTTGTCACAAGCTTTTCTATAGAAAATGGCTGAGTTCTTAGAGATTTCTCTCACGACTTGGAGAGCTGGAGTTTTGTTACTTTCAAAGGAACTTGCACGCCTACACTTCCAATAGTTAATCTTTTTTATTCACCTATTTCTCGTTTTCATATGAAGTTCTTTTTTTTTTTTTTGCTTTTTTGTTTGTTTGTTTGTTTTTTGGGTTTTGGTGTTTGCTTGTTTGTTTTGTTTTTGTTTTCACATTTCTAGGTTTGCTTTTTTAAGTTTATTTTTACGTTATATGCACTGGTGTTTTTCCAAGAGTGTCGGGTCCCCTGGCACTGGAGTTACAGACAATTGTGAGTTGCCATGTTGGTGCCTCCTATCAAGTTCTTACAGCTGCAAGTAAACGCGCTCCCCTTGGATAGTAAGATGAGGAAGTGTAGGTCGAGCATAGGTGTGTTTGGATAAGGTTGTTTGCTTATTTGCTTCCGTTCACCCTGGGGTTATTACCCGTTCTAGAATATCCCAGAATACTGTCCAAGATATTGAAAGAAATTTAGAACTCCCTCTAAGTTACAACTTACTGTTCCTTGCAGAGAAGTCTAGTCCAGGGCTATCTAATAAATTTTGTATCCGAGGCCCAAACATAATCTTTGAAAAGAAAATTAGACTATTTTTCTTTTGCCCCAACACACTTTTAAAACACAAGGCATCCCGGAGCTGCCAGTTCAAGCAGGCCTGCAACTAGCCCGGCCTCGTGGTTTTTCATGTTAATTTAAGATCTTTATGATTTACAACAAAAATTAAAAATAATTTGCTAAGAGAATAAAAGTTCTGACCCCTGGGATAGAAGGTACAAGATATCGCAAAGCACAAAACCCTTGTACAACTTCGGTATATTGATCCAAAATCTTTGTCAATCACTTGATATTAATCTCTGACACTCTTCCACAGTGTAACTGAGAATCACATTTTTGTATCCGAGATCACATTTTTGAGAGTAGGAATAATGTAATTCGATGGGATTAGTACAAAATTAGCAAAAACGTTCTACTGATACTGAGGTCTTTTTTGAACTAATCTCCTTTAGCATTTCTCTCTTAAAATTGCCATTTATTTTCTGGCAGTGCCTTTTGCTTTGTTTGTTTTTAAGACAAATTTTATTGCCCGGGCTGGCCTGAGATTCTTGGGTGATAAACCGGCAGCGCCTAGCAGTGTTTTAAAAGCCCTTGTAGCTCATTACAATCGTCCGCATACCTTTTGCAATTAGCACCTCCAAGGTTTTAAATTACCTCCAGGTGATTCTGATATATTCCAGATTTTCCCAGCCCCTTGGAAAAGAAAAACCGACATCAAACCACCGTAGCATAATTAAGCCAAAAATCCTGAACAGATTTCCCTTGCGGCCCGAGGCACTGAAAATGAGGGCTGAGGTGTTTGAGCCTGAGGTCCAGCTGCTGAGAACTCTCAGGCCACTGGAGGGCGCGCGTGCCCCACCGATTACCCGAGGGATCCATTCCCAGGCGTGGAGGGCACACTCCGGCTTCAGACCCTCCCAGCCAGGCCACGTCGTTCCTGGTCTCTTTTCTCAAGGCACAAGGACCTTCAGGGGTGGGATTCTATGATCTATGAAGTCGAAGCCTGCTTGCATCAAAAATCATTACAGAGAACGATTTTTCGAAAGTACATACATCTCATAGCACATCGAGAATAGAGTTAGGCAGATTCAAATATTGAAAATGCCACGCAGGGTGCGGCAGCAAAAATAGCTAAAAGTTCGAGTTCCTTCGAGCCGGATTCGAACCAGCGACCTAAGGATACCTAGAAGGCCCAACTACAGTCCTCCGCTCTACCAACTGAGCTATCGAAGGAGCCACGTGTACTTACCTTCCCACTGGTGATGCCATCTCTGCGAGAGGTTACAGCCTGTGTCAATCGTGTAAGAGCTGCCTTTACTTTTTATTTATTCACTATTTTACCCTTCTCCTCCTCCTCCTCCTTCTTCTTTCTTCCTTCTCCTCCCTCTTCTCCTCCTTCTTCTGCTGCTGCTCATCCTCCGTCTCCTCCTCCTTCTTTTTTAAGATCCAGCCTCTTTGGAACAAGATTTCTGCAACTTGGTGCCTTGGCCCCAGAAGAAAACAGGAGTTTGAAAAACAAGAAACAAAACTATTGTGTACTTTGCGATGACCAACCTTTATTACGGTGAATTTAAAAGGCCAGTTTGTGCCCCATTTATCAGCAAGATTTGAAACGTATCTACCTCTAGTTGCAACAAGACTGATCTGGATGGAGTTGAGTACGCCTGCAATCCCAGTATCAGGGAGATCTCAGCGAATTCCAGGCCCATCCCGGTCCAGGTAAAAGAGTTTAGAGAGCCTGTGTAAACAGACAAACCATATGAGAGGAGAGGTTGGGAAAAAAAAAAGGGGGGGGGGGGGGGGAATGGAAGGGGTGGAGAGGATGCAATGGGATAAAATGAAGGATTTCCTGTTCCCTTCACCTAAGACCCAGTCGCAAACTGTACTTAGTCCCTGAACCCCTGTATCCTTTGTGTCTCTCAGAGTGCTTAGGTGTTTTAAAGCATGCACTTGCCTGCGGATAGATCAAACACCATCCCTGAACAGGCCCAGGTGTTCATAGAGATTGTCTCAGCTTGTGTCCTTCATCCAGAGCCTTGCTAAATTCAAAAGTATTCCTATACCTACACGGTCTTGCAGATGGCCCCTTCGATGACTGCTTCCTGGTTTGGTTATGTCCTGGCACTCTCTCACCAAAGAGCATGCACCTGCTTGTAGATGATCTCTCACGAGGAAAGATCGCATGAGATTTTTAAAAGTCCATTCAATCACATTGACTGAACATAAGAAAACATCCACGTGCCACCTGATACACATCAGGCTATGCTCAGGAGTGACTGACTAAATGTCACAGGTTGTTTTGCTTGGTTGGCTGTCTTCTATAGGAACTGAACTGTTTCTGCGTGAAATGCATAGCGTGAAGCCTTAACCTTCAGTGTAGCTGCATTTAGAGGAAGGAATTAAAACTAAGATAGGCTAAGAAGACTTCAGGCCAGATCTAATAGAACTGTGTCCCCAAAAGGCCCTGCCAGAGAGCTTGTGCTGCAACCCAAAACAGCCAGAGCTTTGAGCATGAATTTTCTTGTCTCCCACTAGGAAAAAATCAATCTTTTTATTTAAACCACCTGAAATCATCTAATTACATTCGTCGATTGATTTGAAAGACCCTATGGCTCCGATCACTGTAGGTTAAATCTACTGTTAATGTTTGATTCCCAGTTTCACTGTGTACGTTCCAGCAACATTACCAAATCTAGGGAACCCATCCTCATAGTTTACTAGATTTGGTTGTGTTTGCCAGACCTAAGGAGCTGCCTTTCTGAATAGGCAGCATTTGAATTGTTTTTTGTTTTATGTTTGTTCTATGGAATAGCTAGAATATGGATTGACATGCTGTGTCAAATGAAGATATTAATATTCAGGTTCTTAGTTAAAGGAAAAGAAAGGCTTGGGTGGGAGAGGGTGGGAAGGGTGACTGGGCACTCAGAGGTGGGTGTTTTGGCAGTACAATCTCGATGGCCTCCTTCCTGGCAGGTTTAATGAGGTGCTGAGTGTTAATTGGATTTTCGAAATGATGTAACTGTTACCCTCTAAGCCCCTTTGCTTTGATTACATGCTAGCCAACTTTGGATATGAATTTGATCTTTCCAGTTTTGAAAATTGCAATAAACCACATAGTTCTAGTTCTTGCTATGAACTTATGAAATTGACAGGCAATCCGGCCGACTCAGCCTTCCCGACAGACATGTGATCAGATGATTTACCTCCTGTCAACACTAGGTATTATTGTCCCCTCAAGTCTGTTCTTAACACAAAGAGCAAGGTAGCCGGGAGACTTGGCAGGTGATGGGAAACCCAGCAGAAAGCATCAGGGGATCACAAAGAGAAGGGTCCTGGATGATGCCTTTGGAACTGAGCTCCTCCAGGACTGTGCTCAGGGCCAAGATAGCAACAAGGTCTGGAGCTCTGGAAAAACACTAGCGATCCAGGAAACGTTTGTGGTTTATCAAGGAAAAACAGAGGGTAGGAAAAGAAGAGAAAAGGGGAAGAAAGAAGTAAGAAGAAGAAAGGGAGCTCAAGATAGAAAGATAGAGAAACAGAAAGGAAGAGGAAAACTAGGAAAGAAAAGATGGACAACAGTAGATGAGAAAAGGAAAACGTAAAGTGGAATATAGCATAATAATTGGCTGCGAAATTTTTATTATTAGAGTTTAATTTTACCTAGAAAAGTAATATAAACCACAAGATAAAATCTAAAATCGTAATTTGTACCTTAAGAAATGGGGGAAAGATACGTATTCTTCTACAAAAGTGTAGCAGCTTGAGTCACAAGCGCCCGGCTAGCTCAGTCGGTAGAGCATGAGACTCTTAATCTCAGGGTCGTGGGTTCGAGCCCCACGTTGGGCGCAGACTTTTTAACTTGTGGCAGTTGTGTTTTTCATGTAGGATTACCATGTAATTTATTACTTCATTACGATCAAGCAGAAACTATTTTCAGAACCTGTAACTTGAAGAAAAATCAATTCCAATTGGGCGTCACCGCACTATGCAGCTGTATCGCTTTTGCAGAATTCAGAACCCCCTTTGGATGGCGCGGGGCGTGCTGGCCTAGAGAGACTGAGACACACTGGAGAAAAAAGTGAAAGTCAAATCTAAAAACAACTTCTTTTAATTAGAAGAGATTCCCAGATACAATCCAGAACGGAGTGCATAGAAAAACTAGTTGCACAAGCGACTCCACGTTGCCACCATTAAGAGTAAAACTAAATTTAAACTTTCAGAATTCAGTGACATAAAAGGAGAAGGGCTCGTCCGGGATTTGAACCCGGGACCTCTCGCACCTAAGCGAGAATCATACCCCTAGACCAACGAGCCCCGCACATCAAACTTCTCTTTGTTTTCTAAATTATTGAACAAACTTTTTAACATTTATTGATTAATGTTTAATGAACGTGATTTACCGTGCCTTTAACTTCGGTAGTGTTTTGTTTTGTTTGTTCTTTTTTTCCTGATAAGCCAGGCTACTTGACTTTTCTGGACGTTTCTTCGGTAAATCTCTA
Source organism: Phodopus roborovskii (assembly GCF_943737965.1). NCBI lineage: Eukaryota > Metazoa > Chordata > Mammalia > Rodentia > Cricetidae > Phodopus > Phodopus roborovskii. Next base: position 92,103 of record NW_026125283.1, read on the forward strand.
AGAACTGTATAAACACCTCTTGACATACCCTTGTAAGAGAAACAACCGTGGTGTTTGTTCTTTTCCTCAGGTTTATTTAGTGGTTATCTGGAAGCGAAACCCAAAAGGGCCCATTTCTGAGCAATCCTGAAATTGAGCACTTGTGTCGGTGGGAGGCGGATGGGAAACCCTCTTGCACGGCCCCCAAACCCGTCTGAACCTCAGGACTTAATGTGGGGCATTTTCCCTCGGAAGATAACGCGGCAGGTGAAGAGATAAACAGCGGCCAGGAGTTCACGGATAAACGGAAAAGTCAGCTGTCCGGGGAACACAGAGGGTAATAGGACTGGGACCCTGAAAGAAGATCACAGGAAACTGAGTCCTGTAAAGAAATGACGAACAGAGCGGAGGGACGGGCGCCTGGCTTCTCTAACTCCAGTCAACGCTCTGAAGGCTAACGCCGACTCTGGAAAGGGCTTAACATTTTCTCATCTATGAAATCAAAAGTTAAATAAAGAAAAGTTTCTCTAGAGGCTTGGCTTCCTACCCCAAATTCTGCCTGCAGATCACTCTAGGTGGTGTCTGTTCCTCCGGTCTTGAACGCTATGAACAGTCTCGCTAAGGAAAACGAGTCTCTTACACTTCACCGAAGTGAGATAGATTCGTTGCAAAGCACTGACCGCGAGGTCGTCCGGTAAAAGTTATTCCTTGGACAATTTGTTTTCTCTCTGAAAAGTTCAATGCAGTGATCACATGGTTGGTGGAAGACCGAGTGAAGCGATAAAATAAACGGCCCTGGCCCGTACGGGGATCGAACCCGCGACCTTGGCGTTATTAGCACCACGCTCTAACCAACTGAGCTAACCGGCCGGTTGTGCTACCAGTGCCCCAAAATTACCATAACAACTTTAATCTAATTCTTTCCCCTCTGATTCTGCTGAAAAAAAAAATACGTTGTTTATTCCAGCAATTGAATTTGCTCTCAAGGATCTGGACATTTTCCGTTTCCTCAGGCCTATACAGATTTTTGGTTTTTGTTTTTTTGCGCTATGAAATACTGGATTAGCGACATCGCCTAGTTTTTGTTTTCAAGGCAATATTACTTCTGCCCTAAAGGCCAGCCGTGCAACACAAATAACCATTCATTCTGGAAAACGGTCTGTTTTCCAGAATGCTTCGCTTCTGTCATGATGCATAGGGTGTTTTCTACGTTCTTGGATCCATTTGTTTCAGATAAATTGATATTAAAATACCTTAAAGCAATCCTATGCCCCTGGCTCTATTTATTAGCTGTAGTTAAAAAATAATAGTGGACAAAATAAATGTAGTGCAGGACGTAATATAAAAATATGTAATAATTTGACATTACAAAATGTAAGTATCCCTTCAGGAGGGGCAAAACCGAAATGGAGATGCCGGGGATCGAACCCGGGGCCTCATACATGCGAAGCATGCGCTCTACCACTGAGCTACATCCCCAGCTGCCCTTATGTGAGCCTTAAGACTTGCCCCAATTTTGAAATCACTTTTTCCTCCAAAACAGGTTTTTTTTTTTTTGTTGTTGTTGTGTTTTTTTTTTTTTTTAATTGTCAAAAATCTCGAAATGATTAGAGAAATAATAGTCACCGGCTTTTCAAGTAAAGGATACCTTTTAGCCAATGGATACTCATCACTTAACTACCTTCCCAAAAGAACCACCTAGAAATACGAGGAGGTAAAGGAGAGAGCCTTCGTTTAAAAACTTCTTTTCCATTTTTTTCAAAACCAGCTAAAGTCAAGCATTATTAAATAAACAGTTGCTTTCACTTCTCGTTTCACAATCAAAGAGTGTAACCCAAGACAATTCAGTTGCTCCTTTACAAGCTTCAGCAAAAGTTTGAAGGGGATTTTGAATATTATTCTAGGAAAAGTCTAGGAATAGAATGTGGGTGTTGTTAGGTCTCAATTAACATAATTCGACACACACACACACACACACACACAGAGTATATATGGTAAAGTATAATATAACGTTCATCATCCTCAGCTCCCCGAGGCAAACAGTTCATATACTAGTGGCAATGGATAAAACTACAGATATATTATTGATTTTTTTACCATTCTCTTGACCTGTAAACCTGTGTGCTCATTATCTCAGAGGCCTAAGGTAGTGAGAATGATGATCCCCAACAGTAGACCAGGCTGGCCTTCAACCTACAGAGATCTGCCTGACTCTGCTTCCCAAGGGATAGGTTTATTTTTATTATTTTATTTATTTATTATTATTATTACCTAATTTTTAACATTTTATATGGATGAGTGTTTTGCCTAAATGTATGTCTGTGCACTTCCTGAGTGCCTGGTGCCAGAGAAAGCCAGAAGAGGGCGTGGGTCCTCTAGAACTAGAGCTTCAGACAATTGTGAGTCACCATGTAGATGCAGAATCTACATCCTCTGTAAAAGCAGCCATGCTCTTAAACATTATTTCATTCTGTCTTTATCTAAGTGGGCAAATATTCTGACTCCTCCTTGACAGCTCTGATTTATTAGCCAGAATAAAGCAGTCTATTTTACTGTTAGGAAATCTTCACTTCCCATGCTTCCCTCTGAATTCCACCGTTCAAGGGCCAACACAAAGTTTCTATGAAGTCCAAATATCATTATATTTCCTAAAAATTTCAAAGCAACATGGATAAAATCTTAAATTCCATGTGGAAAAAAAGTTTTTGTGGAACTGGATTTGCCTAAGACCATGGACTTCCTGCACTCCTTTTTGCTTCTTTTTAAAAAATGATTATTAGCTGGATGGTGGCATATGCCTTTAATCCCAGCACTCTGAGGGCAGAGGCAGGTGTATCTCTGTGAATTGGAGGCCAGCCTGGTCTACAGAGTGAGTAGTAGTCTTGGCACAAAATCAGAGCTCTAAGTGTTCTGTGAGTACACCAAGAATTGCTCTTGAAAAGGATATCTTACTTGGGGAAGCTTCTCCCAGACTCACCTCCTAACTTTGAACCGGAGTGTGTGTTCTGTGCTATTTTAGGGGCTATGTCCAACTGTCCACAGGAATGAGCTGAACAGTCACAAAAGGTAGTTCAAATCCTAGGTGCTAACACTCTGGAATGCAAGCGAGATGCAGTGGCTTTGTGGGAGCTCTCCATTCAGTGGACCCATGGACCTGCCCAACACAGCTCCTAGCGCCTACCATATGAGCTGTGACTGAACGAACATACAGCATTGAGTGGTACTTGACTACTTCTCTCACCATGTCTCCTGTACTTAGTATTTCCCATGGAAAGGCAGAGTAGCATGAAATGTGCAGAGAAAGTTCCAGCACTGCAGTCAGGTCTAATCTTACAACCTATCAATTTTTCATGAGAATAACTCCATTATAGTCACCAGGAGAGAAAGAGAGAAGCATGCCTACATAGATGGAAGAAAAGCAGTAACAGCCCACCCTTCCTGAAGATTTATACACAGCTCAACAGCTGAGTTGCTGAAGGGAACATTGTCTTCAGTGGGATAAAATGACGTTCTCCTACAAGCAACTCTCATTCATTCTCCTGTAACCAACCCTGATGAAACTCTTACACACACATGCACAAATACACATGCAACCTGAAGATGGGGGCTGGATATGGCTAGCTGGGGAAAAGGGAATTATTACAAGGGGGAGATAATAGAAGGTAAGGGAGGGAAGTGATCATCAAACTATACTATATACATGTATGCAATGTCATTATGAAACATTATAATGCATAATTAATATAAACTAATAACTTTTTGCTACACACAGTTTTTATTGACACTTTTGATCACAGAAAAACAATAAAGCATATTACATGACTTCTTTTAAGTAAGAAAAAAACTGAACAGCTAACATGATTGCCAGGCACTGTTTTTCATGAGAAAATCCTGTAGAACTTTCATCATGAGTTGCCCTTGGCCATGTCAAAGGAGCACTAAGTTGCAATTGATGTTCCAGGTATCAGGCTGCCAGAAGGGAATCCTCTGATGGGCCAGTCTCCTTTAGGTTGTAATGTCTAATTTGATAATAATGATGGTAGCTTACACAGAGTTTTGATAAATAAAAAATAAACACAAAGATATGTTTCACAGCTAGGGCTTGTGAGTTTCACCTAAGGAGCTACAAGGATTATAGCTCAAATTAAGGATTAACAACTGAGTCCCAGTAGTTCAGCTAGTTCGAATTCCTTTTATTTATTTATTTATTAATTTTACTTATCGATCCCAGTTTCCCCTCCCTCCCTCCTTTCCTCTTTCCCATCCTCCCATGCCCCACCACCACCCTCCCTCCCACTACTGATAGTTTGAATTCTTTTAACCTTAATGTCAGGGGATGTGTTCACAGGTGGTTGTCAGTCGGGGTCATGCTTAGTGTTTGAAAAACAATAAACACTTCTAATATAACTTGTTTTGCTTTAATTATTTTCTGTTCAAAACAGTTTATTGACTATTGGCTACATCATTGCGTGTGGTATCAATCTTAGCAGACTTTTAACCACTAGACTGACCAGCTGCTATTTATTTCTTTCACCGATACCACTCCGGGAGGCCCTCCCTTACATCCTCTATGTGCGATGTTAGAGTCTCTGCAATACAAGCCCACAGAAAACACTCCTGTTGGGTCAATTGTCCCAGTCACTGAGCTCTGAGAAAAAGTCTGTTTCTTTGGTGCTTTTGGTCAAGCGACGAGGAAACACCTAAGGTTTGTTGTTTAGTGAAGAAAATGGAGTAGGGGCAGGCAAAGAGAAAGGTGGCAGAACACCATGTCCCCTCTAGCTTTTCACTGTTTAAATTACATATTTCATTTTTAATACTTATACCTCTAGTTCTAGACTCATGTGGCATAGCCTGGCTCTCAGGTTTTGCAGGTTTATAAAATCATTTTTTTTTCCATTTTACAATAGTGACTACGTTCTAATAAATGCATTTTTTTCCCCCCAAATTCTCTAAGGAACTTAGTGCATCAAGATACTAATTTGGGGGAAAAGGCGATTTCCTTTCTTTTCATTTATTTATTTGTTTATTGAGATAGGGCTTCACTCTATAGCCCTGACTGTCCTGGAACTCATAGTGTGGATCTTGAATTTACAGAGATCGGCCTGGCTCTGCCTCCCAAGTGCTGAGACTGAAAGTGTGCACCACCACACCCAGTTTACTACTATTTCTGTATTCTAATTCCTTGAGAAACCTTGTACAGTAATTATTTCTTGCTTTACTACTAAGGACATTGAAATTGAGAGTGTCTTATTCTATTTTGGGCTATAAGAGAATACCACAGATGAGATAATTTATAAAGAACAGAAATTTATTTCTTACAGTTATGGTCTAAAAAGTTTAGGACCAGATGCCAGTAGATCTGGTATCACCTGAGAGTCCTCTGATTCTAGGGTGGTAGATGGAGCACTGCACCTGTCAGGGAGAGCATTGTTACCACAGCAGGAAGAGCAGGGCAAGAATTTAATCCTGCTGTGGTAGCATTAATGCAATGTAGTATTATAACAGAAAGCAAGATTCTGTTTGATGAATTCTGTCTCAGAGACAGAGGGCAGAGCCCACAGGACCTGAACATTTCCTAGTACAACCTCCCAGTAGTTGTATATTAGGAATTAGATTTAAATATAGGCATTAAATGTAAATTTTATGTGGCCATGTTTCAAATTATTTTATTATTGTTATAGATTATATGTGTGAGCATGTGTTCAACTATGCCACAGTGTGCATGTAAAGGTCAGAAACCAAATTTTAGGAGTTGCTCCTTTCCTTTCCCAAAGGTTCCTGGAATAAAATTCAAGTCATCAGGCTTGCAACTTTTACCACTGCAATTTCACATATATGAATTTGGGAAATATATTCTGGCTACACCTGAGGTTAACAAGCTATCCAAGCTTGGTGTCCTACTGTGTAGTGTGAACTCTTTAACTGCACTTCTAATTGATTTCTCTCTATTGTCCCCTAAAAGGTTCAAGTCATCATTGACTTGCTAGATTCTTAGGACAGCTGTTTACATGGTCATGGTCATGTACTCACATAAACACACCCACTGCCTTACGTTGTGTTATTTCTTTGGTCAAAGTTCTAATAGCAACTTATTACTTTTAAGAAATAATAATAGTCTTCTACCTCTTTCCCTCTCTGGTCCTCTCTCTGTAATCTAAACAATTACAATACCCTCCTCTTCACTCCATCTCCAATATTCCTGGCTCCTTGTTCCTCCTCATCTAATATATCTATCACAACCTAATTTCTCTATTGCATTATCATCCTCTGATTCATAGTGCGTGTGTGTGTGTTTAATTTCCTTATCTTGGCTCAGTGATCACCAGAGCTTGGGAGGTGGAAGCAGAGGAAGAAGAGTTCAAGCCTTTGGGGCTTGAGAGAGGACCCAGCAGTCGAGGATACAGATTTCCGTTCTGGTTCCCCCATGCTCGCTTACAACCATCTGTAACTTCAGTTCCAGTGAATACAATGTTTTTTCTGTTCTCCGTGGGTACTACACATGAAGATGCATGGGCAAAACACCCATACACATAAAAATAATAGTATGTTCAAGAAAATATATTTTTTAAAAATTCAAGGCTAGCCTTGGGTACCCAAGACTCTATCTCACCTCTCCACTATACTCAAAAGACTGTTCAAACCTCATCTCCTCACAGTGTACTTCCCTAAGCACCCTAGCTTCTCCCAATCTAGAACATAGAAGCTTCAAGAACACAGAGGTGATAACTCCTTTACTGGTGATCCTTCATGCACATGACTAGCATTAGAAAGAAAAAAATTACAACCATGAGAAATGAAAAGAAGCACAACACAGATACATACACGCCAGTCTGTAGAAACCAAAGTATACAGATGAGAAGGTTGTTGGTCACAAAAGTTAAAATCAACTATCAGCTAAAACCCAAACTTCTAGTGTTATGGTTTGAATCCGGAATGGCCTCTGTAAGCTCATGTTTTGAACATTTGCACAAACTGGCTGTGCTATATTAGGGGAAGCTGTGGGACCTTCAGGTAGGGCCTAGCTGGCAGAAGCTGATCCTGAGAGGCAAGCCTTTGAAGGCCACACCCAACCAGTGGTTTGGCCTTGCTTTCTGCTTTATAGTTTGCTTTGGTGAGAACAGGGTGACTGAAAAAACAAAGCAGGAATCTTTGTTCTTTTGAGTGGCAGCATCATGATGCCATAGAAAAGCCAATTATTGTTACTTGAGGCAGTCATGCCTCTGCTGTTCCTGTTCTATAATAATTCTCCACCAAACGTCCTCAAGAGTGAATATCAAACAACCTTTCTTGGAAACCAGTAATCTGAAAAAAAAAAAAAAAAAAAAAAAAAAAAAAACCAAGAAAATCCCATTTCCCTCATTTCAGTTCAGCTTCTGAGATACACTCATCAGTATCCCTGCATCGCCCCACCCCTCATAAAAATCAAGTACCCTATGTACTAACAATGTAACTTTAAAAAGAAATAAAATTCTACAATTTAAGAAGAAAAAAAGCCAAACTTGATCTTTAAAAATAATTATTGCCAACATCAGGGGCACTAACAGCATTTTACTTGGCATCCCTAGTGGCATCCTCTTCCTGGGACTGAACTATAGAAGCATCCTGAGTTCTTGCAGAATTGTTCCAGCCATGGCCAGAATCTGCGCTTCCCCTTTTCCCTCTGGTGGTCTCCTTTTCTTTTCTGGGGCCTCTCTCTCTCTCTCTCTCTCTCTCTCTCTCGACCTGTGGCTCTGACTCCTTTATCATTCCTGACTGCCTTTAGCTTTTCTCTTACTCGTGGTGGGAATAGTACTCGGCAGGTAACTTGCCAGTCATGGATGCTTCTTTCTCACCCCACTCCTGGGAAGAGTTCTTTAACTAGACGAAAAGCACATACATCACAAAGGAATCAACACCACGTTTAACACTTTAAAAATAAAATTATACTAAAGCTAGTGACTTGTGGGTATCAAGTAAAATACAAAGAAAATAAAATATTCTGCCTCCCAATTCTCTCAGTCCAGGTGGTGGTGGCAGATGCCTTTATACACACTGATGGAGGATATGTGTGTGAAGTTAGTATGTATTTGGAAAATAATGTTGCATTGTATAAAGCAATAATTCTTGAAGTTATCCCTACAGAAAAGTTGAAAATTGTAGACAGACAGGATTAATGATAGTATTATTTACCACTTTTAAAAGTTAGAACTTATCTAAATGTCTTTTAATAGAAAATACAAATATATTTTAGTAATATGTGAGCAAGACAATTCTAAGCAGCAGCAGAAATAAATAGGTAGCAGCTACATGCAAAAAAACAAAAAACAAAACAAAAAAAAAAAAAAACATAAGTACCAACATAATGCTCAGCAAAACCAGCAAGCTGCAGAGGAATACAGACAACATGAACCTATTTACATGATGTGAAAGATGACAAATTTAGACTTTAAAAAAGAATAAAGCCATCTTGCTGTGGTGGTCAATGCTTTTAAGTCCAACAATCCAGAGACAGAGAAAGTTGATCTCAGTGACTTCAAGAAGAGATCCACAGAGTGAGTCCACAGAGGCCAAGGAGACCTATGTGGTAAGACCTTGCCTCAAAGGAAAGTAAGATAAAGACAAAGATAAATAGACAAATTGGAACAGTAATCGATTTTTACAGTTGGAGAAAATATGGAGATGAGGTCAAAAATAAGCTATAAGGTGGGAATGGTGTTCTTATTGAATGGTAGTGGGGAGACATATCACTTGTATATTTGCCATATATTACACAGAATAATTTATCCTTTGCTCGAGAAGTCATAGCAGTTTAACAAGAGGGAAGTACTACTTGCTCATATGTGTGAAGTAAAATAAATATTAAAATATTTTCAGGTGTTAACAATTCTTGTAGAATAAAACATTTTGAAAATGTAAATTTGGACACAGTAAGAAAAAACAATTATATAAGAAAAATGAGAATTACCAGAGATAGAAGAGGTCATTTTCAGGTATGGCAAAAGAATGTGACCAAAAAGGAATGGGTAAAAAAGCTACTTTAAAAAAGGAAGAAGGAACCAGTCTGGTAAGATGGCTTACTGGGTAAAGGCACTTGCTGCTTAGCCTGATAAAGGGAGTTGAATCCCTGAAGCCCACAGTAGGAAGAGAGAAGTAACTTCGATTTTCACAATTGCCCTGGCACATGTCCCTCATCCTACCAAAAAAAAAAAAAAAAAAAAAAAAAAGTGTGACTTTACAAATAGAGGTGACAAATACACAAGCACTTGACCAGGGCCAGAGGAATAAAAACCTCTTTTTCATTTCTGTCAATAAGGAAGGATAAGAAGGACAAGAGCTCACATCACATAATGATGTTAAGAGATACAATTTGAGGGCTGAAGGTGTATCTATGTGGTAGAGCACTGGCCCAATGATCTCAAAAGATCCTGGGTTCAAGGCCATCACAAAGGAAGGGAGAGGGGGGGAGGGAGGAAGCGAGGGAGGGAGGAAGGACGAACAGATTTGAATGTCCAATGACTACTCAGTGAAATGCTTTAACTGCAGCTGCATCTTACACCGAGTAAGTCCTCCAGTCAACCCTGGACTTTAGAGGCTACACAGATGGCTCTTCCAGAGAACCTGGGTTTGGTTCCTGTAACTTCAGCTATGCAGCATTTGAAGCCCTATGCAGGTATGCACACAATCATACAAATAAATACAACCACTAAGAATTAGAACCAGGCCCGGCAGCGGTGGTGCACGCCTTTAATCCCAGCACTCAAAGGAGGCAGGGGGCAGGTGGATCCATCAGTTCTACAAAGCAGATGCTAGAACAGCCAGGTCTGTTAAACAGAGAAACCGGACTCGAAAAACCACGAAAAAAAAAAAAAAAAAAAAATTAAAACTTAAGTGCATGGAGGCACTTTGCACACTTTTAACCCAGCACTGGAGAGGCTGGGATAGGCTACAAAGTGTCTCAGAAAACAAAACAACAAAACAAAAAGCGGCTTTAGGGGGAAGAAAGTTATATATAGGAACTTTTTTGTTTAAATTTTCTGTGACTTAAATCTTCTCTAAAGCTTTCTAGCAATATAAAACATGTAGTTTAGGAACTATTTGATTAATAATAAAATATAAAATTATTAGAAATACTCATACATGTTGAGGAAAAAGTAGTTATTGCCTAGCAGATAATTCTTACATGTGATTTTATGATCTTTAGAACCACACAGGCGGGGAAAAGAATACAACACTGACTTTTACAGGTATGACAAAAGCAATAAATTATCTGGATGGGTATTTTACTAAGACTTTTCAACCACTTTTAAAATCATTGGTCTAACAATTATTTTGTTGTTGTTAAGATGACTATTTCAAGAACATTCAAACTACTTACATTAACTTGGGCTTTTCTCCTCCAAGTTCTCAATTTAACTTTCTTTTTTCACGACACGGTATCTCTGTGTAAGTCGTGGCTGTCCTGGAATTTGCTTTGTAGAGCAGGCTGGCCTGAAATTCACAAGAAACCTGCCTGCCTCTGCCTTCCATGGGCTGGGATTAGAGGCATGCACCACCACCGCCAATTTAACTTAGTCTCCCCTGAGCCATGCTAAGTAAGAGATACATTCCCATTCAAATGGCTAATTTCATACTATTTTATAATATACAAGAGTATTTCCCTCCCTCTCAGCAGTTACAGGGAAGAAGTAAGAATATGAGCTTTATCCTTCTTTTGAGAGTGTCTCACTCGGTAGCTCAGGGGAGCATCAAAGATGATCCTCCTGCCTCTGCTTTTCCAGTGCTGGGATTAAAAGCATAAATTACCACAGTGCGTTGGATTACTTTATAATCTAAGAAAATTTGCATTTTTTTCACCGGGGAGGGGGAATAAAAAGAAGTTTATATTAACTGACAGAAACAGTGAAATAAAAAGCAATGATATTTTCCTCTACAGTGAACACATGCAGGTGATACATGAGGGACATGTGCTGGAAGGTTTTTTGAGGAGTGTGACTTCCGTCCTTAGACTGGGGTCCTTCAGAGTCCCACGGGCCCGGAACCCGCAGGGGTGGGGCGCGGGGAGAGCCGGGGCAGGGGGTACGGCGGCCAACGCTCCCTGGGCGCGCGCTTCTCCGTCCTTCCTCCCGGGCTCGGGCCTGCGACGGCCTTTTCCAGATTCTGCTGTCAAAAGAGCATCTGTGGAAACGCCGAGAGGGCATTCATCTGTGGAAACGCCGCGGCTTCTTTCCCTGTCCCCGCCAGGGGAAGGGAGGAGGCCGCCACACGCTCACCGGAGTCCGCCGAGGGGACCGGAAGGGGCCTGGGCTGCGCTTCCGGCAGCTGGTGTGTACGCCAAGCCCTGACTCCCTGGAAGGTCTTGGCTGATGAGGGAAGCAGGATCTTACAGGGAAACAGCTACAAGCTGCATGCTGGGACCGAAGGAGATGATGGGGGGAAAAGTACTTAGGATTAATTTTGCAAAATGAGCGAGCACCACTGTTTCCGCCCGGTTTCGAACCGGGGACCTTTCGCGTGTGAGGCGAACGTGATAACCACTACACTACGGAAACCAGCTAAGAAGATATTGTCACCCTGCGGTGTTGGTTCTCTGTGATTCGCTTCTGTGGCCCCAGGCATCCACGGTGTCGAGAAACCAAGATCTCCGGCCCGGAAAACAAAGTCATTTTCTTCAACGACCGAATGGGAAACAATAAAATAGAAACTACTCTGATCCCATCAAATTGCCCGTGTTATTAAGATGAATTGCTCTGAACAAAAGTTAATGTCTTAAGAGACTACTTAAAAATCATCCTACTGCCAAACTGGAGCGGCAAGGCAGCCCGGCCTGGGGATCACGGCTGCGCAGACACGCTGGTGGCGCCACTCCATTGTCAGACGCGGAATTTGGGCGAGGCTGTGCACAGCAGGAGGCTTATTACGAATTCAAACAGATTGGGTTACAGAGGGAAAAAGGACTCCGAGAAACAACAATAAAAAAGTGGTCTCAGTGTGATCTTACTTATTGTTTTGTTCCAGTATTAGAAATGTATGGATTTTCTTCATTAAATTTCCTTGAAGTCAAGAAAAGAAAAAACACTATGCATCCCGAGCCAGCCAGGAGTCGAACCTGGAATCTTCTGATCCGTAGTCAGACGCGTTATCCATTGCGCCACTGGCCCTGCACACGTAGTTACTTGGGTGGGGCAGGCAACTAGATACGTGTTCTCAGGTAGACATCACATTGCCCTCCGGGTTTCGGTTTCGTTCAGAAACCTACTATCTTTATTCCCTTCTAGATTCGTTTCTGGCCCCCCCCCACAAAAAAAAAAAAAAAAAAAACCCAAAACACAAAAAAAGAACGGTGGTGATAGGTGTCCCCATGTCGCTTTTCTATTTACGCTTGCATTCATTCAATCAATCAATACTGCTGAATGCACGGTAGATAAAATAGGGAAGAAAACGGATCCTCCCGTGCCCTCTAGAAAACAATATGATAGTTCTGACACAGGCAGTAAAGCTCTAAATCAAACTGTGATGGATATGGAGGAAAAATAACACAACACGGAAGGAAAGTGGATCATAGCGTGCCCTGATGCCACTGACCTCTAAATATTTACCAAACAAGATGGCAATAGGCAGTCTGCAGGTCTCAGCATGCTGCCTTTCCAGGAACTGTCAATTCTGGTATATATTTGGACAGTCTTTCTAAGCAAAGATAATTTTCATAGATGTGTTTCAATCTTTCTATGTTTTTGAAAAGGCTTCTCTATTAATGCACTGTAAATAAACCAAGGACTGTTAAACAGAATTGAATTGCTTGGTGTTGAGACTATACATGTTGAGACTGGAAAACTAGTTTTGGTTCATACAGTTTCAACAACTCATAATGCACGTAACTGTTTTTTACACCTAAGCATTAACTCTCTTACTTAATTACTCAACTCTCCTAAAAAAAAAAAAAAAAAAAAAATAGGGCTGTTTCTCAACAGGTTTTGGGCACAGACCCCTAAAGTAATTTGGTGCTTTTTTTCTACTCCATCTCAGAGTGATGTTATTATATATGAAGAAAAAAAAAAAGAAAGAAAATATTTCAAAAAGAAACCAACTATGTTGAAATGAGTCACCAACACCAAGTCACAGGAGCACATGGTTACACTTGGCAACACTGAAGAGGTGGAGACAAGAGAGTCAGGGTTAAGGTCATCTCCCCATCCTTACTTAGCAACCATCTTTCTACCTGAGACTCTGTCTCCAAACAAACAAACAAACAAACAAGCAAAGCATCTACATTTGTATGCTTGGATTTTCAGTAATGAAGCAAAGTTCAGTGTCTCCAGGTCCTACTTAATCCCATCACACTCTGGGGTGGGGGCTAGATCCTAGGGCATCTCTGAAAGCTATCAGGCCAGACATTCTATGTGTCCAGAATGGCTTTAACCCAGGTGGCTGGATGATCTGTGCACATGTCCTGTCTTCTTGTTTTTAACCTATAAAAACTCCCTTCATTTTGCAAAATTTCAAGGCCTTTCCTGACTACCTCAATTTACTGAACCATGTCCACAGCAAGGTATTGTTTTACCTTATTATTTGGGTGAAACTTATTTGGGACGTGTGTGTGTGTGTGTGTGTGTGTGTGTGTGTGTGTGTGTGTGTGAGAGAGAGAGAGAGAGTTCCAGTTTCCAGTCAGTGACTGTATTAGGCAGAGAAAGCAAATCTAGAAGAGTACATTATTGACTGCCTTCCATGACTGTAGGATTAACACTTCTGCAGCCTGTCTACTGAGTAGCCTGGCCTCTTTGTGAACCCACCATGACAAGTTACCGCTGTGATGAGCTCTTTCCCTCTGTGTCTCAATGTACTGTCCTTTGGTTTTGCTCCAAGGCATAAGGGAAGCTGTTCCCCCCCCCTCTCCCTCACCCCCTGTCTTCTTTTCTTTAATGTGAACAGTATGTTACACAAGGCTCTGTCTTGTCTCCAGTCTCACATGTATGGAGCAGAGTAATTATGAAGTTTCTATGAACCTGCCTCCCTAGTCCATAGTGGAGGCTGCAGGAAAATAACATCCACTCCCGTATTTCTGTTGCTTGGTTGTTCGTTTTGATTTTTTGAGACAGGATCTCCTATGTTGCAAAACCAACCTCATGTTCTCTGTAGCTGAAGATGACTTTGAACCTCTCACCCTCCTGTCTTCACTTCCCAAATGCTAAGATTATAATATGAGCCCAATTCACACATGTCTGTAAAGGGTTAACCAAAGTTTTGTTATCTTCCAGGAATTCCAGGCTCAACAATTTCTTTTTTTTTTAATATTTATTTATGTATACGTTGTTCTGTCCATATATATGCCTGCATGCCAGAAGAAGGCACCAGATCTCATTATAGATGGTTGTGAGCCACCATGTAGTTGCTGGGAATTGAAATCAGGACCTCTGGAAGTGCTCTTAACCATTGAGCAACCTCTCCAGCCCCCGCTCAACAATTTCTTGACTTCTTAGAAATTCCATGCAAATGTCACCAGCTTCAGTCAAAGGAAAAATACAAACCAAACCAAACCAAACACATTTTAGTCATCTGGCATCTGCCACATTTTGGTTAAAGCTATATCGTATGACTGAGCCTTTGAACTCACCATTAACAACATGATGGCTAATGGTAAGATTAAAAATTGGGGCTTGGAAAGATGACTCAGCAGTTAAGAGTGAGTACTGCTCTCTCAAAGGAATTTAGTTCAATCCCCAAGGTAGGCAGCTCACAACTGCCTGGAGCTCCAGCTCCAGGGGATTTAATTCCTCAGGCACCAGCATTCAAGCAAGCACACACATACACACAATAAGACATTTAAAAATACCATGAAGGAAACAGGTGCTTATTTCACCAAGTCCATAGATTCAGAAATAGAGTTCGTGTTCATAAATCATCTAATGAAAGTAAGACCCTAATGAAAGTAAGTACTCACAGACTTTCACTGTGACTCACCTTTGTCGTCCAATGGCTGCCTGTTTTACAGTGTGACAAATCCTTCAACTATTAACACAGTTTAAAATATTGAAATGTTGAATTTAGCATCGTCCCTGGGACAATATGTATCCTGAAATCCAACCAGCTGTAACTGCAGGTATCATTTGTGGTGAAATATTACTTATGATTAAAGCATGCCCGAGGATTCAGAAAACAAAGTCAGCCACAAGCCATAGAAGCCAGACACACACCTTTAATCCCAGCAGCCAGAAACTAGGAGGTGGTGGTACACACCTTTAATCCTAGGACTCAGGATTAAGAGGTAGACAGATCCAAGGCCACCCAGATCTACATAATAGTGAATCAGTCTAAAAGAGAAATATAGTTCACACCTTTAATCCCAGCATTAAGGAAGCATATAAAACAGAAACAAGGTCTCAGAGAGGCATTCATTCTCCAGCCACACCGAGGAGAGGGTACAGTCTGAGGCTTGGTGAGAGAGAGCTGTTGCAGACAGGATCAGCCCATTCAGCCTGAGGTAGAGGTAAGAGGCCAGTGGCCAGCTGCTTTGCTTTAATAAATCATAAATAATGTATCACTACAATCATTTGTGAAGTTACTTTCACAATGATGACAAGTTTGTAAACTGTTCGAATTATACTTCAAGGGTGAATTTATTTGAACAGAGAACTGAAGTAGATTGGAAGCAGGCACAAACACATAGCTCCGGGAACAATACAGAAAAAAAATGTCTTTACTCGGCCTTTTGTCAAACAACACCCTTTGGGCAACCATAAGAAGGCTTTCCTTCCAAAGCTGTTGAACACCGGTCTCTCCTTTACGCCTTTCCAAGAACAGGCTGTTGATTATGAAGACTTAAATTTTTAAGGCTGGTATCTGGAATTCTTTTCTTTAATTTTAGAGCAAAGAAGGTAGATAAAACCTAAATTTACAAGGGGGTGGGAGAAGGTGGGGACAATGAAAGGATGATCAAAATCTTAAATATCAGCTTAACTTAAAAATCATAAAATAAAAAAGCGTGCTTGTTGCATGGAGCATTTGGCGTCTGGGAACATAAGTGTAACACACACACACCACTTTGAACGCCCCGCCTACTCGCGTTTCATTAATGCCTGGGTGGTACTTTGATCTTCGTGTTGATGAGGGGCAGAGGTCTTACATTTCGAGGTAGCTTCCTTCCTGCGCATCCAGCCTGCACCCGTGCTTCTCCCAACCCACCCGTACCAGGACTCAGTCTTCTTGCAGCTGAGCGGTTTCTTTGTTCTTTGACGAGGAGCCGAGACTATTTTTAAGATTCGAAAAACTGCGTGGACCATCGTCAATAAGAAGTCTGAAACTACACAACAAAAGCAAGGTTCATTCCTTTTCTTTGTTGATTTGAAGCCGGAGACGCGTGCCGGCTCCGTGGCTTAGCTGGTTAAAGCGCCTGTCTAGTAAACAGGAGATCCTGGGTTCGAATCCCAGCGGGGCCTTTTTGTGGCTTTTCCCCCGGTGTTCTGGTTTGTTCAAGTCTAACACCAAAATCATCTTTATGTACTTACTACACGCACTTCACGAAAGTATTTATGCAAATTGACAAGTGGGCTCTAAAGCTAAAATTATTTCTTTAAGGACAAATCTATTTCCCTAGTGTTCCTATAATTTTGTCCCACGTACTACTCCCCCCTGCCACACCCCAATAAAAACACAAAAATTACCAGGAAATGCAGACAGAAAACAAACAAAACTCTGCAAGAACTGCAAAACCTGAAACACAGAGACCTGAAGAAGACTTAGGAATGGGGAGTCTTCCCCAAAATTCTGCAGTGTGAAGAAACTGAGACGTCTGAAAAAAAGAAAGGGAAAAAAATGTGCTTTCACTCTTAGCTGAGTGCTCTCTTCAAGCTCACTGTTGTAGCTGACAATCCCCTACTCACTTCCCAAGATCCAGCTCCCAGCATGTAGCACAGAAAATTCCACATACCTGGCTGTTTGCTTTTGTGGAAGCAGAGAACCAGCTACTCTGAGGGACAGCACCCACTGTATTGTAAGCGGCAATGACTGTAAGAAGGGAAATTCTCTGATTCATTAGATTTTTTTCTGTCTGCCCACAAACCCCTTTCTTCTTCCTAAAAGTAAAAAATACCCCTTAGTTCCGGCACACCGCGGTCTCTTGCCTCATCTGCACCAGGCTTACTGCAGAAACAGAGCACGTGTGTAACCATTTTTATATGGCGGAACTAATAGAAAGCTCAAAGGCTATCTTGCAAGATAGAGTAAGAGAAAAAAAACTATATATATATACTTACTAAAGAAGGGAAGGGCAAAGCAAAACGAAATTAAATATGAAGAAATTGTGAAAACAGTAAGCTGTCAGGAGTGGGATTCGAACCCACGCCTCCAGGGGAGACTGCGACCTGAACGCAGCGCCTTAGACCGCTCGGCCATCCTGACTCACTGGAGACGGAGGGTGCCAGCTTTGTTTCTATCTTTTCCAAATTGCCATTTGTCACGTTCTGCTCTCCTTCACTGCAGGTTTGAAAATGTTTCAGTTATGAAGTGTAGTATTTGTTGTAGTTAGATAAACTGCGACAACAATCAACCGCTGGGCTGTCTGCAGCGTGGTCTGCTGCGGGTCCTCAGGGGCTGAGAGACAAAACAAAACCGAAAACCAGCAATCTTTCCTCTTCTAAACCTACTAATACACTTTATAGCGATCCTCGACAATAGCGGATTTTCCAAACGCAGATCAAGGCCAGGGACGACCTATGTCTGTACTGTCAGCCTGGATGGGATCCCTAGAAGCTGAAAGGCCGTTCTGGCCCTGGCGCCTTTGGAAACTGCGCCACCCAACTCTACCACCACCCCCCTGGTTTTAGTTTTTGAGATTTAAGAGTCTTCTGTAGTCCAATCCGGCCTCAGCTTCTGGAGCGCTGGAACTACAGGCTTGAATTATCGTGTCTAGTTCAGAAACTGCTTTTTCTCTATTCCTTCCCCCCCCCCTTATTTTTGGACAGCTTCTAGTGTTTAAATGTCATTGACAAACCACTGCTTAATCACTTACACTTTGAGTAAAATGTCCAGCTCCAGATATCCAAGTATATGCCGGTGTTCAGCCGCACCCAGACCTACTAAATCAGAAATCTTGCTGTTTAAAAACAAGAATACGATTAATAACAATGTGTCACATACTTGACAGTTGCTGAAAGATTTTAAAGGTTCTCACAACAGAAGTATGTGAGGTAACAAACAGGGTTTGTAACTTCATTCAGCTTTTCCACAACGTTCCATATATCAGAACATTTTTGTACACCATAAATATATATAACCCTGACCTGTGAATTTTAGACAAGTTGAGGTGATAAATGCGCTATATTGTGGGTTTTACAAGCCCTCCACACGATTGTGAGAGCCATGGCTTAAATAAAAATAGTATTTCTGTAATTCTTAGAGAGACTCCCCCAATAGTAACAGAAAGTAGGGAAAGCTCATAGGTAATGCTTTTGGTAACCCTCTAGGATAACAATGTTCTCCTGACCAATTAAATCAGAATGTTTTGTCTGGGGAGTGTCACCTAATGACAGCATTTTAAAATTATTATTATTGACAGGAACGCTCGATGTCACCCTGGCGTGTGACTGAGTTTTTAAGGGACCCTCATTACCTGAAGAACTAAAGCATTCAGATTTGAGAGCATGGTTTTTCAGGGTTAAGTTTTAGTGAAAGCCTGAATCTTTATTTTAAGGATGAGGGTATAGCCACATTCCTAACAACGTTCAAGACAGTATGGAACCAGACTCTGATCCAAATTATGCTTGTGTTTTGTTCTGAGGCAAGGTCTCATAAGCTCAGGCTGGATTTAAACTACACGAGTAGCTGAGGATGTTGTTGAACTCTTGATCTTCCTGCCTCTACCTCCCAAGTGCTGGAAGTATAGATGTACACTACCACTTCCAATTTAGTTTGGTTCTTTTTAAAGGCTGCTGTTACTGTAAAAATAAGGTGACTTTGTTGGTGACTAACCCTCTTCATCACTCAGTCATGGTGTGATGTAAAGAGGCTAAGAGACTAAAACTGCAGCACCCTGAGTCAGCACACAAAGTCCCCTAAGACTGTTTAGTACACCCTCAGACCACTTTCCTTGAATACAAAGGGAAGTAGAGGCAGAGCTGATTGGGATCTGAGAGATCTTTTCTTCACCCACCTCCTTTTGATAGGGCCTTAAAACTTATTATGTAGGTCAAGTTGTCACTGAATTTGTGGCCCTCCCAACTCAGTCTCCAGAGTGCTGATATTGCAAGTGTGTTCCACCGGGCCCAATTCCGAGACCCCTTTTCTTTCTAATCTTAGAGATACAGTTTCATATATTTGGTGTGAGATTTATTCAGTGTGAGATTTTACAAATACATATTAGAATATACATCCTACATTAAACACAGTAATGTAATTGTCTACCTTTCCTAGGCTTTTAACATTTTAAACTACATTTATTCATATGTATAGTGTACTGTGTATGTATATGGGTGAATGTGTTCTTATACAAAGTGGGTATCAGAGGACAATCCATCCCACCAGGTGGGTCCCTGGGATGTTTTGGCAAGCAAGTGTCTTTATCTGGTAAATCATCTCACCAGCCCTCCAATGCACTTTTTAAAATAGTTTATTTAAATTTATTTTATGTGTATTGATGTGAAAGTGTCAGATCCCCTGGAACTGGAGTTAAAAACAGTTTCCAGCTGCCACATGGATGCTGGGAATTGAACCTAGGTCCTCTGGAAGAGCAGTGAGTGCTCTCAACCACCGAGCCCTCTCTCCAGCCCCCTCTTCAAAGCATTAAACTATGTTTTCTGTGAATTTTTACAAGTAAAATTTGAATACAAATGGACACATTTATTTATGTATTTATTGATTGAGATAGTGTGTTGCTATATAGCCTACGCTGACCTCTGAACTGACTATGTAGTCCAGACTGCCTTCAAATGTGACAATTCTCTTGCCTCTATCTTCTGAGTTCTGGGAGTACACATATGTGTCACAGTGCTCAACTAAAATTCATTCTTTTAAAGCAAAGATAAAATATACTTTCCAGGAGTACAGTAAGAGAGAAGCTACAGAGGACGGCTGGTGGAGGAAAAGAAAGAGAAGAAAGTTG
This sequence comes from Phodopus roborovskii, assembly GCF_943737965.1. Taxonomy (NCBI): domain Eukaryota; kingdom Metazoa; phylum Chordata; class Mammalia; order Rodentia; family Cricetidae; genus Phodopus; species Phodopus roborovskii. Next base: position 112,150 of record NW_026125283.1, read on the forward strand.
CTGTGAGGTGATAGAGGAAAAAGCCTGTGATGGTCTGAATGTGTCCCCCAATTTTCATGTGTCAGAGATTTAATTGTCAGTGATATATTGGGGGTGGTACTAGATATGGAACAAAAGATTGCTGGGAGCTGTACCCTCTTGGTTCTTCTGAGGAAGTCATGAGGGTTACTCACCAACACAAGTGCCTTACTGGGATGGAAATGAAACCAGGCTGAGAGCAGGGAGCTTTCAGTGCTGTGATCTTTTTGAATGCAACCTGATCCCTGTGAGTAGCTGCTATCCCTGTCCTGGTGAAGCTCTCTTGCCGGCCCAGGCCTGGGGTCACACACATCAGCAGGCAGTGGTCCCCGGGCAGCTTTCAGTCCTGTTTCACTTTAATCCAGTCCTTCTTACAGGGATAAACAAAGGGAAGTCCAGAGGCCGCCTTCAGCAATCAGACTTTATTTGTTTGTTTGTTTGTTTGTTTGTTTGTTTGACAAAACCCATTAGAAATACATTAGAAATGGAAGCGTTTGGATGCACGCACAGGCCATCGGCAAAACAAATCCCAAACCAATAGGAGGACACAGGAGCAGACACAAATGGAAACAAACTGCCCAGCTGTGTTGAGCAGCGTCATGGTGCAACACCGGGGATCCTAACGCAAAACAGAATTCAGGAAGACTGAGTAGGCTACACTAAGCAACAGCACAGTGTGGAAAAGAATGGCAGTAGAAGGGAACTGAAGGTGCCTGTGAAGTGGTTGGACAGCAATGAAGGCTGGGGGAACACGCAGCTGAGACAGACAAAAAATAACGATGTTATCTCAGCAGGCTGAAACAAAACTGTTGGATTTGCTAGGCATGGTAGACATGGCTGTAATTCCAGCACTTGGAAGGTGAGGGCAAGAGGATCAGGAAAACAAGATCAGTCTGAGCTACATAGTAAACCTCTGTCTACACACACACACACACACACACACACACACACACACACACACCCTAGTGGAGTCAATAAAGTAAGGTTGGACTGACTTTCAGGAGATGGAAAAAGAGGACACATAAAGAAGAGCGGGGCCTGACGCACTCGTATATGACCTGGCAAGTTTGTTTGAAGTTTTCTCCTCTAGCATAACCCTGTCTGGGTCTCTAGCCCTGCCCTTCCCCACTCCTCTCTGTCCCTGCCTGGCTTGCTCACAGTTCTACTTCCAAACAAGCAGGGCCAGTCTCCTCTATCCCATAGATCATGATTTAGAAAATTTAAGATACACTGTTCAAGACACATCCTGAAAGAGAGGACACAAAAGCTTAAGAGCCGGAGGATAGTGAGAATGGCAGGGAAATGCTCCCTTTTGGCACTGTAGTTTCCTGAACTGCACAAAACTGGCTCTGGCAACAGTTAGCCACGCTAGGGCCCCTACCCGTCCCAGCTGAACTATTTATTATTAGATACTGATAGATTGTGGGAAGAGGGGGGAATCATTGTATTCTGCTATACCTGTCCTCTTAAGCCCACCAAACTTCAGTGGACAGCTCCAAATCTGTGTTCCCTGGATAGCTCTGGTTAAACTCAGTGTGGATAGCTCTGGTTAAACTCAGTGTGTCGTTTGAAGCAAGCAGCAGGTATTGATAAAAGGAGGGAGGGAAATAAGACAGAATAGAGAAGTGTGATAGTAATTAGAGTGCATTATATAATACAGATATGAAGTTTTTTAAAAATTTAATTAATAAAAATATTTTGAGATATAGTCCTGAAAACCCCTAGGGACAGGACAAGTGTACCTAGTTGGACCAAGTTCCTTCGTTTGCTTCTGTCATGTCTTTCCCAAATTTCTTTATGGGATTTTTAGCCTAAGATCTCCCTTTCCCAGCTTCCTGGTTTGGTTTGGTTTTCCCCTTGCCGAACTAAATCTGTCGTTCCACATCCCCTATTCCAAATGTTGCTACCACAATTTCATGACAACCTAGTTGTCTCTAGGTCTCTTAAGGGATTGTGCCGAGTCTTTCTATGTAGGCTCTGATCTGAAGGGATATGGGCATTAGAAATAGTTTAGGAATCACCTCTCAATCTCCCCAGTATTGATACAGAAACAAATTAGGAAAGCCTCTCTCCCTGCTTTCTCTAGGAGCAGCATACCACCTTCCCAAGGTGAATTAATCACCACGACCAGAAAGAAACTGGACTGCAGGAAGCTAGCAACTGAAGCTCCGGAGTGTGAGAGAGTAGTCACAGGAAAGGAAACTCATGGAGCTGGAATGTTCATTAAGGTACCACTGGGCTAGGTGAGAAAGGTATCAGTTTAGAATGGAGAGTATCTGTTTCTCCAGAAGCAGAGCCTTCCCTCAGTGGCGACAAGGGAATGGTGTCCTGGACATTAGCAATGACGGTGATTTTCTCAGGTCCATTGGCAGTTGGACAGATGGTCAGAGGCTTTTACCACAGGACCACAGGCAAAAGAAGGGACGGAGAGGGCCCGAGAAAGAGGCGCTAGGGAAAGTGTAGATAAGAGTGCCATCACTCATGTTGTAGAAGGAAATGTCTCCTGATTCATAGTCCAGAAAAACCCCAACCCGGCGAGGAGGTGCTGCTAACCGGAGAGGGGGTCCGGAGTGGGAGTGAGGGCCCAGTACCCATTTCCATATAACTCCACAGCCCAGAACCCATTATCAGGAGTCATGGGGTCAAATCCTTTCTTCGCCACATTCTCCCTACACACACACCAATGGCCCAGTCAGTTCTATCTCCCACCTCCACCTCCCAGTAATGTCTCCCTGAAGTGAAGGTCTCTCGGCCTAACACACAGGGCCAGGAGTCAAATCTCTCTGGTCTATCAGGCAAGATCTGACGCGAGTCTTCCAGGCGCACTGATTTTGAATCCTCATACAGAAAGAGGTGGGGGTGTGCTGTGTCTGGATCTAGAGTCACGTTAACTGGAGGCAAAGAGAGAGAAAGAGCATCAGCAAATGTATGATGGTACTTGGCCTATCCCCTTCCTGAATACATGGAGCAGAGTTGTAGGAGCTGATGAATGCCTGTAGTAGGAGAGCTGTCTGGCCACTCCACTGTCCTCATCTCCAGACCCACCTCTCACTGGCAGCTGAGTACCTAATGGGATATTGTCAAAGGAGTTTTCTGTTAGTCATCTTCTGTGGTCCGTTGGAGGCCTCACAGAAAGTGCTGAGGCCATTCACTCTCTGTAAGGAGTATGGTTTTTAGTCCGCTGCCTGGTCTTGTCCCACTGCCATGCCAGCCCCAAATAATACACAGAGACTCTGTATTTGATACAATGCTGTTGGCCCGGTTACTTGTTTCTTATCCGCTAGCTCTGTCTTAATTATTAGCCCATTTCTATTTATTTCCACGTGGTCTTACCAGAGAGGCGGCTGGCAGTTTTTACCTTCTCCAGACTCTCCATCTTGACTCTTTTATTATTCTGTTTCTTTTCTATTTTTTGAGACAGGGTTTCTCTGTGTGTCTCTTATCTGTCCTGGAATTTACTCTGCAACTGTCACCTTCTCCTTTCCTATCCTGCCACTAAAAAGGATATTTATGTTTCTTGTGTTCAAGCCCCACAGGTCTTTGACTCGGGAGGTTGGGTTTCAAGGCAAGGAAGAGCTCAGAACCACTGACCTTCATGCAATTCGGTCTTTTTACACCCTGCAGTGTGAAAAAAAAAGTGAGATTGTCAGTGGTGCCCTAAAAGATGGGGAAGGACAAAATCTTGTGGGTCCAAAACTAGAAGATAACTTACTGAGTTCCTCCAGAAGTCTCTCTGGAAAACAAACAAACTTATTTCAGTGTTTTTTGTTTTTTGTTGCCCCCCCCCAAATAGGCAAGCTGAAGGAGGAAGAATGAGAGACACATAAAAACACTATTTAATCCATGGTGACCCAGTGACAAAGACACTGCCAGCAAACCAGGAACAGAAACGCTGCCAGCAAAAACAGAATGTTTCTAAGAGATAGCCTGGAAGTTCCTCCTGGTTTAGGACTAGATCTCAATCATAAGATTCTTCCTGGAAACTAGGGTTAGAATTGGCCAGAGGGCCTGCAGCCAGGTTGTGAGAGGACATAAGGTAGAAAATAACAATGACAGGTGATTTTGACTCTGCCTACGTCACTCATTCCTTCATGATAGGTACCTGTATTTTAGAGGCTTATAACTCCTTCCAACTTCAGAATTCTAAAGTCCAACATTTTCCTGTTGGAAGTCATCTGAACAGGCCCGAATCCACCTCCCCTGGGCCTGTGACAAGAAACCACTTGTGGGTACTGTGACTTACCTTTTGACCCAAACTCACTCTTCTGCCCTCTGGATCTTTCCTTGTATAGTCTCCAAGTGAAAAATATGGACCCAATGGTGAGAAATCCTAAGGCCAATATGATGGTAGCCACAGCTACTAACTCCAAGGAATTAGCCTTGGCACAAAGGAGAGCTAAACAAAAAACAATCAAACAAAACAAAAAAAAAAAATACGTTACAAGAAGGACATTGTTTGGGAAAGCTATGAATTTCAGTTTCTCCCCTGGTATCAAAGGAGGATAGAGATCGGAAGCCTTCCGCCTCCCACAGCAAGAATTGCTCCTTCATGCTAAGTTCTTCCAAAAGATTTGATTCTGGCAAAAGCAAGTATTCAAGAGTCATCTAGGCCAGAACACATGAACTACAAATCTAATGGGCCCCTTGGTGTTACAGAAACCCCTTGTTAACTACTGCTGAGGTGGTGGAGGTAAGGAAGAATGACCACATGCATGACAGAATAAGACTTGTTGGCCAATAAACAAGGAATGATTCCTGCTAAACCAGGGCAATACTAGGGAACGATGAGAGAGCTTGCTTCCTGAAGGAACTTGGCAGCTTATATGGCTCTCGGGTGTGGGATGAGGAAGAGAGGTGAGGTTCCCGGAGGCCACAGTCAAATCAGAGAAGTAATTTAGTCTCTACTGAAGAAGACAGGTCCAGTCAAGAAGAGCCCCAGGGAAAAGTTTCTCTGACTCACCCATTTATCCTAAAATTAAGCTCTGGAATTGTTATGAGATTGGCATGGGATGGGGTTGTATGCAGTTCCAGAACCTAGTACCTCACGGATGCTACAAGCTCTCCCTCACTGAGATATAGTTCAAACCTTCGGTATTGTTATTCTAACCAAGTTGAGGAGGGCTCTCCTCAGGTCAACAGGCAAGAGCTATGAGGGGAAGATGCAGACAGCTCTGCCTTGAAGTCCCTTCTGAGCAGGACCCCAGGTCATATTGTCCCGAGTCTCTTGTCAACATGGCAGTCCAATATTCGGTTCCCACTGACCTGGTATAGAGTCTCTCTTCCTTCTCCTGGCCGAGGAGGAAATTCTGGATGCCACAGGACACATTCTTTATGGAGTTGTCTGTGATGATCACTGAAGCTGCCACATTGAACTGAGGCCTTCCTCGTCATCATTCCTGGACTCTGCAGTGAATGGAAGTCTGTCCCCCGAGGGAGTTCTCCACTGCACTTCCGGTTCTGGGAACCAGCCTGAGGAGGTGCATTCCAGTTGGATCTGTCAATTCTCTTTAACTTCCATACTGATGTGAGGATCAGAGCCCAGAGCTATGGCGAAAGAAGCCAACCTTCATCATTCAATGGGTACTTTCCTGGGAGCATGATAATCTTAGTTTGAGAAAGACAGAGGAGGCCAAAGTGGACAAGGAATAGATGTGATTCCTCTAGTCCTTCTGTGTAAAAAACTGAAGAACCAATAAAAATAAATTTCAAGTATCAATGAAAATAAAAATATTGGGATCAAGCCCTTCCACATGAGTGTGAGCAAAAGTCTCATGGATAAACCAAGGGTAATTGTCCAACCATCAGGAGCAGCATGTACAATGGCTAGAGGTGGTTTAGGAGTTCCAGAGTCAAGAAAGAGCTCTGTAGTTAGAAGTACATTTCATAATTTGAGGGAATGAGACAGACTATTTTTAGAAATTTTAGGATTGGATATAAAAGTATTCTCCTTTTTAGACAGTCTTATGTAAGCCCAGGCTGACCTCAAACTCATTATGCTGCTGAAAATAACCTTGAACTGCTGATGCTCTTGCCTCCCAAGTGCTGGTATTACAAGCAGATGCCACCACAATTTTTATGCTGTGCTGGAGATCCCACCCAGGGCTTTGTGCATGCTGAGCAAGAACTCTCACCAACCATACCTCTAGTCCCCCAAACACTATATATATATGTGTATATATGTATATGCATACATATACATACATACATACATACACAGACATACATATTCAAGACAGGGTTTCTCTGTATAGCCTTGGCTGTCCTGGAACTCACTCTACAGACCATTTTGGCCTCAAACTCAGAGTTCCACCTGCCTCTGTCTCCCGAGTGCTGGGATTAAAGGTGGGAGCTACTACCACCCACCTCCAAAACACTATAGTTTTGAGAACAGGCTTTGAAGGTCCCCCCCCCCTTTGAGGTTTGTAGTTGATAATTTAACTTTCTTTTACCTAGGATGCTGACTCAGGGATTTTCTTAAATAGTTTCAACCTCATCTTTCTTCACACAATTATGCCCTAACAAAAATCAACATAGGACCAGGTTTGGGGACACACAATTATAATCCCAGCCCTCAGAAGGTGAAGGAGAAGGATCACGAGTTCAAAGCCAGCCTCTGCTACATAAATTTAAGACCATATCTCAAAAAGCAGCAGTGTGTGTGATGACGCAGGCCTTTTAATCTCAGTATTGAAGAGGAAGAAGCAGGTGGATCTCTATGAGTTCTAGGCCAGCCTGGTCTGCATGCCAAAGCTACATAGTAAGATTCTGTCACAAAACAACAAGAAAAATTCAGCAACAACAAAGTAGACATAAAGCTACTTTCCCCATCTGTTTAGTCTAATTTTTTTCCTTCCCCCTCTTCCCCTTTATCCCTGTCTCCTGCTCCCCTCTCTCCTGCAGAGAATCCTCATTAATCACCACCTCTACAACTATCCATATTCCAAACCAGTGTGTATGAAAATGTAAATTCGTTTAATGAAAATGGCCATCACTTAAAAGTGTTAGCACCCATAAAAGGTAATAACACAACTTTTTGTGTGTGTTATTTTTAGAGACAGGGTTTCTCTGCATAGCCCTAGATGTTCTGGAACTCACTCTGTAGACCAGGCTGGTCCTGAACTCTAGAGATCCTCCTACCTCTGCCTCCCTGCTCCTCCATCATCCGGCTTCGTTTTGTTTTGTGATTTGTTGTTTGTTTTTCCAGACAGGGCTTCTCTCTGCCCTAGAACTCATTTTCTTTGTAAACCAGGTTGGCCTCGAACTCCAGATCCTCCCAAAACTAGGATTAAAGGCGGACACCAACAATGACCCGCTAAGTATAGTTTTATGTCATCAAATATCTGGGTGGTTTTCTTTATTTGAGACTGGATTTTGTGTAACGGATTTGAAGTCCTAATCTTACTGTTTTCACCTCGCAATTGCTAGAATTACATAGGCTGTTATTTCATCCAGTTTAAACACACACACACACACACACACACACACACACACACACACACACGGTTATATATGTAAACAATTTTAAGATGCACTTCCCTAAAATGGCATGAGAGTTATATGTGGTGCATTAAATATGGCAAACCATGGCAACGTACTTTTGGGTTGGGGAAAGAGTTAAGTTTGTAAAAGTACTTTCGCTTTCCAGCACCTAGAGAAAGTATGGTGTACATACACATGTCCATAATCGTGTACTTAGGAGGAGGAGACAAGAAGAAAGCAAGTACAACATCTCCCACATGGTCTAGCGGTTAGGATTCCTGGTTTTCACCCAGGCGGCCCGGGTTCGACTCCCGGTGTGGGAATGTTTCCCTTTGAGCAGGATGATTCTGGCACTTGACTAAAAAGGCCTTTAAAGCGTTCTTAAGCTGCTTCCCTCGAAGGTAGTAATTTAAATAAGTGAACAAACAATAAGTCAAGGAAGGCAATGTATGTGTAATTACACATGTCAACCTAAGGCATAGTAGAATTCCTTTGAAAGTATATAATGTTTCCACCATTGACAAAGTACTTTGTACTTCTTAGATAATAAGTGATTAATAATAAGCTATTTCGTTTTTGGACATAGCTTACTGGTTTCACTGGAAATATGGAGTGGACGGTTTGTTTGACTCTGATCTCTAGCATGCAAGGAGTCGGAACTCAGGTATTTCCTTGTCATCTCGGGAGCGGGGGAGGGAGGGAGAGAAGGGAGGAGAAGAAGGAGAGAGAATATGAGTGAAAGCAAAACCTTTTGGGGGGGTGGATAAAGAACATTAGAAATGCACCGCACTCTATAAGGCTAGGGTGTCAATCAATCCTTAGGCACTAATACACGAAGCTGCTCAGAGCATCTGAGACTCTCACCACAGCCACATAAACCTGAACACATGCACAATTTAAACCAGTTCTGGGAAGTGATCCAGTGAATTATGGTGTACTTTGTAAAAGAATGTAATAGCCAGAAGCGGTGGTGCACACCTGTAATCCCAGCACTGTAAAAGTAGAAGCGGGGGGGGGGGGGGGGGGGGGACTGCCAGAGCTATATAGCAGATATTGTCTCAAAAACTAAATTAAGAATGCTACATATTTCTCGGAGGAGGGAAATGTAGAGGAGAAAGTGCGGAAGATAATTAAAATGAGGTATCCTCAGGAACCCCGTCTCGCTCTACACCCCTCCCCACCCCTTGGCTGAGACTCTTCCCATTCATTTTTCCACTTTGTGCCCGGCCTCCCTTCTTCAGCCTCAAAGTGATTTGGAGAATGAACCCGGTGGTTCAAGTGACCGTCGGCGCCAGAGTGACTTGGCGACGCAGCCGCTGTGTACCCACCAGCCACTTTGAGATGCGCAGCGGCCTCCTCGGAATTGCCATTATCTTTGAAAGAGCACCGGTACTCCCCCTGGTCCGAGATCCTGACACCTCGGATCCGTAGAGTAGCCGTGGCCATCCGGGAGCCCATCGGTCACTAACGTCACCCTCCCGCGGTACTCGGTCATCTGCTCGCCCTCCTGCTCCTGGCCAGCCTATAAAAGCACCGCTGGCGACCTAGTCTGTCGAAACCACCGCAGCTCCTCCACGTGCTCCGCGCTCGCGTTTGTGGAGAAGAGACAGGTCAGCTCCACATCTGAGCCCACTAGGGCCAGCACTGGCTCCTGAGCTGCGATTACATCGAAGGGAGCTGCCAGAACAAATAGGGTCAGATGAGACGATGGGATGAGATGGAGGACTACAGAACAGGCTTCTGGTTAGAGAGCTCAAGCGTTTCAGACTGTGTCTCACAAATCCCAAACTGGCTTGCATGCAGCTCACTGTGCGGCCTTGATTCTCTTGCCCTCAACTCTCAACTAGCTTTGCAGGTGATACGCCACACCCAGAGTTCCAATTCCTTTGGTTTAAAGAAAAAAATACTAGGATCTCCCTATGTAACCCCAGCTGGCCCTGGCTCTCCTTATGCAGACCAGACTGTTTTTGAATCCAGAAAGATCTATTTCTGTCTTCTTAGTGCTGGGGGACTGCAGGCACGCACTACCACCCGGGTGCATTTACTTTGATCCGCTCAAGTCTGGTGGAGGTCCCCACTTGAAGACAAACTGGCTCCCTGACATTTTAAGTACCTTCCAACCTTGCAAGAAAGAGATGGCTAGAACAGAGACATACCTGAATCCAGCCTGGGCAGCTGCAGGACCAGGAGGGTAAGGAGACAAGCCAAGAGGCAGGGGTTGGGGGAAACTGCCATCTCCAACCTTTCTGGGGCACGGGCTGCTGCCGGAGTCACCAGGAGCTTCAGGCTGGGAGTTAAATGGTCAGGGGGTAACTATTGGCTCGGCAAGCGCCATACTCTCCACCAGTTCTTTCCAACCTGGAGGGCTCTGTATCTCCCGGCATGGTGTCAGCCCATGCACACCCTTCTCTAAGTCTGGTCAGGCGTGCCTGAAAACAGCAAACCCATCCTACAGCCGTCAGTGGTCCCCAGAAGGGAGCTCTGAAGCACAGCAACAGATAAATAAAGAAATATTTGGAATCTCTGCATTTACAAGAATAAGGAGGAGGAGAGGAGAAAAAGAAGAAATGAAATAAAATCGTATTGAGTAGAATTGAGCTATCTTAATACAGATAACGACATGGGGGTAGAGATTGATAACATGAAATAGAGGAGAGAGTTAAAAATGGCAAGTGGTGTTTCACATCCGTAAGCCCAGCACCCTAGGATCTCTGAGTTCCATAGTGAGCTACATGCAGTCCTACCTGGTCTAGAGTGAAGAGAGTGGCAGACCTTAAGAGCTTGAGGAACAGAATGTCTAGCACAAAGAACATGGACAAAGAGCAATGTTATTCTGTGCCTCGCTGAGCTGAGAGCAAAGCACCTACCATTTTCGATGGCCACGGAGGAAAAGGAGCACGAACTAGAGTGACCAAGGGAAAAAGTCGCTTATGGCCCCAGGGCCTAAGTTGAAACCAACAGAAGGAGGTTGTGTGCTGTGGGAAGCCTGCCCCTAGGTGGCCAAGTGTATTTGCTAAGGAAAAAAAAAAAGTTCTCCAAAGAGCTGAACTATGGATTGATTGGTGGTCTGGTGATTCGGATTCATCTCTAAGAAAACAGTATATGCAATTGAAGAGCTGGACTGTTATAGGAACTAGGGACAAAAAGACAGAAATCCCGAGTAACTAAAATGAGACATGAGGTCATCTGCCAGTAAATTTACCTCTGTATCTTCAGTTCATTTTACATTGAAAATGACATTAATCCCAGTGTGGTAACTCGCCCAAGTAAGTTCAGGACTCAGGAGGCAGGAGGATCATTGTAAGTTTCAGGCCAGCCTGGGCTACATAGAAAGATGGAGGCTTGCAAGAGCTGTTTGAACAAAACAGAAGAGAATTGAGTTTTTTGTGTCTTTTATGGTTGTGGGGTTTTGTTGTCGTTGTTTGTTTGTAGAAAAAGACTAGTACTAGTAATACCTTGTTTGAATTATACTGAGTAAGGACACATTTGGAAGAGTAATTGAAGCAAAGCAGATAAAAGAATAGGAGCCCCTAAAGTACATTGCTTTGGCATTACATTTGTGAATAATTACAGGGTTGAGGCCACAATGACTCCAAAGCTCTATCGTTGATTTTTTTTTATTCCAGACATTCTCAGGAGTTGCTGTGCCGGTGGCAGCACTCCACTGGATACCCACCTTCAAAGTGGTACAACTGCACAGCTTCCCCCTGCCAAAGTTACACATGACATCAGCAATTCCTTATTTTGTTTTGAATTTCCATTTATTACAGGAAAAAAAAATGGGAAAATGAGGGAAAACAATTTTATAAGCAAACTGACCATGAATACATCAATTAATCACAGCTGACATTTATTGTTCTGACACTTATTTTATATTCGTGTACATCATAGAGATGATCAGTAAGTTTTCCTGAATGATTCAAAGCATTGCTTAAAAAAAGTATTTAACTGCCAAGATTGTGGGATGTTTGGTGTTTTTTTTTTTTTTCTATTATAAATAATGCTCTTGGCATGTGGTAGAGTGCCTACTTAGCATGCCCGAAGACCTGAGTTTAAAATCAGGCAAGATGGCTCATACTGATCCCAAGTGGAAGCAGAAAGATCAAAGTTTAAAACTATTCACAAAGGCAGATTTCGAGCCACCTAAGGTATTTGAAACGTTATTAGAACTTGCATATGCTATCCTTCGATAGCTCAGTTGGTAGAGCGGAGGACTGTAGATAGTTCATTCTGGCCATCCTTAGGTCGCTGGTTCGAATCCGGCTCGAAGGACAAGTATTTTGTGACTCAGATTCCCAGGATACAGGATGGACTAGAGCCTATGGAAATGTGAGATTTATTAGATTGTTATTACTATTATTATCAAGCCTTTCTATGATAGCAGGCTGGTCATTTCTCGTTGTCCAGTCCAATTGCTGTCTTCTCTGGACAGGGCTTCGTGATTCTTATTGGTCTGTGTGGGTATTTTTAAAAATTAAAGTTAATAAATGTATTATACTTGGAGTCGGAGATGTCTCAACAGTTAATAACACTGGCTGCTCTTGCAGAGGAGCCAGGTTCAGTTCCCAGCACCTACCTGGTACAACTGTGACTAAAGTTCCCGGGGCCTCTGGATGCCCCCACACACAGACTGACATATGGGCATATACATAAATTAAAAATAAATTAAAAACAATTTTTAAAATAACTGCTTTATGTTTTTTAACAAAATTCCTTCTCAGTTTTATTTTTCTTTTAATTATTATGATTAAGTTCAAGGCTAGCTACCCCAGTTGGCCTACTGGACTGCCAGGATGTGGGTTGTTCCCAAGGACAAATCAAGTTACACTACTTTTTGCTTAAAATTCTCTGCATGTTCGGAACTGGCAAGAGGCTTAGAATCAACAATCCCTGTATGTCTGATTGTCAATCAGAAATGACACAGTCATCTTGTTCATATCTATAGGACATGTATATATAGGATATGTATGTTATCTGAATTCTTACCTCATCAGTTGTGTTTTAAAATGATTTATACAACACATTTAAATGTTGCATGCTGGCTTAGCAGATTGGGGATAAAGATATTATCTGTTGGGCTGGATAGATGTTTCAGCAGTTAACATGGACTGCTTCTGTAAGGACCTGTGTTGGTGGCCCATGACCATCTGTAACTCTAGCTCCCGGAGCTCCAATATCCTCTTTGGACCCCCTTGAGCATCTGTACTCCTGTGCCAAAGCCACACTTGGGCATACACATGCACACACAATTAAAAACAATAAAAATAAATCTTTAAAAAAATATTACTGCCAGGCAGTGGTGGCCCAACACAAATTGATATGAGATTATTTTGTGTGTTTTTTCCTTCCAGTGTGAGCTGTGTAGATGATAAAGATATCTCAGTGTCAAAGGTTGGAGAAAAGGAAAGGTCTTTGTTGTGGGATATTTGATAGAACTCTGATACTCCTGAGACTGCCCAATAAAGTTATACCTTGAATCAGGGAGTGGACCAGTGACTAGCTGACCAGAATTGGTCTAGAGAAGCCCCAGCAATGTGGATAGAAAGACACAGGAAGAAGGGTGGGGACTAGAGTCTGAGCTCTCTTGGTTCTGGAACAAGTAAACAGATTGTCTCTGGGCAAAGGCAAGGTCAGCTGGTGGCTGCTCAGCCTCTCTGAGCTAGACAGATTGTCAACCCAGCCTTTGACTACTGGTCTTATTGATAAACAGAACTGTAGAGAATTAATTTAAACCTACATACGGAGGTTGTGGCGAGCCGGGCTGTGGGCCTGGAAGCTCCTCCAAGTGGCCGCCTAAGTGGCCAGAGGGATGCTGACTGAGGGGTAACAGGCAATAATTAAGATATCAGTAGATTCGTGTGCTGCTGGTAAGCCTACAGAAAAGCATCAGCCTTTCTCTTTTTTCAACACTCTTCCTACTGTCCCCCAGAAAGCAGGACTTGGAATTGGGTGGCTACTCAAGCCCCACCCCAGATAACAGTGCTTATCTTCACTCTTCCAGAGCAGCCTGCCACTTCTTGCCTGCATGATTAATTCCTCTTCCTCCCTCAAAAGTCACTTCCTGCGCTTCTCCTAGAAGCAAACAAATATGACCTTTTTTTTTTTTTTTTTTAATGGAGATGGGAGGGCTGGATCTTATAACCCAAGCTGGACCAAGCACATTATACAGCTGAGTATAATCTTGGAGGCGATCCTCCTGCTTCCACCTTTCAAGGCTGCTAGTATGTTGGAGATTGAACTCAAGGCCTCCTGATGCTGAGCACAGTTATATGGCTTCTGTAGGTTTGTTTGTTTGTTTGTTTGTTTGTTTGTTGTTTTGTCTTACTCTTGTTCAGAATCATCAGGTGATGAAGAAGCAGCCAACTGCAGTTAAACTGAACCATGAGGAAGGACTAGACTGAGCAAGTGCCAAGCAAGTTCTGTACTCTTAACTGGTTTGCCACTGTCCTTCATGGCTCATTTACACAATTAACACACACTAGGTATCCTTATGGCATTTTGACAATACGATTCTGAAATAATGTTCCTAGTTACCAATGCGAGTAACCTAGGGGAGGGAGAAATGGGTCAGCTAATGTTGTGGTACTTTCAAGAGAGAGTTGTAACCCTAAAACTACATAAGCAATTATTACTATCTCTTTCCTTTCTGTCCTTATCTGCAAATGCTGTCAGGCTTTTGTTTGTTTGTTTGCTTGTTTGTTTGTCCTGAGGCTTAGAGATCTTGGCAGGGTGAAGCTCTGCCTCCACATGCAGTGAAGGCACATGGCATGTGTGTTCTACTTCTCTGGCAACAGTTGGGTTGATAAAAGGCTTGTTTGTAGAAAAACGGGGACAGGAAGGACTCAGACTTTTCCAAGCACCCTTCTTAATTTCTCTGGAAAGTGAGCAAGCTTAAAAATCAATTATCAAGTCAGTTAAGTATGTGAACACCAGCTAAGTATTAAAGATGCATTTCTGGGAATGTGTGCATAAGACTCACAATGAAACAACTGTTCCCACCTGGGAGTGTCTGCTTATTAATGCATCATGAACATGCTCTATGTCCCAGCTTCGTTCTTAGAAATCCAGGGGAACTTCCTTTTTGGCTTCAGATGTCAGAGTTTACTGTATCTGAGAACTCAGAGTTGGGAGCCAAGTTTGGGGTGGGTGCTGGGAGACTGACCGCCGTTGCCCAAGGTCCACCACCTGCCCAACTAGGGTTTGTCAGTGGGGCCCAGACTGGAGATACAGTATTTTTCAGATACTCAAATAAAGATGGGATTCTTGGTTTCATGACAGAAAGGAATGAACCAACTTAGGAGAATGGAGTTTTTCTTAGGAAGAGATTTTTAACGTAGTTTAAATTTTTGTTTATTACATTTCTTTTTTATTTTGATTGATTGATTGATGGGTGTGGCTTTGATTGACTGATTGGTTGATTGATGGGTGGGCCAGATGGCTGTAGGAGCATATGCATATAGAGGTTAGAGGACAACTTTCAGGAATTAGTTCTCTCCTTCATATGGGTCCCAGGGACTGAACTAAGTTGTCAGCCTTAGTGGTGAGTGCCTTTTACGGCTGAGCCTTTAGTATAGAGTTAAGTGCAGGGATAATAGAAAGAGAGGCACCCAGGGAAAGAAAAAAAAACACACCCAAATGTGAATGTGGGGATCTCAAGAGAGATTTACATTTACACGTGTTACCAGTAGCCACATAAAATGATTTAGTGGCTCTCAAGTCCCATCTCAAGAGTTGCTAAAAATTTGTTTTTCTCTCCTTTTCTCTCTCTCTCTCTCTCTTTGATAAATGAAGTTATAGGTGGCCCCTGTGGTATCTTAGATAGGATTTCCATTTGACAAGGTAAAAGTATAGGATATAAGGTTTGAACAAGGAGCCAAAGGCTTGTCCATTAATATAGATGTGTTTCTTGTGAGGATCTTAGAAAATTGTAAATTTACAGTTGGGAAAAGTCATATATGTCAAGGTCTAAAGCATGACACAGGGCTTTTTTTTTTTTTTTTTTTTTTTTTTTATCATCATTCTAACATCTCTGTATAAAGGAAATATGGTCTCTGTGTAGACATTCTTTGCTGCCAGTGTTAACCGTACTGGAGTTCTTGACTCTCAGCTGTCAAGAATAAACCAGACTCTGTGGTGAGAAGGCTTACTGCCTTTCCATGGGCATTAGGAGGGTGGCATGCCCCCCTTTTTTCTTCCCATTTTCTTTGGCTAGGATTCTGGAGGCTGCAACCTGTCCTGTGACTACCAACTGATTGCTAAACCAACAATTTACTGGGAGATGCTGGGCTGGGGGATGTGAGTAGAGTGTGTGTGTGTGTGTGTGTGTTGGGGTCCATTGTTATTAACTACATTTCATCTTGACTTAAGGACAGAGAGTTCAAACCTATTCAAGATTTAAACAACAGGATTCTTGGCCTAAGGTATAGCTATGGATGCTTGATCCTCAAGACCAAATTACAGGATGGTTGATTTAGTGTGTGGTGACCAAAATTTTTGGCTACTGGGAAGGTAATTACGTTTGTTCTTTGCATCATGGTAAAGAAGTCTTGTGCCCTCCCCTTTTGATTGGGGTATATAAGAGGTATGAATAATAAACTTGGGGCTTTTTACAGTATTCAATGGGAGCCCTCCCAACTCTATCTTCTGTCTCTTGTCTATTTCTTTCCTTATTCTTCACTCCCTTTCTCAGGAACATACAGACAAGCCAGCCAGACATGACAATTGTGTGTGTGTGTGTGTGTGTGTGTGTGTGTGTTGGGCAGCTAGAAGCCTTTTGATATGACTATGGTGCAGAGCCCACTGGGCTATGGGGGTTGCTGAGCTCTGGAACTCAAATTGACCAGACCAACAGGACATGCTGGGGCAGTATGTCCTCACCCTATGAGGATCAGGTAGCACAGAACCTTGTGATCATCTCCTGTGAGGTTTAGTGCCACCTCCAGGTCTCCTCGGAGTATGAACACAATAGCACATGGTCTTCTAGAACCCCGGAACACCCATTTCCAAGCCTTCTCTCTATATTTCAAGCCTTAGTCTTTCCTATCCAGCTTCTTGGTGAATTGTTTGCTCCAAATGTTATTGACCACCTAAAGCTGAACATTTGCCTTTGATTGTTGTAAGTGTTCCCAGAGACAAGGCTGATCCTGCTGGGTGAGCCCCAAGTCAAATCTGTCGGAAGGCCTCCCAAGCATCAGAGCTCAGGATAGAACACAACAGCAGGGCAGACTTCATTGTGTATATGCTTATTGTTTTGAAGTGTAGCAGAAGTAGTGCTTAAAACACTTAGCATTCATACAGAACCCAGCAGCAGTACTCGGGGCTGGCACCAAGTTTGACTTCACCCGCAGTGCATTAGGTACCCGGTGGCCTCACATCAGCAGTGCCCCATAGGGGATAAGAAGGTCATTGCAAAGGTTTTGAGAACACTAAAATGGTTCAATGTAAGGAACAGATAGATGATACAAGAAAATGTATTTGTACAGGCTGCCATAAAGAATCACCCTGGGAAGTACCCTTGCAGTGTAGGGGATGGAGATACTGCTGGGTTTGATGTTGTTGGAGAAAAGGATGGTGTCTTAGTGTTTCTATTGCTATGAAGGAACACTGTGATCACAACAAGTTTTATAACGGAAAACATTTAATTGGGGTGGAAGCGTATAGTTCAGAGGTTTAATCCATTATCATCATGACTGGAATCAAGGCAGCATGCAGGCACCACAGATGGCTTGGCAGCATATATTACAGGTCCTGGTGGAATTCCAGTTTAAGAAGGCAGTAAAAATGTAGCTGACCATAACCATCATTGATACTATCCAGTCATAGGGATCATCTTCAAAATCACCAATAGAATCATCAGAATAGTGACAGTGGAGAAAGAATGAGGGATCCCTGAGAGCTGCAGGTCAGGTTCCCCTTACCACATTCAAAGACCCTATGGGCTATGGCCTCAGTATTCCACCCTCTGATGCAGGGAGAAGTGATGGAAGATGATTCTATAGGGGTGGGTCCTCTTGGCCAAAGTCAGCCTAGCCAGGGCTGCAATTAAGAGAACAAGGAAAATCAAGATGAGACCCAAGGTCAAGCAGCCATTTCAGTGTTGGTGTTGATAAACTTTCAATGACCATTGCAAAGGCCAGAGAACCCCAAATCATAAGAGACAAAAGTAGCCAATCCACCAGCTGAAAAATCCAGAGGCTGAGGATAGTGGGCCTGTGTAAACAGGATTCACATCTCCACCATCATCTGGTTTGGTCACCCAACCAGAAGAAATGAATACAAAATTCCAGCAGTAAGATATGAATGAAGATTAGAGCAAATACCTTAAGTGCTTGCTTTTTGCCTGTTGATCAGATGCACTACAACTATCAACATTGTTTATTCATTATGGGTTTTGTTATTTTTACCTAAAGATGTCTCTTTCTGGTAATAATATTTTTCAATCCTGGTTTTTCTCAATTACACCTTTAAATTTTTTTTTTTTTTTTTTAAAGATAGGGGATCATTCTCTCTGTACAGGCTTCGCACTGGAACTTGCTGTGTAGACCAGGCTAGTCTCTAACTCTGAGATCTGCCTGCCTCTGTCTCCCAAATGCTGGGGTTAAAATCAAGTTGAGATTTTTTTAAAACTTCTTTTTTTAATTTGTAATAAAAGTTTACATTATTTTTCAAAGAAGTTAGTAAACTGAAAGCACCTCTTAATAAAGGTCTGAAATAGTATCAAACATTAATGAAATGCATCAAAACCTTAGCTTTGAGGCTAGTACCTCAGGGTAGGCACTTGCCTAGCATGTTCAAGGCCTTGCGTTCAATCCCCAAACATGCTTCACCTTTCATTTTTGGCACTTAGACCTGGTTATACACGGTGTTGCTTCAAGCATAAGATTTCAAATATTTTTATCTTATAAACTTTTTGTACTCTTGAAAATAACTGAGGACCCTGAACAGTTTTTTTTTATATGGGTTGTATCTATTAACATTTAATACAATAGGAATTGAAGTCAGGAAGATTTTAAGCATAGGAACACAAAAGCACATTGTAGTGAGATATCCACTCTGCCTGCACCTGTTGCACTGACTATACCTGTGGTCACTGGTGCGGGCGTGATGGGGGAAGGCTACATCTGGGGTCCTGGACCCCAGCTCACTTTCTCTTGGTTCCAGTAGAGTCACGGAAAGCAGTCTGGAAGTGGATCCTTGGGTGGGAACTTGCGGGTCATTAGTTTCTCGTGTAAGTGACTCCTCCCCGAACAAAATCATATAATCCATATTATAACCTCATCCCATGCATCTTAACCTATGCATTTTTAGCACATATTTCAGTGGGTAGGATACTACCATCATGTGTCACTTAACATCTAGAAAATCCTGGGCTTACATGTAATGTGCAAAGATGCGAATGTTGCTTTTAGTAGTGTTGAAGAATTCTGACTCCCTAGATCCTCTGAAATTATCTTGGACTGACACATACTTTTAAGAACCCCTCTCACTAATGTTCCAGAGGAAGACTGCCAAGACAGTTAGTGCAGACTACCTGGGAATCGACAAGTTGGGGAAGTTAAGGAAGAGGGGCAGAGGTGCTGAAATATGATAGTCAGTAGAGGCTTTTGCCAAGCCCACAGTGAACTCTGGAAATGGACCTTGGGAACAAACTACAGACCTACTATACACTATACACTTTATATATACACACAGTCATTGGATACCCTCCCTCACCTCCCAGCCCCAGATACACACCCCCCTGTGGGAGGTATGCAGGTCCTTGTGCTCACATGTACTACTCCGTAGGAGAATCCAGGAATGTTAAACACACAGGGTTGTCCCTTCAAAAGAGGTGAATAGCTTGTTTTTTTCCATCCAGAGATATGGTTAATAGCCGGGTCACCATTGCACTATCTGTGTGGCCAAAGAGACCACACAAGATGCTTCCTGGACCCTTGTCCTGAGCTTGTCAATCCATACTGAAGGTGTCACATGTACTTTACAAAGAGTTTTGATGTAGTCATATTTTAAGTTTTATTGTGCATAGGGGATTGGGTTAACTATCAGAAAAATTTCACCAAATCCTAAAGTGCATAAATATGTCTACTATTCAGTGTATTCAGTGTAGCATGAACAATAAAAACCCAGAGACAGATATTGGGGTTTAGGTTGAAGATCATAAAACAAAGAACCCAACCACGAGAGTCTTGCCTCCACCAAACGGGGGACCCTGCCTCAGCGTGACCGCAGACTGAATACCCTGCACTCTTGTCTCCATCTGCCTTATATTCCTCTCTAGTGCTGGGATTAAAGGCATGCACCTCCATCACCCTGCTTCTATGGCTAACTAGTGTGGCTGCTGGGATTAAATATATATAAGCTGAAAGTACTGCAGCACGTGTGAGAGTCAGAGACAGAGGTTACTGACACATACACAGAGAGAAACAGAGAGAGAGAGAGAGAGAGAGAGAGAGAGAGAGAGAGAACATAATTGGAGCTCTTCATCAGCTTGGGCCTGGGAACCAGTTCTGAAGGAAGCCTTGTAAGACCCTCAGAATGAGGATTCTCCTAGTTTCAGTCGGTACCCCCAAGAACTCCAATGTCCAGTCCAGTTGCTGCAACATGCAAGAGGCTTTAATGAACAGGAAACATTTGGAGCAAACGGGCTCCCTCACCATGCAGGCTAGAGAGAAGCCCCATCCCCCAAGCACAGGTGTTTTTTAAAGGCAAAGCCCACAAGTTTAGGGAGAGGGTTTGACCCTCAGTCCCTTGAGTATGTGACCCTTTGAGGCTGGATGGTCTTGCTTTGGGTCAACAGACCTTAGGGCCTCAGGGTGTGCTAATTAATCTTGTCTGGGCAAACCGGAGGTGCAGCTATCTCCTTGTTTCTTAAGAACCCTATTTACCATCTGCTGACTCACAGAAAAGAGGCAGTGTGAATTCTTGGGGGAAGTTAGCAAATTCCAGGTCAGACTGTCCTTTTTTTTCAAGTAGGGGGTTTCTTTAACTTTACTTTTTGTCATTCAGCCTTTGATTGGCTATAGTAGTTCTGCTGCTTGACTGCGATTCAGACCATTTGATCTTTTAATTTAAGACAGTGTTTCTTACAGGAAGAAGCCAGTAGATGTCTTTCTTTGGCCAAACATCAAGTTGATCTGGAAGAAAGGATGTGGGAAGTGCCAACACATGTCGGTGACACACACTCTGAGAAAGATTAACAGAATTTTCTTTGGTCAAGTAGTTGTTTGATTGACTGACTGGTGCTTTTGTTGGTTTGTTTTTTTAAGAACATGATCTCAGAGACCACCTCTGCTGTAACCTGCTTCCCTAGTCTCCCCACTCATGTGTTTGCTAAATGGATAGATTTAAGACTGTCTTTCATTCTATGATGATGAACTGCAATGGGGAAGTGTAAGATGAAAGAACTCCTTTTCTTCTCTAGTTGCCTTTGAACACAGTGATCCCAGCAACAGAACAAGCAAACTGGTGCATCATACTTCCTTTAATCCCATGCCTTGGGGAGGTGAAGAAGCCCCACCTCGGCCTCCTCTAGAGCTGTACCACTAGCAGGCTGCTCTACCTGAATGATGCTTCTTAGAGCAGCACAAATCTCCCTTCTGCTGGGGTGCAAACCCTCCACTCACCTGGGACCCCATCTCTCCAGCTTCTGTCAAACTTCCCTGCTCAAGTGGCCCCTGCAGTCAGTAGTGATTCTCGAGGACTGTGCTGGTGGTGTTACAGGCGCTGGGATAGGAAATGGCGCCAGGAAGCTTGTGCTTATTTCTTCTGTGATGAAAAGCTGTGGAACTGTCTTTGGGACTCCAGGGAGAAGGAAACACTCAGAACTGAGTGTCTACTGTAGGGACCTCTGAGCCAGCTGGAAGCAGACTGTCACTGTTCATTCTTCCCTCCCATGTGTAGGCTTACAGATACATACTCCACACATCTTTATTACATGCTAGAAAAACCTTTGGCTTTGGATATTTGTGGACCATTGGCTTCCATCTCTCCACAGCTGTCATATGAGGCCTACCCCAAGCTCGCTGCTCCATTTCCTCCATCTGTGGCCTCAGTTTGTATTGACCTGTCTCCTTCCTCTGCTGTTCTCTCCTTCTTTCATCCTGATGCACCTATTGCCCTTGCCTTGGCCACTATGGGCAGAGCTGTCATGGTGAAGTTTCAGGATTTTCTATCTCTTCCCTTCTCACACTTTCATCTCAGCAGAGAGCGTGTGATGACAGTGGTCCAATAAGCCTGGGTCTAGGCCCATAGTTAGAAGCAAATGAGCTATTGAAGGAGTGAACTGGGGCCTGAACCTGGAATATGTGGGGAGGGGGCAGCTGGAAGATGCACGGGTGACCTGAAGGACATAGGGCCTGCTCTCCACCTGATTGTGTGTGGAGGTGGTAGGTGAGAGCTATGGCTCCTTCCATGGCTCTGAGAAACTGGTCTTGTCCTATATGGGATCAGCCCCACCCTCAGGTATTGTTACTCCCTGTGCCCCTGTGAATGCTGGGCAGATGAAGAGGGGACTATCATCAGAGCCAAGCCTAAAAAAGGGTCTCAGGGGTCAGCAAAGGCCACAGGGGGACGTGTGTAGATGTGTGACCTGTCTCTCATGTTTGAAAGAAACATCTCCAGCTTCACAGTCCAGGAAGATGGCTACTCGGTGCAGATGCTCTTTCCAGAGGTATGATCGTCTCTGGGGAGGACAGGGCTCTGTACTGGCTTCCAAACATCTCCAGGGTCCGAAGCCATTCTGAGGAACCAACAGGCTTCCCCCCTTTCCTTTCAACACTGTCTCTACAGACGCCAATGGCCCACACCATCACATTTTCCACCTCCACCTCCCAGTAATGCTTTCCCTGAGGAGAAGCTCTCCCGGCTTAGGACACATGGCCGGCAGTCAAACCTCTCCCAGGGTTGTCAGGCACGCTCTCTCTCGAAGCACCTCGTCTTACACTTCTCTGGTCGTCTGACAGGAAGAGTTCAGGATGAGCTGTATCTGGGTCCAGAACTACATCAGCTGTAGGAAAAGTCTCAGGCTTAGTGCTGAGCTCAAATTCCTGGACATGCACAACCTCTGGTTCCCCCCCCCCCCCCCCCATGGGGGTATTGGGAGCTGATGTGGGATTCCTTTTCAAAGAAGGCAGTTTGTTTGTTTGTTGATCTAAGGAAGCCCATAATGAGCTCGTTTGTGTTCTAGGCAGACAGGAGTGATGGGAGATGTCATTCTGTATATGTTTCTCATACTGGTTAATGAATAAAAGCTCATTTAAAAATGTAATGTATAATTTAGTACAGATTTTACATAGTTACCTCTAATAGTCAAAACTTATAGCTAGGTGAGTTAGGTTTTCTAGATATGCAGAGATATGTTTGAGATAGATAGGCATTCTTCAAACCTTTCAAGAGACCACCACAGAATATGGCATTTAAATTGGTTTAGGGTTTTCTTGACAATGAGACATAATTGTTCCTGGCAACACCACCTGCATCAGAAGGAAGATGGACATTGAAGAAACTCGTTATAGAGTTTGCTTCCAATATGGCAAGACCTAGCCATTTGGACAGACTTTGCTCTTGTCTGGACTGTTTGACTTTATGCTGTATAAACTGGACATGCAGGACCCACAGAAAAGTGACTGCTGATTCAGATGGACATTGCTACAGAGTTCCTGCTTCATGGAAGAGTCTGCCAGACAGTCTGCAGGACACAGAGAAAAATGACTGACAAGCTGCCAATAAAAGAAGACAGTTTAAAGTTTCCTGCTTTGCTGAAGAGTCTGCCAGACACACTATGGCCTATGGGCTAAAGATGGAAGATTACAGAAGAACTTCAGGTGACTAAAAAGGCCAGATGTCTCTGTCATTTCTAGAGTTTATATACTATCCTTCTGTGGTCTTTGAAGGAGTTGAAGACAGACAGTTATGGTTATAGTTTTCTTTAGTTAGGATTCAATGATAGGGTACATATAGGACCTTAGACTCACAAGACAAAATAGATGATGGAATATTTTCTTCAAATCTTACTAAATGTTAATGGACTAAATATTGTTAACTGTGATTCTTACTTGATAACTGTTGTGTTATATATTTTGCTGTGTTAAGCTTAAAACCCTTCTTTTATTTAGACATAAAAGAGGAGATGATGGGAGATGCCTATATATATATATATATATATATATATATATATATATATATATATTTTCTCATACTGGTTAATGAATAAGCTTTGTTGGCCAATAGGAAGGGAAGATAGGAGGGACTGGAGACAAGGAGGAAATAGGAAGGAGGAAGGAGGGGTCAACATGGAGAGTCTGGAGAAAACAGAATGCCGGCTGGCTCCCCGGTAGAAGACCATGTGGAAATATTAGATTATCAGAAATGGGTTATGTTAAGACAGAGCTAGATGATAAAAACAAGTAACTTGGGCCAACAGAATTATATCTAATACATAGTCTCAGTGTGTTAATTGGGGCTGGTGCAGCGGCGGAACAAGACCAGTGGTAGGGCAAAAAATCCCTACTCCTTACACAGGAGGATTGTCTTCTATAAAGTAGACAGGGGCTCTAAGAAACCCAGCAAGTTCAGCAAATGAGCTGAAGGGAATGCTTCCCCCTTTCAGCATTCTCAGATCTGCTCCAGTGTTTGCCATAATATAAGATCTCTAGGATTCTCCTAATAGAAACCATCAACTTGGCTTTGGCCAACCAAGAGGGCTTAATCTCTCCTCTCCCTAATGATGAGCCAGTTAACGAATCTAAGTGAGTCCTGGCTAGTACAAGATCACTTCACTGGTCTCGGCATTCCTTCAATCAGCTGACAACTGATTTAAATGACTGATAGGGTACCCACCGAAGGATACAGAAGGAGAACAAATGTCCCCAAAGCCAAGCTGAAGGTGTGTGCAGCAAACATAAGATGGGGATATTTTCAGGCAGGAGTTGAAGCTCATAGTAGTGTCTTCTATGGGCACAGAAAGTGTTTGCCAACCGTCTGCACTATGGTTTTGTCCGAGTCAGTCAACTTTGCTGACGGTGTTGAATTATATCCTCCTGATATGCATGGTTTGTGACAACTTGTAATTGTCTCAACTAGATAGTGACAATTTTCAACTTCCCCTTAAGGAGCAAAAGTCCTGGGCCAAAGGCCTTTGCATGCTTGATGGCAACACATATGAAAAAATTAATAATTCTCATGAAGAATAGGTAAGCGAGACTCTGGGCTCTCTCACTCACCTGATTCACAGAGTATTAGCGTCCTGGAAGCAAGGAAGCATTTCTGGACACCTAGTAATTACATCCCTGATCAGCACCAGGAAATGTATTGCACATTTTTGCCACAAGGGATCCAGCTGTTACGTCTAACTGTCTCCCAGATAATAAATACCCAAGACAGAGATTGTCTTCTTTCGGAGTGGTCGGGATCCAAGAGCAAGAGTGCTCTTGGGAGAGCTATTCTGTATGGGAGAGCGCTCTGCTACTCATGGATTAACTTCTTCTGAAGGAAGGCTGTGAGAAATAAATTGCCGGGCTGACAAAGCTAGGGTCCAGCATTAGGGGGAGCTATGGCGTTCTTAATCCCCTACTTCCCTACGAGGGACCCTGGTTCTTTGTTGTTTCTTCCCTTAGTAGAGAGAAATCTCAATGAGGGAATGCCAGAGGCTCTCACCAGCATGTAAGAGGTTCTTCTCCATCCTGCAAGTGACAGAGAGGTGAATGTCATGAGATCATAGCTAAGCCAGCAGAACACAAACTGTAGAAGAGTAGTTCAGGAAAGCTTAAACTTACGCAGTTCTTCTTGAAGTTGCCCTGAAAAAAGCAGTGTCCTCAGTAGGCAGCAGGGTATTTGGATTTGTCTTAAATGATACTCTTGCTACAGCACCAAACCCTTCTTTCCTAGCTGACAGGGTTAATCTCCATTGTGACCTGGACAGGATTTAGAATCCCCATGGGGAAACAAACTTAGGTTTGTCTGTGAGAGATTTTCTAAGTGAGGTTAATGAGTTTGATCATGGTGGATCAGAGGGTAAGGGCACTTACTGCCAAGTCTGAGTCTAATCCCCAAGACCCATGAAGGAAAGAACCAACTCTCACAAATTGTTCTCTGATTTCTACATGCAGGCAATAGTGGGGTACCCTTTCCAAATAAATGTAACTTAAAAAAAAAAAAAAAGGCTTAGGAAGCTGGATGCACAGCCCTTTAATCCCAGCACTTCAGAGGCAGAGGCAGGTGGATCTTTGTTTACAGCCTGTTTTACATGTGACTTCTAGGACAGCCAGAGCTACATAGTGAGGCCAGGTCTTGGAAAAACAAAACAAATCAAAATAGAACAAAATCCAAAAAAAAAAAAAAAAAAAAAAAGCTTAGGCTCTGAAGAGATGGCTTAGTGCTTAAGAACACTTATTGCTTTTGTAGAAGACACAGATTCCATTAGCCAGCACCTACATAGTGGTTCACAAACATCCATAACTCTAGTATCAGGCCATCCAATGCCTTTCTGACCTCTGTGAGGGCCCATCAGACATTCAATGGTATACATAATACATATAGGCAAAATATTCATTCACAAATTTAAAATTTTTCAAAATTTTCACTTACTTTGTATGTGTGTGTGTGTGTGTGTGTGTGTGTGTGTGTGTGTGTGTGTGTGTGTGTCCATGTGTCTGTGTGCTATGTTGCAGGTTCGGAGGTCAGAGGACAGCCTGTAGGAGTGGTTCTAGATATTTAATCTAGGATGTCAGGCTTGGAAGCAAGTTTTATAACTGAATCATTTTGTCTGCCCCTATCAGATGTAACTATCACAACAATGAAAAAAGTAACTAATAAAATACCCATACATGAGAACTGTCAGAAGCCAGAAGTGATATATACCATGTGAGGGGACAATATTGGGACTTTTTTGGTTTTGCTTTGTTTAGTAACTCCAGTCCTGCTTGTAAGTATGTGATGCAAAGTTTACAGATTGGAACAAAAGATCCAAAGTCATAATTACTATAAT